>NC_057810.1:282686383-283021306 GCF_018294505.1 Triticum aestivum | reverse complement strand
GTCGCCGGTCTCCTCCGCCGCCCCGGTCGCAGACCTCCTCCGCCGCCCCGCTCGCCGTCGCCAGCCGCCGTCGCCTCCTCGCAGTCGCGCCATCCCCGCCGTCCCTGGCCCCAGATCCCCGGGCCAACACCGGCGAGATCCGGCCATGCCTCGGTTCGCGTGCCGGCGAACCCCTCGGTTGACTTTCTTCTCCCCGAATTCCACCAAGTCTTTTTCTGTGATAAATTGTTGCATCTTCATAGCATCACAACTTTGCACCCGTGGCTCCGTTTTGGGCGTGTAGCATATCAAATTGTTCGCCTCGATGAGTACATCATTTCATATAATTGCACCATTTTCATTTGAGCTCATCTTGATGCCCGAAATACTGTTGGAAGAGGGCTATGTGATGTTAGTTTCTGTTTCTTAACAGACTTTGCACTTTTGTCATTTTTGCCATGATTAATGTGTGCACCTTATGAACTTGAGTTCTACATATGTTTTGATCTATGCCATGCTATCTTTCCAGGGGTGTATGCCATGTATTTTTGTGATCTCTGCGGTGACTAGCACAAGCATGCAAACTAGGGATAATAATGTTGCTGATTTCAGGAACTTAGTAATTTCACTAAGTCATGTCCTGCTGTTATTTTTATGCCATGTGTTCATGTTGTTACAGAGAGATCTATGCCCATTTTGAGCATGATCAGTAAGGGTGTTTTGAACATATGGATGTGATCTATCCATCCATGCCTTTGTTGGCAATTATGGAGTAGTCTAGCATGTAATTTTCGTGCTCTACTTTTGCTTCAAAATGTTTCCTGGCAGATTGTTTACATGAGATTCATTTTTCACAAGGTTGTTGTAGTTGATCCGTGTATGCTATGCTGTTGTTCTTGCCATGTATAGCTTCTGAGCCATGTCTTCTTGATGGGTGTATGCTTAGTTTATCATGAGATGCTCTGTAGTGAGTGCATCGAGCTCACGAACATGCCTACTTGTTATCTGTTTTTGCCATGCCCAGTTTTTCTGCTAAGTCTGAGATCTGTAATGAAACTTGCTATGTTTACATGGGTGCCATCATTTCTTATGTTCCTTTTTGGCTTATGGTCAGTAAGGGACTTTTGATCTATGATTTGAGTAGATTCCTGCCATGTCTTGTTTTGCTATTATAAGTTCCTATAGCTTGTTGTTTGCTTGCTCTAAACATGCCTTCCTGATGTTAATTTCTGGCATGCTAGTATTTTCACTAAGTCTGTGAACCTGATATTTTTTGCACTTTCACCATGCTTGTTTGAGCCTGTTATGATGTGATTTAGTCGTAGCTCACTGTTCCTCTTTTGTTAAGCATCTCCTGTAGATCACTGTCATATGCTTTGTTTTTATGTTGGGGTGTTGTAGCATAGTTTCTTGTTGCATGCTAAGTAGCATCGGGATGTTAAACGCAGATTCGCGTCATTCTTGTTTTGCTTGTCATTTGCAAACCGTGCATCCGTTTCCGGTGATCTTTATATCAATTTCAACCGAAATCATCTCATCTTTCCAGCGGCATACTTGGTTTGCCAAGTTGATGCCTTGTTCATCATTTTCCCCTTCGGAGCACGCATATGCATTGCATACCACATCTCTCATATCATGTCATGTATTGCATCATATTGCTTGTGCATTGCTCCTTGATTGATTGTTGTTCCTTTGCTTGTGTTCTTGCTTTGGGTAGAGCCGGGAGACGAGTACGTGTACGAGGAACCTGTTGAGAACACCTACGAGGATCAAGCCTTCGACAACCCTGAGAACCTTGCAGGCAAGATGACCATACCCTCGAAATCACTTCTATCTTTGCTTGCTAGATGCTCGCTCTTTTGCTATGCCTATGCTGCGATACCTACCACTTGCTATATCATGCCACCCATATTGCCATGTCAAACCTCTAACCATCCATGTCCTAGCAAACCGTCGATTGGCTATGTTACCGCTGTGCTCAGCCCCTCTTATAGCGTTGCTAGTTGCAGGTGAAGATGAAGTTTGTTCCTTGTTGGAACACGGATATTTTGGGATATCACAATATCTATTGTTTTAATTAATGCATCTATATACTTGGTAAAGGGTGGAAGACTCGGCCTTATGCCTGGTGTTTTGTTCCACTCTTGCCGCCCTAGTTTCCGTCATACCGGTGTTATGTTCCTTGATTTTGCATTCCTTACGCGGTTGGGTGATTTATGGGACCCCCGTGACAGTTCGCTTTGAATAAAACTCCTCCAGCAAGGCCCAACCTTGATTTTACCATTTGCCACCTAAGCCTTTTTCCCTTGGGTTTTCGCAAGCCCGAGGGTCATCTTTATTTACCCCCCGGGCCAGTGCTCCTCCGAGTGTTGGTCCAAACTAGAGCACCGTGTGGGACCGTCCCTTGGCAACTTGGGTCACGTTGGTACCTGTACGCTTCGCTTATCCGGTGTGCCCTGAGAACGAGATATGTGCAGCTCCTATCGGGATTTGTCGGCACAGTCGGGTGGTCTTGCTGGTCTTGTTTTACCATTGTCGAAATGTCATACGAACCGGGATTCCGAGACTGATCGGGTCTTCTCGGGAGAAGGTTTATCCTTCGTTGACCGTGAGAGCTTGTGATGGGCTAAGTTGGGACACCCCTGCAGGGTATTATCTTTCGAAAGTCGTGCCCGCGGTTATGAGGCAGATGGGAATTTGTTAATGTCCGGTTGTAGAAAACCCGATGTTGACCTTAATTAAAATACATCAACCGCGTGTGTAACCGTGATGGTCCCTTCTCGGCGGAGTCTGGGAAGTGCACACGGTGTTGGAGTTATGTTTGACGCAGGTTGCTCTAGGATCACTTCTTGATCGCTTCTAGATTCATGACCGTGCCTTGCTTCTCTTCTCGCTCTCTTTTGCGATCGTAGCCACCATATATGCTAGTCGCTTGCTGCAGCTCCACCTCATTAGACCACCCTTCCCTTAAGCTTAAATAGTCTTGATCTCGCGGGTGTGAGATTGCTGAGTCCCCGTGACTCACAGATTCTACCAAAACAGATGCAGGTACCGGTGATACCAGCGCAGATGGCGCAACTGATTTGAAGTGGGAATTTGATGAGGCCCTTGGTCGTTAATATGTTTCTTCTCCAGGCGATCAGTAGTGGAGCCCAGTTGGGACGATCGGGGATCTGTGTTGCATTTGGGGTAGTCTTCTTTTATTTTGGTTCCGTAGCCGGACCTTGAGTGTAAACTGAATGATGGATGTTTATTTATGTATTGTGTGAAGTGGCGACTGTAAGCCAACTATGTAACTCTTTCCCTTATGTATTACATGGGTTGTGTGAAGATTACCTCACTTGCGACATTGCTTTCAATGCGGTTATGCCTCTAAGTCGTGCTTCGACACGTGGGAGATATAGCCGCATCGAGGGCGTTACACAAAGGATCCGGCAAGAAGCGTGGCGGCCAAGGAGGCCACCGCGGCAAGGATAACCAGCAAGAGAGGCCCGCCCAGGGCCGCGACAAGAAGCAGGAAGACGATGATCATGACGAGGACGACGAGTCCGACGAGCATGAGTTTTAGAAAGCTTCGGAGGCAATCTGCGTCGATGGTGGCGCCTCGCTGCACACCTCTCACCACCAGCTCAAGCAGTGGGCGCGTGAGATCGCAGCGGCGGAGCCGTCATTCGACGCTCAGAAGCCATGAAGTGGTACAGCACGCCTATCATTTTTGACACCGAGTACCACCCTGATCGCACAACTGTGGTCGGGTGTCTGCCGTTGTTGGTTCCACCAGTGATATGCAACCTGAAGGTGACAAAGATGCTAGTTGACGGCGGGGCCAGTCTAAACTTGATCTCGCCTGTTGTGATCAAAAGGCTGCAGATTCCTGATGGAGACCTCGAAGAGACGGGCACGTTTCAAGGGGTCAACCCAGGAAGGAGTCAGCCGAAAGGTAAGGTCACGCTTCCCGTGACATTTGGAGGTGAGTTGAACTACAGGACGGAGAGGATTGTCTTCGATGTAGCCGAGATCCCCTTGCCCTACAACGGGATCCTCGGCTGCCCGGCACTAGACAAGTTCATGGCGGCGTCACATTACACCTACAACACACTGAAGATGCCTGGGCCGATGACCATCATCACCGTCCCCTCCGACAAGAAGGACGCGCTGATCTGTGCTAACCAACTCTACTGGGAAGCAGTTGCGGCGACTACCGCCAAGGCACTTGCTCCTGCCGCCGAAGCCCCAGGAGGGAAGAGGACCGGCAAGACCTCCCGCACCCACTCCGGCAAGCGCACCTCTCCGGAGTGTTGTGATCCCATCAAGGACGTGCCAGAGAGCTCCACCAGCAAGAGCAAGAAATCCAGAGCTGCACCATCGAAGACCAAGAAGGTGTCCGTCAAGGAGGATGGCATGGGAGGGGCTTTCACCATAAGCTCCACCCTCGATAGCAAATAGGAAGGCATGCTCATCACTTTCCTGCGGGCGAATGTTGATGTGTTTGCATGGCAAGCATCCGACATCCCTGGCGTTCCCAGGGAGGTGATTGAGCACCATCTTGCTGTATGTCCTCATGTGTGACCCGTCAAGCAGAAGGTCAGGAAGCAAGCTTTGGAAAGGCAGGAGTGTCGGATATCGGGTTCCGGCAAAACCCTTAAGGTTCGAACTCTGGGGGTGCGCACGAAGATCTCTCCCTACCAAAACGTGACCATAGCCTCGTCGCGGTTCTAAGCTAGATCGATGAACAACACAAGAGACACGAGGTTTATACTGGTTCGGGCCACCGTTGTGGTGTAATACTCTAATCCAGTGTGTGGTGTGGTGGATTGCCTCTTGGGCTGATAATGAACAGTACAGGGGAAGAACAGCCTCGCGAGGAGAGGTGTTCTTGTGGTGGTGTGGATGAACCTAACTTCCGATGCCTTCTACTGTGGTGGCTAGCCCTATTTATAGAAGCCCTGGTCCTCTTCCCAAATATTGAGCGGGAAGGGAGCCAACAATGGCCATTTCGAAAGGGGACAACTAGTACAAGCTATCCTGACTAAAGGTGGTCTCTCCTGCCAAAGGCACTGGTGATGACGCCGTCTTGGGCTCCACGGTGACCTTTGTCCTTCCGTCCTCCTGGCCTTGGTCTTGTTGCACCGATATGGAAACCTTTGCCTGATGCCTCGGTACTCCGCGTCTGCGCTTGCCTCCTTTGCACCAAAGAGGAAACGAGGACACTGCACAGGCTGGCGCCCGCCTGGTCTCGGTCGTCATGGCTTGCGTCATGGGCATATCGCGAGGTACCCCTCGCCTTGCTCTCTCCGCCTCCTCACGAGCCTGCCTGGCAAGGCCACTCCTGAGGAGGTCTTGTGTTGTCCGCCCCGTGAGGCTTGGCCCCTCGCGAGGGTCTTGAGTGTTGGTCGATGAAGACAGGCCGTACTGGGCCACCGGTTGAGCCATGCTGCAGGCCGCAGGCAGGCAAGTCTGGGGACCCCCGTTCCCAGAACGCCGACAGTAGCCCCTAGGCCCAAGGCGTGCTTGAACTTGGCTTAGCACTGAAGCCAAAGGGCAAGTGCGGAGCGCCGCGAGCCCCCACAGCCTGCGGCCTTGGTCGCTGCGTGGCGATTGATTGGACGTGGGCGTCTTTGCTTCCACACGCTGCCTCCGCTACTACCCGACTTGACGAGTCCCTACTGCATGCAAAGAGAGTCATCATTACGTGTGGTCGTGGTGGTCGATGGTTGGCCTCCCTTGGGCTATAAATGGGGAGGGGCAAAAGCCCCCTTTGCCCATCTCCCCTTGCTCCGCCTGCTTCTTCTCCCTCCTCGCTCCTGCTGCTTGCAACCCCAATGGCGCCTGTGAAGAGGTTCTCGGCCGCGGAGAAGGGGAAGGCTCGCCAGGATGGGCCTGGCTCTCCTTCGCCCAAGCGCAGCCGCGATCGTCCTCACAAGCATCCCGTGACCCCTGTCATGGCTTCCTGTGGCCGCGGCGGTGGCCCTTCACGCGGTGGTGGCTGCCCATGTTGAGGCAGCCCAGTTGGTGGGGGAAGGCGTGTCATGGTTGCGCGACCTCCCTGACCGTGCTTCCATTCGGCAGAAGTGCGGCCGGAGTTGGTTGTGTGGTCGGACAACCCGGCCGGCAACTGGCTCCAGCTCCCTTGCTTCTTTGCTGGTGAACTTTTGGCCGCTAGCCCCGGCGGGCTTTGGTCTCAGGCGGACAGCTACTGCAGCAGGGCCTCCTGGGTTGCGGTGGAGATCACCGTCGCCGGCAATGCAGCCCTGACCCAGGGCTGGCAGACGTTTGCCCGCGCGCGTGGCCTGGGCAGGCGGTGCACCCTCCAATTCAAGTATGACGGCAACGCAACCCTCTATGTGAGGGTGTTCAGCGAAGATGGTCACCGTGCTGGGTGCTGCCCCGAAGACGATGACGGTGACGAGGCGCTCGGCCTTGGCGACGGCCGTGATGGGGGCGAAGGAGAACCCGCTCCCGGTGGCAACCGCAGCTCGTCGAGCTTCAGCGGCTCCTCCTCCGGCGACAGCTCCTCTAGCGATGGCCGTGATCAACCACCATGCCGCCGCGCCCGCTTTGAGGGCGGCAGCGGGTCGTCCCGTCGCCGCGCTCCAGTGAAGCGCGTGGCGGAGTCCGATTGAGCTCAGGAGGACGACGTAGATCCCTCCTCGCCAGCTATTGCAAGGCGCGCGCTGCTTCTATTTTGTTTTCCTCCTTTTCCTGCATCGAGAGAGAGAAGTATGGGGCCCCGTAGGGGCGTACAACAGACCATGATCCCCTAATTATCGTACTACATTTATTGTTCCTGTGCAGTGTTATGGTGTCGTTCTTATGTGTCTGCGCATAGGAACAACTTAGCTCGGGGCATTTGCAGTAGTTTCCACCTCGCGAGGTGCCTGCTTGATGCCTTGCTGGGCGCCTTAAGAGCTGTAAAAAATCCGTTGGGAAAATCATTTCCGAACCTTGGTTGCGAGAGTTGCCGGCCATGGCCCGGTGCTTTGTGTTGTGATGCCCAAGGGGCATGGACTGGGAGGGGTGCTCCCGATGTGAACTCGAACTAGAGAGCCTCGCAAAAATTAGGAGAGGAAGGGATCACGAGGGCGCCCGCGCAGCCCCTCGCAAGGTTTGCGAGAGAGAGAATGAGTCACACAAAAGCCGAAAACAGAGAACAAGGGCAGAAGACGGCAAATAACACTAGAAGCAACTTCAATAAAGGTGCAAACAAGGGAGAACAAGCCAACTGCGGAAAGCAAATGAAAAGCCGCGTCCGGCACCTAGTCTAGTCTTCGACGTCTTCTCACCAACGCGGAGCTAAGTGCTGCCACTGGGCGTGGGCGGGAGCCCCCGAGGCCCAAGGGCGGCACTCCGAAGACTCCGGGGCGTGTACAGCCCCAACTCATTATTATGTGAGAGTGTCACGGGTGGCGAGCTTCACAGGCACTGGGCCTTCTTCACAGGCACCGGGCCTTTCTTCGGGCGGCAAGCTTCACAGGCACCAGGCCTTCTTCACAGACACTGGGCCTTTCTTCAGGGGTAAAACTTCCAGGGATGCTGGATGTTCCAGGCGTTTGGGATGGGTACCCCCTCCTGAGTCTCCAGGCACACGACACCAGGCCTAGAAACATGCACAACCTTGAACGGGCCCTCCCACATGGGCGAGAGCTTATGCATCCCTTCCCTAGAGAGCACCCGCCTGAGCACGAGGTCACCTACCTCGAGAGTCCTGGGGCGGATGCTGCGACAGTGATACCGCCGCAGCGCCTGCTGGTATCTGGCCGCCCGTAGCGTAGCTTCACGGCGGCGTTCTTCCCCCAGCAGGAGGTCCATCCCCCGCATGGCGTCCTGCTGCGCCTCGTCAAAGCCAGGACCCGCATGGAGCGACGCCTGACCTCATGAGGGAGAACCGCTTCTGCTCTGTAGACGAGGAAGAATGGGGTCTCGCCGGTCGGCTTGGTGGCGGTAGTGCGGATGGACCAAAGCACAGACTGGAGCTTGTCGTACCAGCCCCTGCCGCAGGCCTCCAGCTTCTTCTTGAAGGTCCTGGTCTTGAGGCCCCGCATGACCTTCGCGTTGGCGCATTCAGCCTGGCCGTTTCTCCGGGGTTGCGCCACCAAAGTGTAACAGATCTGCGTTCCAAGGTTAGCACAATACGTTTTGAAGAGATTGCTGGTGAACTGCGAACCATTGTCGGTGATGATGCGGTTGGGGACTCCAAAATGTCTCATGAGGCCCTTGATGAACTTGACTGCAGAGCCGGCTGGGATGGTGCGGACGGCTTCCACCTCTGCCCACTTGGTGAACTTGTCAATGGTGACGTAGAGGTAGCGGTAGCCCCCATGCGCTCGAGGGAACAGGCCCAAGATATCCAGCCCCCAGACCACGAACGGCCACGAGAGCGGGATGGTCTGGAGGCCCTGAGATGGCTGATGGATCTGCTTGGCATGGAACTGGCAGGCTTCACAGGACTTCACCAGCTCAATCACGTCGTTAAGTGCCGTAAGCCAGTAGAACCCGCCGCAAAACACCTTGCCGATGAGGGTCCGTGATGATGAGTGGTGTCCACAATCTCCACCGTGTATGTCAGTCAGCAATTCCTTCCCCTGTTCCCTGGATATGCAACGTAGGGAAACGTCATTTGGCCGTTTCTGGTAGAGCTCACTATCTTGGATGCAGTAGGTCGTGGCCTGCTGGGCCACACGTTCCGCGTCCTCCTCTTTCTCTAGCAGCATCCCTTGCATCAGGTAGTCCTTGAATTCCATGGTCCAGCATCCCTCCTAAGGCTCCAATGCCAAGAGTAAGTGTGCTCCCGAGGTCGGGCCATAGGCAGGGGCTCCTGTGGCAGGTGGCTGAGGGAGTTCCTCCCAAGGCTGTGCTATGCTTGAAAGTCTATGCTTGAAAGTGAAGGTGCCACTGATGGCTTGAAGAGTCGTTCCTTGAAAACGCCAGGCTCCTAAGGCAGCCGCCTGGACGCCCTCCTGGCGATGTCATCAGCCTCTTGGTTGGTGCCGCGGGGCACATGCTGCAACTCCAGCCCCCAAAACTGCTTTTCCATCCTGCGCACCTCCGCAAGATACGCTTCCATGTGCTCGTCCTTCGGCTCGTACACCTTGTTGGAGAAGTTGACGAGGAGCAGTGAATCGCCCTTGATGATGAGGCGCTTCACCCCCAGTGCTACTACAGCTTTCAAGCATGCTACGAGGCCCTCGTATTCTGCTATGTTGTTGGAGACCTTCTCGCCCTGCTAGAAATAGAGCTGCACGGCGTAATAGAGCTTGTCCAGAGTGGGGGATATAAGCATTGCACCAGCCCCCGCGCCCTGCCGCGAGAATGCTCCATCGAAGTGCATGACCCAGCCATCTAGTACCTCACTTCCTGGGGAGAGTGACCGATCCTCGCCTGCTTCGATCCCTGGCGCCTCTGTCCATTCCGCCACAAGTGTGGCTCCCATGACGACCCTGGTTGTGCTGAATTACAACTGAAACGCTTGCAGCTCGATGTTCTAGTCAGCGACCCTTCTAGCGGAGTTGGGGCTCCTGAGTACTCTTTCCAATGGGTAGGCCAAGACGACCTTGATGGGTTCACCTTGAAAGTAGTGCTGCAGCTTACGCGAGGCCACCAATAGCGCGAGCAAGAGCTTCTGAGGCATGGGGTATCGTGCCCTTGCATCCCACAACACCATGCTGACAAAGTACACCGGATGCTCGACGAGGGTAGGTGTGCTGACGAGGTTTATGCCCTCCGGCGGGTGAGGCGCCTCCTGAGACGATGGAGCCCCCAGCGCCTGGTTGCCTGGCGCGGCATCTTCAGCCCTGGGGGTGTCTTCCTGCTGAGGCCGGTCTCCGTCTGCCGAGGCCGTGGTCCTCGCCAGGCCCTCTTAGTCATGTGCCACTGCGGCGGGGGCCATGGCCGGTCATGATGCGGCCTTGACCTAGCGCTCCTCCCGAACCACCACTAGAGCTGCGCTGGCAGAGTAGGGTGTGGCGGCGAGGTAGAGCACCAGGGACTCGAGTGGGCGCGGTGCCACCATCACAGGAGGGCTGGTCAGATATTTCTTGAGGCCTTGAAACGCTTGGTCGGCCTCCTGCGTCCACTCAAACGGGCCCTTCTTCTTCATCAGCTTTAAGAAAGGCAGGGCGCGCTCCCCCAGCTTGGAGATGAAGCGTCCTAACGTAGTTACATGTCCGGCTAGCTTCTTCATTTCTCTTAGGGTTTGCGGTGGACTCATGTCTTTGATTGCCTTGACCTTCTCTGGGTTGGCCTTGATCCCTCTGTGGGACACGAGGAAGCCCAGAAGCTTGCTGGAAGGAACGCCAAACACGCAATTCTCCGGGTTGAGTTGCAGGTCCACCTAGCGGAGGCTCGTGAAGGCCTCCTCCAGATCCTGGATCAAGGTCTTCGCTGTCAGGACCCCGACTCGATGTCACATCGATCTAGCCGGTAACACCTCATATCACTTTGCGGCCTCACGCACGGTATTCCCACGGGTGTCGCCTTACCTTTGCCCGGGACCGTTTGCGCCTTTTGGCTCACGTATATGATAGTGTCGCTAGCATCCATATGATAAAGAGCCCGGGCTGACATGACTAGTCGTAAACCCAAAGTGGCACAGACTTACAGGGACAGGCATCCATGACCCAGCTCCGAACGTGTCGGTCATCAGCAAATGGGTCCGGGCTGTAGCACTGGGCTAGCAGGACTCCGGTAAACCGGGCTGTAGCGGGCTAACAGGACTCCGGTACTCAAAGCGTGACATTTCCCCGAAGGGACAGACACAGGAACGAAGAAGGACACATGCCGGCCAGCCTAAGTGTTCCAGAGCAGTAGCAAGCTACCATGGCTCAGCGGTAACACTAGGAGACATTTCCCGGTAAGAGAGGCTACTAAAGATAAACAACTAGATAGTCAGATCCCACACATACCAAGCATTTCAATCATACACACAATATGCTCGATATGTGCAAATACAACGAAGCATCACAACATGACTCTATGACACAAGTACTTTATTCATTAGGCTCCGAGGAGCGAGATATTACAAACATGGGTCTCATGACCCAACACTCAGAGCATACAAGTCAAAGCACAAGCGGAAGCTATCATGTCTGAGTACAGACGTCTATAAATGGAAAAGGCTGAAAAGCCTGACTATCTATCAGATCCTGCCGAGGGCACAAGATCGTAGCTGAGGTATCAAGCTAAACGTCGAAGTCCAAGCGGAACTACTAGTGAGACTGAAGTCTCTCTGCAAAACATAAAATAGGCAAACGTGAGTACAAATGTACCCAGCAAGACTTACATCAGATCTATCTACACATGCATCATTATCAACAAAGGGGATGGTGGAGTTTGACTGCAGCAAGCCAGCTTTGACTCGGTGGCTATCCTGAACTACGACTGCAAGTAACTCTTTTGAGGTGGCGCACACGAGTCCACATATTCACCATATCAATACACCACTATGGATCCGCTCCCGTCTCCCTACGAGAACGCCATCCATAGCACTCACGCTTATCTTGCGTATTTTAGAGTATCCACTTTCACTTGTCTATGAACTGATATAAGCAACCCAGAAGTCCTTTTCCGCGGACACGGCTATTCGAATAGATGATTTTAACCCTGCAGGGGTGTACTTCTTCATACATGTTTCCACCACTTAGCGTCTGCACACGACATGTGCTCGGCAGACTTCAAGCGAAAGCCGACGTGGGTGTAGACCACGACCTACCTAAACACCTAAGTCTCTAGTCCAGGTTTATCGCCTATTCGGGTTCCATCCATGAGGAGATCCGGCCGGAGTTTCGCTCACAGCCCCAAACGATGTGAACAGGGTTCCGTGACACCAAACGGGTGCCCGGTATACCCGGCCACGTGCCTACCGCATCACAGCCCACCCCTACGGTCAGCGCTGTCCACGGCCTCCAGCATACTACAAACACCAGAAACTACTTGCAACTCCTGGACAGAGGACAAGGGTGAATAAGAAGTCGAGCGGGGTCATATTTCAGGGCCCAATGTATGGTAGTAGCTGAATCATGGATCACAAACACAGAACTCAGTTCCTGAGGACGGCTACAATGAGACAACCCACCATGTACTCCTACATGGCCTCTCACCGCTACCTTTACCAAATCGTGTTCACACACTTAGCTCACACACAGTAGGACATGTTCACACACCTCTGATTCATCCCCGATGAATCAGACCTGACTCGACTCTAAGCAATAGCAGGCATGACAAACAAGCATGAATGAGTAGGCACAACAGGGCTCAAACAACTCCTACTCATGCTAGTGGGTTTCATCTATTTACTGTGGCAATGACAGGTCATGCAGAGGATAAAGGGGTTCAACTACCGCAGCATGTAACAGATGATTCGGTGTTGTCCTAATGCAGTAAAAAGAGAGCAGGAGCGAGAGAGTGGGATTTTATCGGAATGAACAAGGGGGTTTTGCTTGCCTGGCACTTCTGAAGATAACATTGAGTCTTCGTCAGTGTCAACGATCGCATCATCGGTGTCACGTCTATCGAGAGGGGACAATTACCGGCAAATACAGAAAAGACACGATCAATGCAATGCACAATATGATGCATGCTATGACATGGCAATATGAATGTGTTTTGGGCTAATGCACCTAAAACCAGATTAAATGAAGTTGGTTTGAATCCAAAATTCAAATTCAAACTCCATATGGGGTTATTTAAATGTCATTCACTTCATTTGTCCTAAACAGTAGTGATAAGTTGTTCTAACATGCATGAAAATGGTACAGATGGATTCCTTGAATTTTTCTGATAATTTTTCATATATAATTTATTTAATTTGGAGTTACGGTTAATTTTCTATGATTTTTAGAAGTTTTAGGCATTTTCTGGAATTTCCTGAATATTTAGAATTAAAATAATTCCAGAAAATGAATTATGGCGTCAGCATGACCTCATGCTGACCTCAGCAGGTCAACGGGCGGTCCAGGTCAAACCTGACGTGTGGGGTCCACACGTCAGTGACACAGGGGCTAATCCCGCGTTGACCCGGGCTTTGACCCACTACGGGGCCCACTGTCAGTGGCTGTGGGGGGGTGTTTAGAGCGTCATTAGTGCTAATTAGGCGTGCCACGTCGGCAGTCGCCGGAGTGTCGCCGGCGACGACCACGGCCGACAGCGGAGGTGCGCCGTGCGCTCGCTACGGAGCACCATTTGACGTGCGGTTTGCTCCTACGGGTTCCTGGGAGGAAGGCGCATCTAAAGAGGTAAGTGACAGCAGCTGGGGTGGCCGGAGCTGCCGGCGGCGAGCTCCTTTGCGGCTGCCGGAGTTCGGGCAATCTCGGGGTCGGGGTTAGGAAGCACGGCAGGAGGAGCTGGGGCGTGCTACGGACTCCTGAGATCACGATGAGCACGTCAGTGGGCTCGGATACGAGCTGGGGTGGAAGAATGGACTGACTCAGATCAGAATGTCATAAGGTATAAGGAGTAAAAAAAGAGCCTTACGTTCCAACCCACAAACAATTCCCCTACATATAACTAAAGAATTTCTAGACTCAACATCGACCAGTTTGGCTTGGAGAACCTACAGGCAGTCCGGCTCTGATGCCAACGCTGTCAGGACCCCGACTCGATGTCACATCGATCTAGCTGGTAACACCTCATATCACTTTGCGGCCTCACGCACGGTATCCCCACGGGTGTCGTCTTACCTTTTCCCGGGACCGTTTGCGCCTTTTGGCTCACGTATATGATAGTGTCGCTAGCATCCATATGATAAAGAGCCCGGGCTGACATGACTAGTCGTAAACCCAAAGTGGCACAGACTTACAGGGACAGGCATCCATGACCCAGCTTCGAACGTGTCGGTCATCAGCAAGTGGGGCCGGGCTGTAGCACTGGGCTAGCAGGACTCCGGTAAACCGGGCTGTAGCGGGCTAACAGGACTCCGGTACTCAAAGCGTGACATTTCCCCGAAGGGACAGACACAGGAACGAAGAAGGACACATGCCGGCCAGCCTAAGTGTTCCAGAGCAGTAGCAAGCTACCATGGCTCAGCGGTAACACTAGGAGACATTTCCCGGTAAGAGAGGCTACTAAAGATAAACAACTAGATAGTCAGATCCCACGCATACCAAGCATTTCAATCATACACACAATATGCTTGATATGTGCAAATACAACGAAGCATCACAACATGACTCTACGACACAAGTACTTTATTTAAGGCTCAGAGAGCCATACATAACATACACAAAGGTACGGGTCTCACGACCCAACATACAAGTCATACAGTCATACAAACCAGCAGCGGAAGTACATTGTCTGAGTACAGACACCTAGTAAAATAAAAGAGGCTTGGAAAGCCTAGCTATACTACGTGGTCCTTCACAAGCTCAGGATCACCACCTGGGTCCTTAGCCTACTCGTTGAAGTCAACGTCTACATAGAACCCATCAGAAGGGGTTGCAGCGTCTTCTGTAAAAATGTAGATTATAGCAACATGAGTACAAAGGTACTCAGCAAGACTTACATCAGATCCTACATACATGCATATTATCAAGAAGGGTTGGTGGAGTTATTGCAGCAAGCCAGCTTTGACTCTTGGCTAGACTATCCTACGACACTCCAACTTGAAATGGTTTTGCGCACACGAGTCCACTACTCACCACTTCAATACACTACCGAGGATCCACCTCCGTCTTCCTACGGAAGGGCCATCCTCGGCACTCACACTTATCTTGAGGCTTTTAGTAGTTTCCATTTACTCGTCTATGAACTGTATCAGCAACCAAGTAGTCCTTTACCGCGGACGCGGCTATTCGAATAGATCATGTTAACCCTGCAGGGGTGTACTTCTTCATACACGCTCTCACCACTTACCGTCGTTTACACGACATGTACTCGGCAACCTTCAAGCGGAAGCCCAACGTGGGTGTCGGCCACGACCTACCTAATCACCTAAGCCTCCAGTCCAGGTTTATTGCCTATTCAGGTTCCATCCGCAGGGAGTCCGGCCGAGGTTTCCCATACGGCCCCGAACGATGTGAACAGGGTTCCCGAGATACCTAACGGGTATTCGGTACACCCGGCCACGTACCTACCGCATCACAGCCCACCCCTATGGTCAGCGCTGTCCACGGCCTCCAGTAGGCTACAAACACCAGAAACTACTTGCAACTCCTGGACGGAGAACTAGGGTGAATAAGAAGCCGAGAGGGTCCATTGGTTTCGGGCCCAATGCATGGTAGTAGCTGATTCTTAAATCACACATACAGATCTCAGTGCTTAAGGTCGGCTTCAATGAAACAACCCACCATGTACTCCTACATGGCCTCTCATCGATACCTTTACCAAATCGTGTTCACCACACCACTCTCATTACCGACATAATCATTTCACTCTAGCCCATCACCCAGATGAACCAGACCTGACACGACTCTAAGCACAGCAGGCATAGCAAGGTAGGAACAACACATACATATGGCTCAATCAACTCCTACACATGCTAGTGGGTTTCATCTAGTTACTGTGGCAATGACAGGTCATGCAGAGGAAAAGGGTTCAACTACCGTAGCACACAGCAGTTTGAAACGCGTTGTCTTAATGCAGTAAAAGAGAGCAGGAGCGAGAACATGGGATTGTATCGATATGATCAAATGGTTGGTTGCTTGCCTGATGGTTCGATGCACGGATATGATTCTTCGTTAGGGTAATCACGGTACTCCTCGGGGGCAGAACCTGTCGCAAGGACATGGATACACAAGCATCACCAAACAATGTGCAACAATATGATGCATGCATGAAACATGGCAATGTGAGTGTGTTGGGCTAATGCAACTAAAACCAGAAGGTTTTAAACAAATTTGAATCAAAGATTCAAATTTCAAACTCAAACATGGCCTCTTAAAGTGCTTTTCCTTGTTCTGCTTGAAACATCAATTTAACTTGTTTGATCATGCATGAAAATAGTACAGATGGATAGATTGGATCTTTTTGATCATTTTTCATATATAATTTGTCCAATTTGGAGTTACAGAATAAAAGTTATGAATTTTTGAAGTTTAAATAATATTCTGGAATTTCCTGATTTAAATTAAATCCAAAAATTATAATTATTGCGCCAGCATGACGTCAGCATGACGTCAGTGGTCAACTGCGGCTGTCTGGAGTCAAACCTGACGTGTGGGGGCCACACGTCAGTGACAGGGGGGTTTAACAGGTTTAAATTAATCCTAATTAGGGATTAGTGGCACTGGGGCCCACTGGTCAGTGTCAGGGGTTAACTAACAGTGGTTAGCACTAATCCTAATTAGCTACAGGGCTGGGCCCACCTGTCAGGGACTCAGGGGGTGTCCTGCCGTGGTCAAAGTGGGTCAAACCCACCGGCGACGTGACGCCGGCGAGGCCCGAGACGGCGGCGCGACGCGGGATCGTGCTACAGGGCACGGGCAAGGCCGTGCTTGGGCTCGTTGGAGAGCCCTTGCTCCCGCGCATCGAACGGTGGCTGTGGCTGGGCCTGGGGTGGCCGGAGTCGACGGCGGCGAGCTCGGCTGCGGCCGCCGGAGTTCGGGTGCGGTCGGGATCGGTGTTGCAGAGGGTTTGGGGAGGCGTTAGTGTGTGCTGCGTGATCCTAGTGAGGTGTGGAGCACGATAGTGTGCTCGGTTGGGTGCTACGGTGACCGTGGCCATGACGGCGACATCGCCGGCGGCGTGGAGCTCTCGGCCAAGGTGGGGCTAGGGCCTAGAGGTCGAAAGAGACCAGGGGAGAAGGGGGAAACGACTCGGGGGCTCACCGCGGAGCTGCAGGGATGGTTAGCGGGCTCGGGGATGCGCTGGAGACGACGAATTCGACGGCGACGATGGTCGGAGCCCGAAGAGGGGAACGGCAACGTGGCGGCGATGCAGGGCTTCCGGGGACCCGTGGAGCGGTGGGGAGGAAGAGGGGGTCGAGGCGGAGCTCCTGAGCTAGTCGGGGGAGCGAGGGGTGGCCGGAGACGGCTGCTATGGCGAACGGCGGCGACGGTGGTGTTCGGCCGTGTGAGAGAGAGAGAGCGAGGAAGAGGAGGGAAGAGCCGGGGGAGAGTGAGAGAGGGCAGGGGGGATCGGGACAGCCTGCGGGAGTCGTCCACGCGGCCAGGAGGTCGTCGGCAAGCAGGAGGTGGCCGCGCGGCCGTGCGCGTGCGAGCACGCAGCAGCTTCGGGGCGAGGGGAGGAAGACGACGGAGGGCTGTAGTGGTGGGCTGGGCCGCCTGCTGGCTGGGCCGGCCAGCTGGCTGGGCTGCACAGGGAGGAGCCCAGGTAAGCTTCTCCCTTTTAATTATTTTCTGTTTTCTAATTTCTGACATTTGTTTTGATTTAAATAAAATATTAAATCATTTTATTTCCTTATGCCAATTTTTTGCAGGAGCTAGATATATTATTCCAGAGCTCCTTTATAAATGGCATAATATTTGGACATATATTAATATATACAATTAATATATTTCCAATGCAAATATTTATGCATTAATTCCAAATGCCCAAAATAAATACCTATGAGCTCTTAAAAATATTGGTTTGATTTTTATCTCTGTCCAATATTTTCAGAGAGCAACATGAGCATTTTCTTGGACCCTTTTGGAGAAATTTTTATTTGGGTCATTTTCAAAAAGATTCTGAGGGTTTCACAGATCCCCATTTCAAGTTTCTGATGAAAGAGTAAACATGATGCAACACTCTAATGCATGGTTAACTAGGATGTGACAACTCACCCCCACTCAAAAGAATCTCGTCCCGAGATTTGGGTTCCTCCGGGAAGAAGGCGGGATACTCGAGTCGAAGACGATCCTCCCTTTCCCAAGTTGCTTCATCCTCAGAATGGTGCGACCATTGAACTTTGAGAAACTTGATATTATGACGTCGGGTGGTACGTTCGGCTTGATCGAGGATACGAATGGGGTACTCTCGATATGTAAGATTATCTTGGAGATCAAGCGTTTCGTGGTCCACTCCACGGATAGGATCCGAGAAGCAACGCCTGAGTTGAGAAACGTGGAAGACATCGTGGACCCTGGAGAGGTGCGGAGGTAGTTCCAACTGGTAGGCAACTTCTCCTCGTTTGGCGAGAATGCGAAAAGGTCCAATGTAACGAGGAGCCAATTTGCCTTTGATACCGAAACGATGGGTTCCCTTCAGAGGGGTGACCCGAAGATAAGCCTTCTCGTCAACCTCGAAAGTCATAGCCTTATGTTTTCGGTCATATTGACTCTTTTGACGAGATTGAGCTGTTTTAAACTTTTCACGAACGATACGAACTTGTTCTTCTGCTTCCTGAATCATATCCGGGCCAAAGAATTGTCTTTCCCCGGTCTCTGACTAGTTAAGGGGTGTTCGACATCGTCGTCCATAAAGAACTTCAAAAGGGGCTTTACCCAAGCTAGATTGATAGCTGTTGTTGTAAGCGAATTCGGCAAATGGAAGGCACTTCTCCTAGTCCATTCTGAATGAGATAACAGAGGCTCGAAGCATGTCTTCTAGAATCTGATTGACGCGTTCCACTTGACCACTTGACTGAGGGTGGAAAGCGGTGCTAAAGGAGAGATGGGTTCCCATAGCATTTTGGAAACTTTCCCAAAATCGAGAGGTGAAAAGACTTCCTCGATCCGAGTTAATTTCCAAAGGAACACCATGGAGGGACACTATTCGGGAGATGTATAAGTCTGCCAGCTGGCTAGCGGTTATACTCTCACGAACAGGTAAGAAATGGGCTACTTTGGAAAGACGATCGACCACGACGAAGATAGCATTATTCCCTCTCTTGGTCCTGGGAAAACCGGTAATGAAATCCATACCAATTTTATCCCATTTCCATTCAGGAATAGATAAGGGTTGAAGGGTGCCAGCAGGCCGTTGATGCTCTGCTTTTACACGACGACAGACGTCGCAATTAGCAATATACTGAGCAATTTCTCTCTTCATCCTAGTCCACCAGAACCTCTGGCGTAGGTCCTGATACATCTTAGTACTACCGGGATGAATGGTGAGAGGAGATTCATGAGCTTCCTTAAGGATTAATCGCCTCAGGTTTCGCACTTTGGGAACCACTAGTCGATCCCCGAAGTATACTACCCCTTGATCATTAATGGAGAAGCAATTCGCAATTCCTTTCTGAATGTTTCTCTTGATGCGGGAGATTCCCGGATCTACCTTCTGTGCTTTGATAATCTGATCCGTAAGGGTAGGTTTTGTCACCAAGGTGGAAAGAAAACCTTGAGGTACAATGTGAAGGTTAAGCTTCCGAAATTCCTCATGGAGAAGCGGTTGACTTTGTTGTAACATCAGGTTGTTACAATAAGATTTACGACTTAGCGCATCAGCCATGACGTTGGCTTTCCCTGGGGTGTAGGTTATTCCTAAGTCGAAGTCTGTGATCAATTCAACCCAACGTCTCTGCCTGAGATTCAAATCCGGTTGGGTGAAAACATACTTCAGACTTTGGTGATCAGTGAATATTTCGCAACGATTACCGAGGAGGTAATGTCGCCAGGTCTTAAGTGCATAGACTACGGCTGCAAGCTCTAGATCATGAGTAGGATAATTCTCCTCATGTGGGTGCAATTGCCGTGAAGCGTAAGCAATTACGTGTCGATCTTGCATGAGAATGCAACCTAGTCCTTGTCGCGAGGCGTCGCAGTAGATAACAAAGTCCTTGGAGAAGTCTGGCGGTACCAGCAGGGAGCAGAGGTCAGGCGTCTTTTCAGTTCCTGAAAGCTGTGCTCACATTGTGGAGTCCATTCGAACTTTTATCTTTCTGAGGAGTTCGGTTAGAGGTTTAGCAACTTTGGAGAAGTTCTCGACAAAGCGACGACAATAGCTCGCTAAGCCTAGAAACTCCGAACTTGCTTGACCGATTCAGGTGGAGTCAATTAAGGACGGCTTGAACTCGCTCAGGGTTAACAGCAATACCTTTACCAGATATTACATGACCCAGATAGGTCACTTCTGACAACCAGAATTCACATTTAGAAAATTTGGCATAAAGGCGATGCTCTCGAAGTTTCTTCAACACTAGCCTTAGATGTTCGGCATGTTCTTCCTCGTTCTTGGAGTAGATGAGTATATCATCGAGATAAACTACGACGAATTTCCAAATACTCCATGAAGATTGAGTTCATTAACCGAGAAAAGGTGGCTGGAGCGTTGGTTAACCGAAGGACATGACGGTGTACTCGTATTGGCCATAACGAGTAACAAGGCCGTTTTAGGAATGTCCCCGTTTCTGATTTTGATTTGATGGTAGCCCAACCTCAAATCCATCTTGGAGAAGACTGAGGATCCAGCGAGCTGATCATACAGGTCGTTGATCCTGGGAAGCGGATATTTGTTCTTGATTGTGACCAATTGACAGGTCGGTAATCTACAACCATCCGGTCCGTACCATCCTTCTTCTTGACGAATAGGACGGGGCAAGCCACGGAGATGAACTAGGGCGGATGAAACCCTTGTTCAAGGATTCATCGAGTTGTTTCTTAAGCTCGGCTAGTTCTAGTGGTGCCATCTTATAAGGTCTTCTAGCAATCGGAACGGTTCCGGGGATGAGGTCGATTACGAACTCAACATCCCTGTCAGGTGGAACACCTGGCAATTCCTCTGGAAAGACATCCGGGAAGTCACGGACTACCGGAATGTCCTCAAGGTCTGGCAAAGGGCTGGCGTTAAGAGAAATAATTGTCGCTTGGCTATTCGGTCAAGACATTGACTATCTTCCCCGAAGGGATGGTGAGTTAACGGTCCTAGAGAAGCAATCAATTTTGGCTTGATGAGCTGACATTTCAGTCCATACCCAAAATGATATTAATATCTGAAGATTTAAGGTCTATCAAAGACGCGAGGAAAACAAGTCTGTCGACTTGGATTTCATTTCCATAACTTACCCTAGAGGTCTGCCATCTAGAACCAGGGGTAAAAATTTCCATAGTGGATGGCATGTCACAGAATGCAACGTTATGCAAACGAGCATAATTTTCGGATATAAAAGAATGAGAGGCTCCCGTATCGAAAAGAACAGATGCCGGGTGGCAATTTACAAGAAGCGTACCGAGAACGACGTTGGGATCCTCTTGAGCTTCTTCGGCAGAGATACAGTTGACATGGCCACGTGAAGCGGTGACCGGTTTGGCATGGTATTTTCCCTGTCGGCTTGCCACGGCCAACAGCTTTAGCAGATTGGTTGGGGTTGGTCTGAGGACACTCACGCATATAGTGACCAGATTCCCCACACTTGAAACAAGTCACGGAACTGGTACGTGGAGGAGCATTGTTAGTTGGACCCCCATAGGGCTTGGCTGGAGCAGACTGTTGAACAGGGCGAGGCGCCTGGAAAGATGGCATCGGTGTGAACCTGGGTGGCAGGGCGGTGTTGGGTACCCACATGCGGCGCTTCTGAGGACCAGCACCGGATGAGGAACCCATATCACGGCCATGCTTGCGTGTTGCGTCATAGTCAGTCTGACCAGTTTCAGCACTGATGGCTTTGTTGACAAGTTTCTGAAAAGATGTGCACTCATGCAGACGGAGGTCGCGGCGAAGCTCAGGACTAAGGCCCTTACGGAACCTTGCTTGCTTCTTCGCATCAGTAGAAACTTCCTCGGTTGCATATCGTGCGAGATTACCAAACTCCCTGCTGTAAGCATCCACAGAAAGTCGGCCTTGGGTGAAACTGCAAAATTCTTCACGTTTACGGTCCATGAGACCCTCCGGAATGTGATGTTCACGGAAAGCCTCGCTGAATTCAGCCCAAGTAGTGACATGGCCCGCTGGGCGCATAGCTCCATAATTCTCCCACCATAGACTGGCGGGGCCTTCAAGATGATATGCAGCAAAGGTGACCTTGTCAGCCCCCGCTACCAGCGCGGAACACAGTTTGTGAGCGATACTGCGAAGCCAGTCATCAGCGTCGAGAGGCTCGACGGAGTGGTGGAACGTGGGTGGATGTAATTTGATAAAATCACTGAGTGACACCAAATTAGTCCTCTGATGGTGTGCTGTGTTCTGTTCAATACGCTCCAACAAACGGTTGGTCTCCCGCTTGTTTCTCTCAGCTTCCATCATAACCTCGGCTAGTGAAGGAGGATGAGGCAGATTTGCATCCCTGACTTCACTGCCTTCGGCCTGCTCTTGAGGAGCAGGGTTAGTGCGCGTGTTGACCATACTAGGTAAACAAGACAATGATTTAGTCCGAATGATAAAATTCCGACATAGGATACATAATGTAAGGAATAACTCGGAATGCAAGATGATCATCCGTATGACATGGTAGATACAAAAACTGCTTCTTTTATTCCATCGTCATACACACCATACAGGGTTTAGTACAAGACCAAACAAAGTACTAATACGGTGAAAAGAGGATTACATCTCATCGGAGGCATCCCAAGCTCCTATACATTAATTTTCTACACCTCCGGAAAAGTACAAACTAGGTCATATCCCACGAGTCACGCGGAACGATAGAAGACACAGCTAGTGCGAACTAGTGATACTACCACTAACTCAGACCGATCCGTAGTAGTCCTCGTAGAAGTCACCTCCATAGCCTGGAAGCTCAACATGATCATCCGGAAACAAACGGTCTCGCGGATCTTGTGGACCATAGGGGCTAGTATGAGGCCTTGGACCAACAGACGGTGGCCTGCGGGGACCGCGAGGTGGGGTGATGCCTCCTACATCACGCCAAACCATCATGTCCGGCAGAGCAGATCTCACAGGATAGAGATCGCGCATATCTGAATATCCAGCTTGCACCGCCGGTGCGAACCGAGTCAAAGTGGCCCAGTGATCAGCACGGGTATTGAAGAGCTCTAACCTCAAGGCCCGATTTTCACGGTCCTTATCCTCGAGCATCTCAGCAGTGGTGCGAGTCCGTGAATCCTCCTGAGTGGGGTCAGCATAAATAGCCTGGAGATACCCTTGTGCTCCCGGAAGTGATCCTGGCATATACCGAAAATCAGAGTCCCGAAATAACCCAGATCTGACTCGCATAATGGTCATCATAGAGTAGGCGGTGTCCTGCACAGCCATCTCAATAGTAACCCCGAGTCCATAGGAGCAGTGAAGAGGCTCGGTGGATCCAGGATAAGATGGAAATATCCTGACAGTGCAGAGATACTGGCTTTGGTTAAAGTCTCGGAATTGCTCTTCGACCGTGTACTCGAGATACCAGCGGTATCCAGCCTCAGTCATTACCCTGACCAACTTGGCAGTATGGCCGTGTACATCTAGACATCGAGTCAGGCAAACCACTTGATTGAGGTCGCGAGTGGCCATCTGAAAGCACAATCATAATGCAAGGGCATTAGAATTTCTAGCAAAATTTCGGCAGCATAACAGCTGTAAATGCTCAAAAAGGATTTTGAGACATATAACAAAGGATTTCGTACACACTCAACATCATCATATCAAAGTTCTGAAACCATTCTAGCAACATAATGTGGTAGTAGAACTGAACTAGGCTTGTATCCATCACACTTATAAGGTACTACTGATTAGTAACACGTGATCCTGATAGAGAGAATAGATCCTAATTCCTTAACCCCCGGTGGAAGAATGGAATGACTCAGATCAGAATGTCATAAGATAAAGGAGTAAAAAGAGCCTTACGTTCCAACCCACAAACAATTCCCCTACATATAACTAAAGAATTTCTAGACTCAACATCGACCAGTTTGGCTTGGAGAACCTATAGGCAGTCCGGCTCTGATACCAACGCTGTCAGGACCCCGACTCGATGTCACATCGATCTAGCCGATAACACCTCATATCACTTTGCGGCCTCACGCACGGTATTCCCACGGGTGTCGCCTTACCTTTGCCCGGGACCGTTTGCGCCTTTTGGCTCACGTATATGATAGTGTCGCTAGCATCCATATGATAAAGAGCCCGGGCTGACATGACTAGTTGTAAACCCAAAGTGGCACAGACTTACAGGGACAGGCATCCATGACCCAGCTCCGAACGTGTCGGTCATCAGCAAATGGGTCCGGGCTGTAGCACTGGGCTAGCAGGACTCCGGTAAACCGGGCTGTAGCGGGCTAACAGGACTCCGGTACTCAAAGCGTGACATTTCCCCGAAGGGACAGACACAGGAACGAAGAAGGACACATGCCGGCCAGCCTAAGTGTTCCAGAGCAGTAGCAAGCTACCATGGCTCAGCGGTAACACTAGGAGACATTTCCCGGTAAGAGAGGCTACTAAAGATAAACAACTAGATAGTCAGATCCCACGCATACCAAGCATTTCAATCATACACACAATATGCTTGATATGTGCAAATACAACGAAGCATCACAACATGACTCTACGACACAAGTACTTTATTTAAGGCTCAGAGAGCCATACATAACATACACAAAGGTACGGGTCTCACGACCCAACATACAAGTCATACAGTCATACAAACCAGCAGCGGAAGTACATTGTCTGAGTACAGACACCTAGTAAAATAAAAGAGGCTTGGAAAGCCTAGCTATACTACGTGGTCCTTCACAAGCTCAGGATCACCACCTGGGTCCTTAGCCTACTCGTTGAAGTCAACATCTACATAGAACCCATCAGAAGGGGTTGCAGCGTCTTCTGTAAAAATGTAGATTATAGCAACATGAGTACAAAGGTACTCAGCAAGACTTACATCAGATCCTACATACATGCATATTATCAAGAAGGGTTGGTGGAGTTATTGCAGCAAGCCAGCTTTGACTCTTGGCTAGACTATCCTACGACACTCCAACTTGAAATGGTTTTGCGCACACGAGTCCACTACTCACCACTTCAATACACTACCGAGGATCCACCTCCGTCTTCCTACGGAAGGGCCATCCTCGGCACTCACACTTATCTCGAGTCTTTTAGTAGTTTCCATTTACTTGTCTATGAACTGTATCGGCAACCAAGTAGTCCTTTACCGCGGACGCGGCTATTCGAATAGATCATGTTAACCCTGCAGGGGTGTACTTCTTCATACACGCTCTCACCACTTACCGTCGTTTACACGACATGTACTCGGCAACCTTCAAGCAGAAGCCCAACGTGGGTGTCGGCCATGACCTACCTAATCACCTAAGCCTCCAGTCCAGGTTTATCGCCTATTCAGGTTCCATCCGCAGGGAGTCCGGCCGAGGTTTCCCATACGGCCCCGAACGATGTGAACAGGGTTCCCGAGATACCTAACGGGTATTCGGTACACCCGGCCACGTACCTACCGCATCACAGCCCACCCCTACGGTCAGCGCTGTCCACGGCCTCCAGTAGACTACAAACACCAGAAACTACTTGCAACTCCTGGACGGAGAACTAGGGTGAATAAGAAGCCGAGAGGGTCCATTGGTTTCGGGCCCAATGCATGGTAGTAGCTGATTCTTAAATCACACATACAGATCTCAGTGCTTAAGGTCGGCTTCAATGAAACAACCCACCATGTACTCCTACATGGCCTCTCATCGATACCTTTACCAAATCGTGTTCACCACACCACTCTCATTACCGACATAATCATTTCACTCTAGCCCATCACCCAGATGAACCAGACCTGACACGACTCTAAGCACAGCAGGCATAGCAAGGTAGGAACAACACATACATATGGCTCAATCAACTCCTACACATGCTAGTGGGTTTCATCTAGTTACTGTGGCAATGACAGGTCATGCAGAGGAAAAGGGTTCAACTACCGTAGCACACAGCAGTTTGAAACGTGTTGTCTTAATGCAGTAAAAGAGAGCAGGAGCGAGAACATGGGATTGTATCGATATGATCAAATGGTTGGTTGCTTGCCTGATGGTTCGATGCACGGATATGATTCTTCGTTAGGGTAATCACGGTACTCCTCGGGGGCAGAACCTGTCGCAAGGACATCGATACACAAGCATCACCAAACAATGTGCAACAATATGATGCATGCATGAAACATGGCAATGTGAGTGTGTTGGGCTAATGCAACTAAAACCAGAAGGGTTTGAACAAATTTGAATCAAAGATTCAAATTTCAAACTCAAACATGGCCTCTTAAAGTGATTTTCCTTGTTCTGCTTGAAACATCAATTTAACTTGTTTGATCATGCATGAAAATAGTACAAATGGATAGATTGGATTTTTTTGATCATTTTTCATATATAATTTGTCCAATTTGGAGTTACAGAATAAAAGTTATGAATTTTTGAATTTTAAATAATATTCTGGAATTTCCTGATTTAAATTAAATCCAGAAATTATAATTATTGCGCCAGCATGACGTCAGCATGACGTCAGTGGTCAACTGCGGCTGTCTGGAGTCAAACCTGACGTGTGGGGGCCACACGTCAGTGACAGGGGGGTTTAACAGGTTTAAATTAATCCTAATTAGGGATTAGTGGCACTGGGGCCCACTGGTTAGTGTCAGGGGTTAACTAACAGTGGTTAGCACTACTCCTAATTAGCTACAGGGCTAGGCCCACCTGTCAGGGACTCAGGGGGTGTCCTGCCGTGGTCAAAGTGGGTCAAACCCACCGGCGACGTGACGCCGGCGAGGCCCGAGATGGCGGCGCGACGCGGGATCGCGCTACAGGGCACGGGCAAGGCCGTGCTTGGGCTCGTTGGAGAGCCCTTGCTCCCGCGCATCGAACGGTGGCTGTGGCTGGGCCTGGGGTGGCCGGAGTCGACGGCGGCGAGCTCGGCTGCGGCCGCTGGAGTTCGGGTGCGGTCGGGATCGGTGTTGCAGAGGGTTTGGGGAGGCGTTAGTGTGTGCTGCGTGATCCTAGTGAGGTGTGGAGCATGATAGTGTGCTCGGTTGGGTGCTACGGTGACCGTGGCCACGACGGCGACATCGCCGGCGGCGTGGAGCTCTCGGCCAAGGTGGGTCTAGGGCCTAGAGGTCGAAAGAGACCAGGGGAGAAGGGGGAAACGACTCGGGGGCTCACCGCGGAGCTGCAGGGATGGTTAGCGGGCTCGGGGATGCGCTGGAGACGACGAATTCGACGGCGACGATGGTCGGAGCCCGAAGAGGGGAACGGTGACGTGGCGGCGATGCAGGGCTTCCGGGGACCCGTGGAGCGGTGGGGAGGAAGAGGGGGTCGAGGCGGAGCTCCTGAGCTAGTCGGGGGAGCGAGGGGTGGCCGGAGACGGCTGCTATGGCGAACGGCGGCGACGGTGGTGTTCGGCCGTGTGAGAGAGAGAGCGAGGAAGAGGAGGGAAGAGCCGGGGGAGAGTGAGAGAGGGCAGGGGGGATCGGGACGGTCTGCGGGAGTCGTCCACGCGGCCAGGAGGTCGTCGGCAAGCAGGAGGTGGCCGCGCGGCCGTGCGCGTGCGAGCACGCAGCAGCTTCGGGGCGAGGGGAGGAAGACGACAGAGGGCTGCAGTGGTGGGCTGGGCTGCCTGCTGGCTGGGCCGGCCAGCTGGCTGGGCTGCACAGGGAGGAGCCCAGGTAAGCTTCTCCACCGCCATCTTGATTTGATGGTAACCTGAAAATGCATCCCGGAAACATAGCAGGTCGCACTCGGCGGTGGAGTAGACAATTTGGTCGATGCGGGGGAGTGGGAACGGATCTTGAGGGTAAGCCTTGTTGAGGTTGGTGAAGTCGACGCACATGCGCTCCTTTCCTCCCTTTTTTGGCACGACAACGGGGTTTGCCAGCCATTCAAGGTAGCGAACCTCGTGAATAACACCCGCTGCCTCCAGCTTGCGGGTTTCCTGGATGATGAAGCCTGCTTCTCGGTGGACTACCGCCTTGCTTTCTGCTTCACGGGGCATACATTGGGGCACACATTCAGGTGATGCTCAATCACCTCCCTTGGGACCCCCGCTAGCTGCTTGCGTTCCCACGCGAACACATGCTTGTTCGTGCGCAGGAACTTCACCAGCGCCTCCTCTTGGTCGCGGTCGAGGTTGGCGCCTATGGTGAAGGTGTCTTCTGAGGACCCGTCCTCCTCAACCGTCACCTGCTTGGTCTCCGCCTTGTCTTGAGTGAACAACTGCTTCTTCTTGGTCGGTGCAGCCCCCTTGGCCTTGGAGGTGTCCGCGCAGGCAGGCTGCACTGCCGCGGAGGTCTTGAGGGCGAGCTTGAGCGCCAGTAGAGCGTCCTTGGTATCTCCAGCTACGTTGAGGACGCCGCTGCTCCCGGGCATCTTCATGAGGTTGTAGGCCGGATGGGTCGCTGCCATGAATTGAGCCAGGGGAGGGTACCCGAGCATGGCGTTGTATGGGAGGCTGATGTGGGTGATGTTGAAGTCGATCAGCTCCGTGTGGTAGTTGTCGTGGGTGCCGAAGGTCACGGGGAGGCAGATCTGCCCCAGGGAGCTGGAGGAACCACCTCCGACGCCCGAGAAGGGCTTGTTGGGTCGGAGCCGTTCCAGCGGTACATGGAGGAGGCTGAAGGCCTCCACTGAGAGCATGTTGAGGTCAGCGCCGCCGTCGATGAGGGTTTTGGTGATGGCCACCTGGCACATGGTGGGCGTGTAGAGCACCGGAAGCACGCCCGAGCAGGCGGTGTTGATGGGGTGATCGTCCGAGCTGAAGGTCAGGTCAGCCTTGGGCGCCGACCAACCCGGAGGAGCTCCTTGCCGCGCGAGGGCGGCGCCGATCTGGCGAAAGAACGGCTTGGTGTGGCGGTCTGAGGGTGGCGTCTGCGAGCCGCTCAAGAGAGTTGCGACGACCGGGGCGCCGGCGCCGTGTAGTGGGTGAGGAAGAGGTCGCGCAGCTCCTCCCAGGAGGCCACAGAAGATGTTGGTAGGTTGAGCAGCCAAACGCGTGGGACGCCGGTGAGGGCCATGCGGAACCAGTTGGGCATGACCCTGTCGTCGCCTCTGGCCTTGAGGACGGCCTCCTCGTACGCCAGCAGGAAAACCAGCGGGTTCGCCACGCCGTCGTAGTGCGGCGGCATCTCTGGCTTGAACTTGTGTGGCCACTGCACCTGCCACAGGGCGGGGGCCAAGGCTTGGAGCCCCCTGGCCCGGGTGCTGGCGCCGGTCGTCGGAGCCGGAGGCGCGATGCCCACCATGAGGGCGAAGCGCGGTGCTGGTGGAGAACGGGTCAACGGAAGGAAGAGCTCCGGCGCACCCCTACCTGGCGTGCCAAATGTCGGATATCGGGTTCCGGCAAAACCCTTAAGGTTCAAACTCTAGGGTGCGCACAAAGATCTCTCCCTACCGAAACACGCCCACAGCCTCGTCGCAGGTCTAAGCTAGATCGATGAACAACACAAGAGACACGAGGTTTATACTGGTTTGGGACACCATTGTGGTGTAATACCCTAATCCAGTGTGTGGTGTGGTGGATTGCCTCTTGGGCTGATAATGAACAGTACAGGGGAAGAACAGCCTCGCCAGGAGAGGTGTTCTTGTGGTGGTGTGGATGAACCTAACTTCCGATGCCTTCTACTATGGTGGCTAGCCCTATTTATAGAGGCCCTGGTCCTCTTCCCAAATACTGAGCGGGAAGGGAGCCAACAACGGCCAATTCGAGGGACAGCTAGTACAAGCTATCCTGACTAAAGGTGGTCTTCGCCTGCCAAAGGCACTGGTGATAACGTTGTCTTGGGCTCCACGGTGACCTCCGTCCTGCCATCCTGCCGGCCTTGGTCTTGTTGCACCGATATGGAAACCTTTGCCTGATGCCTCGGTACTCCACGCCTGCGGTTGCCTCCTTTGCACCAAAGAGGAAATGAGGACACCGCGCAGGCTGGCGCCTGCCTGGTCTCGATCGTCATGGCTTGCATCATGGGCACCTCGCGAGGTACCCCTCGCCTTGATCTCTCCGCCTCCTTGCGAGCCTGCCTAGCGAGGCCACTCCTGAGGAGGTCTTGTGTTGTCCGCCCTGCGAGGCTTGGCCCCTCGCGAGGGTCTTGAGTGTTGGTCGATGAAGACGGGCCGTACTGGGCCACCGGTTGAGCCACGCTGCAGGCCGCAGGCAGGCAAGTCTGGGGACCCCCATTCCCAAAACGCTGGCAAGGAGTTCATCACAGAGGAGATCATGAAGCTGGAAGCGGCAGGCTTAGTGAGAGGAGTACTCCATCTGACGTGGTTGGCCAATCCGGTGGTGGTGCGCAAGGCAAATGGGAAGTGGAGGTTGTGTATTGATTACAGATATCAATAAGGCATGTCCAAAAGACCCTTTCCCGTTGCCACGCATTGACCAGATTATTGACTCCACGGCTGGGTGTTACTTGTTATCATTCCTTGATGCCTACTCAGGATACCACCAGATTTTCATGACGAGAGAAGATGAAGAGAAGACAGCATTCATCACCCCGTGTGGTACGTATTGCTTTTTATGGATGCCTTTCAGGTTGAAGAGTGCTGGCTCAATGTTTGCAAGAGCAGTCAAAATTGGTTTTGAGCCCCAGCTACATAGAAATATGGAAGCTTATATGGATGACATAGTGGTCAAAACCAAGGACAAGGCAACACTTGTACAAGATTTGGAAGAGACGTTTGCAAAATTACGCAAGATCAACCCCAAGCTGAACCCTAAGAAGTGTGTCTTCGGCATTCCGTCCAGCAAACTTCTCGTTCTTTGTGTCATAGTGTGGGATCGAGGCGAACCTGGACAAGATCAAGGCCATTGAGCAGATTGAGGCGCCTAGGCGGATCAAGGACATGCGTCGGCTCACTGGCTGCATTGCCGCCATGAGCAGATTCATCTCCAAGTCTGCTGAGCGTGCCCTTCCCTTTTTTAAAATCTTGAAAAAGGCGGGCCCAATGGAATGGACCCCAGAGGCTAAAGCAGCACTACAGGATTTGAAGAAATTCCTCTCCTCCACACCGATACTGGTTGCGCCTAAACCACAACAGCCATTGTTGCTGTATCTAGCAGCAACGAATCAAGTGGCCATTGCCGCGCTAGTGGTGCAGAGGGAGGTCGACGAAGGGGCAGTGGCAACAGCAGGACTGGCGGATAGCGAGCCAGAGCTCCCCATAGCAGGGCCTGGTGCCGGTGAGGCGAGGCCCCCGGCAAGGTCTGACACCAGCGAGACAGGGCCCGCGCAACCAAATGAAGTGATGCAGAAGAAGAAGATGATGCAGCACCATGTTTACTTTGTCAGCTCCCTCTTGCAGGGGGCTAGGTCAAGGTACTCCGGTGTGCAGAAATTGCTCTTCGGCCTCCTTATGGCCTCGAGGAAGTTGCGTCATTACTTCCAAGCGCACGAGATCACCGTCGTCACCCGCCTCCCGTTGCAACAGATACTGCATAACCCAGACGCAACCGGGAGGATTGTGGAATGGGCCTTGGAGTTGTCGAGCTTTGATTTGAAGTTTGAAAGTACTTCGACGATCCAGAGCAGAGTCTTGGCAGAGTTCATTGCAGAATGGACCTCGACGCCCGACAAAGAGATCCAGGAGACCACTCTTCCCGGCGAGGAAACAAGTCACAACTGGATTATGTACTTTGACGGGGCTTTCTCGCTGCAAGGCGCCAGTGCTAGTTGCTATGTCTTGAGCTTGCGTTGGTTTTCCTTGAAGAGGAAAGGGTGATGCAGCAATAGTAGCGTAAGTATTTCCCTCAGTTTTTGAGAACCAAGGTATGAATCCAGTAGGAGGCTCCTCAAAAGTCCCACGCACCTACACAAACAAAACAAGAACTCGCAACCAACGCAATAAAGGTGTTGTCAATCCCTTCACGGCCACTTGCGAAAGTGAGATCTGGTAGAGATAATATGATAAGATAAATATATTTTTGGTATTTTATGATATAAATAGGAAAAGTAAAGATGCAAATAAAAGTAGATTGAAAGCTTATATGATAAAAGATAGACCCGGGGCCATAGGTTTCACTAGTGGCTTCTCTCAAGATAGCATAAGTATTACAGTGGGTGAACAAATTACTATCGAGCAATTGATAGAAAAGCGAATAATTATGAGATTATCTAGGCATGATCATGTATATAGGCATCACATCGGTGACAAGTAGACCGACTCCTGCCTGCATCTACTACTATTACTCCACACATCAACCGCTATCCAGCATGCATCTAGAGTATTAAGTTCATAAAGAACAGAGTAACGCATTAAGAAAGATGACATGATGTAGAGGGATAAACTCATGCAATATGATATAAACCCCATCTTTTTATCATCGATGGCAACAATACAATATGTGCCTTGCTGCCCCTGCTGTCACAGGGAAAGGACACCGCAAGATTGAACCCAAAGCTAAGCACTTCTCCCATTGCAAGAAAGATCAATCTAGTAGGACAAACCAAACTGATAATTCGAAGAGACTTGCAAAGATAACTTAATCACACACAAAAGAATTCAGAGGAGATTCTAATATTTCTCATAGATAAACTTGATCATAAACCCACAATTCATCGGATCTCGACAAACACACCGCAAAAAGCGTTACATCGAATAGATCTCCAAGAAGAGCAAGGAGAACATGGTATTGAGATCCAAAGAGAGAGAAGAAGCCATCTAGCTAATAATGATGGACCCGAAGGTTTGTGGTAAACTACTCACAACTCATCGGAGAGGCTCTGGTGTTGATGTAGAAGCCCTCTGTGGTTGATTCCCCCTCCGGCGGAGCACCGGCGATGGCTCCAAGATGGGATCTCGCGGATACAGAAGGTTACGGTGGTGGAAATAGTTTTTCGTGGTCGCCTCTGATGTTCTCTGGGTATGTAGGCATATATAGTAGGAAGTAGGTCGGTGGACTCCCGAGCGGCCCACGAGATAGGGGGACGCGCCCAGTAGGGGGGGGCGCCCTCCACCCTCGTGGCCTCCTCGATTGCTTCTGAACTTGCACTCCAAGTCCTCTGGATCACGTTTGTTCCAAAAAGATCGCTCCCGAAGGTTTCATTCTGTTTGGACTCCGTTTGGTATTCCTTTTCTTCGAAATGGGCAAAAAACAGCAATACGGGTTGGGCCTCCGGTTAGTAGGTTAGTCCCAAAAATGATATAAAAGCGTAAATTAAAGCCCATAAACATCCAAAACAGGTAATATAATAGCATGGAACAATCAAAAATTATAGATACGTTGGAGACGTATCAGGCATCCCCAAGCTTAATTCCTGCTCGTCCTCGAGTAGGTAAATGATAAAAACAAATTTTTTGATGTGGAATGCTACCTAGCATAATTCTCAATGTAATTTTCTTTATTGTGGTATGATTGTTCATATCCAAATGATTCAAGATAAAATCTTATAAAACATGAAGAATAGTAATACTTCGAAACATACTAACAAATAATCATGTCCTATCAAAATAGCATAGCCAAAGAAAGCTTATCCCTACAAAATCATATAGTTAGGCCATGCTTCATTTTCATTACACAAAATACTCCCATCATGCACAACCCCGGCTTCAGCCAAGCTATCGGTTCATACTTTTTAACGCGCTTCAGCTTTTTCAACTCTTACGCAATACATGAGCGCAAGCCATGGACATAGCACTATGGTGGTATATGGTGGTGGTTGTGAGGACAAAAAAGGGAGAAGATAGTCTCACATCAACTAGGCGTATCAACGGGCTATGGAGATTCCCATCAATAGATATCAATGTGAGTGAGTAGGGATTTCCATGCAACGGATGCACTAGAGCTATAAATGTATGAAAGCTCAACAAAAGAAACTAAGTGGGTGTTGATACGTCTCCAACGTATCTAAAATTTATGAAGCATTCATGCTATTTTACTATCTGTTTTGAATGATTATGGGCTTTATTATAAACTTTTATATTACTTTTGGGACTAACCTATTAACTGGAGGCCCAGCCCATATTGCTGTTTTATTGCCTGTTTCAGTATTTCGAAGAATCAGGATATCAAATGGAGTCCAAACGGAATGAAACCTTTGGCAGTGTGATTTTTTGGAAGAATATGATCCTGGAGCTTGGAGTTCACGTCAGAAGATCCTTGAGGCAGCCACAAGATAGGAGGGCGCCCCCCCCCTATAGGGCGCGCCCCCCTATCTTGTGGGCCCCTCGAGCACCCCCCGACTGACTTCTTTCGCCTATATAAGCCTACGTACCCTAAAAACATCGAAGATCAAGATAGATCGGGAGTTCCGCCGCTGCAAGCCTCTGTAGCCACCAAAAACCTCTCGAGAGTCTGTTTCGGCACCCTGCCGTAGGGCGAACCCATCACCGGTGGCCATCTTCATCATCCCGGTGCTATCCATGACGAGGAGGGAATAGTTCACCCTCGGGGCTGAGGGTATGTACCAGTAGCTATGTGTTTGATCTCTCTCTCTCTCTCTCTCTCTCTCGTGTTCTCTCTATGGCACGATCTTGATGTATCGCGAGCTTTGTTATTATAGTTGGATCTTATGATGTTTCTCCCCCTCTACTCTCCTGTGATGAATTGAGTTTCCCTCTTGAAGTTATCTTATCGGATTGAGTCTTTGATTTGAGAACACTTGATGTATGTCTTGTCGTGTTTATCTGTGGTGACAATGGGATATCACGTGCCACTTGATGTATGTTTTGGTGACCAACTTGCGGGTTCCGCCCATGAGCCTATGCATAAGGGTTGGCACACATTTTCTTGACTCTCCGATAGAAACTTTGGGGCACTGTTTGAAGTACTTTGTGTTGGTTGGATGAATCTGAGATTGTGTGACGCATATCGTATAATCATGCCCACGGATACTTGAGGTGACAATGGAGTATCTAGGTGACATTAGGGTTTTGGTTGATTTGTGTCTTAAGGTGTTATTCTAGTACGAACTCTTGAATAGATCGATCCGAAAGAATAACTTTGAGGTGGTTTCGTACCCTACCATAATCTCTATGTTTGTTCTCCGCTATTAGTGGCTTTGGAGTGACTCATTGTTGCATGTTGAGGGATTGTTATATGATCTATCTATGTTATTATTGTTGAGAGAACTTGCACTAGTGAAAGTATGAACCCTAGGCCTTATTTATTATCATTGCAATACCGTTTACGCTCACTTTTATCATTAGTTACCTTGCTGTTTTTATATTTTCAGATTACAAAAACCCATATCTACTATCCATATTGCACTTGTATCACCATCTCTTCGCCGAACTAGTGCACCTATACAATTTACCATTGTATTGGGTGTGTTGGGGACACAAGAGACTCTTTGTTATTTGGTTGCAGGGTTGTTTGAGAGAGACCATCTTCATCCTATGCCTCCCACGGATTGATAAACCTTAGGTCATCCACTTGAGGGAAATTTGCTACTGTCCTACAAACCTGTGCACTTGCAGGCCCAACAACGTCTACATGAAGAAGGTTGTGTAGTAGAAATCAAGCTCTTTTCTGGCGCCGTTGCCGGGGAGGCTAGGTAAAGGGCACTCACTCACACCCCATCAACTAAGCTCTTTTCTGGCGCCGTTGCCGGGGAGATGAGTGCTTGAAGGTATATCTTTAGATCTTGCAATCGAATCTGTTTGTTTCTTGTTTTATCACTAGTTTAGTTTATAAAAGAAAATTACAAAAAAATGGAATTGAGTTTGTCTTATATGCTTCATCTTTTTAATATCTTTCGTGAGTATGATGGAAAGGAAAATTGTGCTCAAGTGCTAGAAGAAGAATGCATTAAAATGCTTGGTACTGAATCTTTTAATGATGAGCATGATTGCAATGTTGTTAGTATGAACTCCTTGAATATCCATAGTACTAATGATGATTGCTCTAGTCATGATGAAAATATCTCTTATAAGCATGTCAACTTTTGTGGAGTGCATGTTTGCATGAACACACCAAATAGAGAAGATATTTATTGCAAGAGGCATAAGCATTTAGAAACTAAATGGTTGCAAGAAAGGCTAAATGTGAGTGCTGAAAATTTGAATTTCCTTTGCCGTACTTGTGAACTTTGCAATGAACGTGGTCATTCACATCTCCTATGCAAATTGTTTCATAATCGAATCGTGTCCAAAAATTGTGATGATTTGATATCCCTTGCACATTACAATGAACTTAGTTTACTTTTGGGTTATGAAGAATTGAAACATTACTTAAGGACCTTCCAGAATTTTCCCATAAGAAATTCCTTGATATTGATCTAGAGAAGATTTATTTGTATTGTGCGGAGAATTGCATTGAAAATCCTTATATTGCCAATTACCTAAAGAAAAGAAAGCAATTAAAAGATGTTGAGAATACTAATGAACGGGAAGAGACTTCCCAATATCCTCCTATTATTTCTTATGATAAATTAGGTAATGAGGAGGAGCTTTCTATTCAATCAATCTCGTCAATAAGGAGCTCAAAGAAGAAGGTTGAACTCACACATAATGTGAAAAAGAAAAGGAAAAAGAAGGGGCAACAAAGGTAAAAAGGTATCCCTCCCAAATGATGTTGCTCCTACTACTCATTGTGATGATGATAATTGCTATACTATTGGTGCTATCCATACTATTAATGATGAGAGTGATCATGCTTATGATATGAAAAGGCCCAAGCTTGGGGAAGCTATGTTTAATGAGAATGACATATTTGAGAATATATTTGCTGAAATTAATGTTTGTCCCAAGCTTGGGGATGCTACGTTTAGTGAAGATGATATTTTTAGCATCCCAAGTTTTGATATGCAAAGTTGTTATGATGATAGCATGCCTCCTACCTATGATGATTATATTGATGAAAGTGGGTTCGGAAGAGTGTCAACTTTAGGAAGTAGTGATCCCACTATTTTGGAGGATGTTGAATTTTATTGTGATGTATATGAAAGTGGATTTGGAAGAGTGTCAACTTTAGGAAGTAGTGATCCCACTATTTTGGAGGATGTTGAATTTTATTGTGATGAATATGAAAGTGGATTGGAAGAGTGTCAACTTTATTTAGTGATTCCACTATCTTGGGAGAGGTTTCAATCGATTATGATGAGAACGAAGTTGCTACTAATGATGATTATTGTGATGAAACTTATGCTATAAAAAGTAGTGATGATTATATTTACAAATCTTGTCATGATTATGATTACCTTTTTTCTGAACATTACTCTTTTAATGTGGAAACAATTTTTAGTATTCAAGTCTCTTATGATATTCCCACTATTCCGAATGAGAAGAATTTTGTTTATATGGAGAGTAGTAAAAATTCTATGCTTGTAGATCATGAAGAATGCTTTAGGTGCTGGTTATATTGTTGAATTCATTTATGATGCTACTGAAAATTATTATGAGGGAGGAACATATGCTTGTAGGAATTGCAATAATATCAAGTTTCCTCCCTATGTGTTGAAATTCTTGAAGCTATGCTTGTTTTACGTTCCTAAGCTACTTGATTATTGTTCCCATAAGTTGTTTGCTCAAAAAAATCCCTATGCATAGGAAGTGGGTTAGACTTAAATGTGCTAGTCATATGCTTCATGATACTCCCGTTATGTTTCAATTCTTATCTTTTATGTGAGCATCATTGTCATCATCATGCCTAGCTAGAAAGGCATTAAAGAAAAGCGCTTGTTGGGGGACAACCCAATATTTATCCTTACTGTGTTTGTGTGTCCACATGATTATGCTACTGTAGTAATCATGTTTTATATCTTTTGTTTCAATAAAGAGCCAAGTAAGACCTTTAGGATAGCTTACGGTGATAGTTGTGTTGATCCTGCTGAAAATCAGAAACTTTTGCACCCAGTAAATTAGTTTTGTTAATTCACAGAAACGTGCATATGATCTTATTCTTTTTGCTCTGGATTGGTACAGAAATTGCTTAGGACTTCCTAATTTGGTAGAATTTTTGGAGTTCCAGAAGTATACGTTTCATACAGATTACTACAGACTGTTCTGTTTTTGACAGATTCTGTTTTCTATGTGTTGTTTGCTTATTTTGATGAATCTATGAGTAGTATCGAAGGGTATGAACCATATATAAGTTGGAGTACATTAGATATTACACCAATATGAATTTAGAATGAGTTCATTACAGTACCTAAGTGGTGGTTTTATTTTCTTATACTAACGGAGCTTACGAGTTTTCTGTTGAGTATTGTGTTGTGGAGTTTTCAAGTTTGGGGTAAAGATTCGATGGACTATGGAATAAGGAGTGGCAAGAGCCTAAGCTTGGGGATGCCCCGGTGGCATCCCCTCTTTCGTCTTCGTTCATCGGTAACTTTACTTGGAGCTATATTTTTATTCACCACATGATATGTGTTTTGCTTGGAGCGTCATTTTCTCTTGTTAGTATTTGCTTGCTGTTAGCTAGAATAATTTTTTGCATCTTTATTTTCAATAAAAAAATGTCGAGGATAGCCTTTACCATGCTTATTTTGCTAGTATACATGTTGCTGTTTGAAAACAGAAAGTTTACCGCTGTTGCAAAAATTCCCTAGAAAAGTCAGAGCATGATATAATGTTGAAACTTTTTGCATAATGAGCTCTGATAAATTTACTCCAGTGGTAATTTTATTTCATAATTTTTGGAGTTAGGGAAGTATTGATACTCCTGCATTCTTTACAGACTGTACTGTTCTGACAGATTGTTGTTATGTTTGCATTGTTTGCATATGTTTGCTTGTTTAATGATTCTATTTGAGGATAGGAGTATTAAATATGCAGAGTCATTTAGTATGCAATGTTGAATAATAATTTTAGTGATTTGTTACAGTAGAAAATGATAAGGTTTTGCATTGGTTTATACTAACCTATCTCACGAGTTCTTGTTGAGTTTGTTGTGGATGAAGCTTTTGATAAATAGAGAAACCATGATATGAGAGGAATTAAGGAGACACAAAAGTTCAAGCTTGGGGATGCCCAAGGCACCCCAAGATAATATTTCAAGAAGTCTCAAGCATCTAAGCTTGGGGATGCCCCGGTAGGCATCCCACCTTTCTTCTTCAACAACTATCGGTTAGTATCGGTTGAGCCTAAGTTTTTGCTTCTTCACATGAGTTGTGCTATCCTTGCAATGTCATTTTATTTTGTTTTGCTTGCTGTTTGAATAAATACCAAGATCTGAAATTCTTAAATGAGAGAGAGTCTTCACATAGTTACATAATTATTTAGCTACTCATTGATCTTCACTTATATCTTTTTGGAGTAGTTTGTCATTTACTCGTGTGCTTCACTTATATCCTTTGAGTAAATTGTTGAATGAGTTGATTGTCATAAATCTGAAATTATATATGTTTCATTTGCTTATCCCATGGGGAGTAATGACTTCACATCTAAGAAGTAGAGGTTGTAAATTTATTGAAGGTTAGCAAGCATTGTATTGGTCATTTGAACAATTCATGAAAGAATATTGAAGGAAGAGAGATTTCACATATAAATATACTATCCTAGACATCTTTTATAATTGGGAGCACTCATTAAGTATGACATGCTAAAGAGTTGATGTTGGACAAGGAAGACAACGTAATGGGTTATGTTTTCCGACATCTCAGTTAAAGTATATTGTCATGGATCATTCAAACATGTTGAGCTTGCCTTTCCCCCTCATGCTAGCCAAAATTCCTTGCACCAAGTAGAGATACTACTTGTGCTTCCAAATATCCTTAAACCCAGTTTTGCCATGAGAGTCCACCATACCTACCTATGGATTGAGTAAGATCCTTCAAGTAAGTTGTCATCGGTGCAAGCAATAAAAATTGCTCTCTAAATATGTATGATCTTTTGGTGTGAAGAAAATAGCTTTATACGATCTTGTTATGGAAGCAATAAAAGCGACGGACTGCATAATAAAGGTCCATATACAAGTGGCAATATAAAGTGACGTTCATTCACATTAAGATTTTGTGCATCCAACCCTAAAAGCGCATGACAACCTCTGCTTCCCTCTGCGAAGGGCCTATCTTTTACTTTATGTCTTTTACTTTATGCAAGAGTCAAGGTGATCTTCACCTTTCCCTTTTTCATTTTATCCTTTGGCAAGCACCTCGTGTTGGGAAGATCCTGATATATATATATCCAATTGGATGTAAGTTAGCATGAACTATTATTGTTGACATCACCCAAAGGTGAATACGTTGGGAGGCAACACTATAAGCCCCTATCTTTCTCAGTGTCCGATTGAAACTCCATAACCATTAGTATTGCGTGAGTATTAGCAATTGTAGAAGACTATATGATAGTTGAGTATGTGGAGTTTGCTATTCCTGAAAATAAGATGAATTGCAATTGTTTGATGACTGAGAATGAAGTTTGCTAGTTTTCAAGAAAGTTTATGGTCTATGCTTTGACATGTGAATTGCTTGTTACTTTATCGTGAGAAGTTTTATGAGATGAACTACTGTTATGACATATTATCATGCTAGAAAAGGTGATTGAAATTATCATTGATCAAACTTGTGCACCTTCTAGCATTCACACTTCATAAATTCTTTCTTTTATCATTTACCTACTCGAGGACGAGTAGGAATTAAGCTTGGGGATGCTGATACGTCTCCAACGTATCTATAATTTATGAAGCATTCATGCTATTTTATTATCTATTTTGAATGATTATGGGCTTTATTATACACTTTTATATTACTTTTGGGACTAACCTATTAACCGGAGGCCCAGCCCGTATTGTTGTTTTATTGCCTGTTTCAGTATTTTGAAGAAAAGGAATATCAAACGGAGTCCAAACGGAATGAAACCTTCGGCAGCGTGATTTTTTGGAAGAATATAATCCTGGAGACTTGGAGTTCACGTCAGAAGATCCTCGAGGCAGCCACGAGATAGGAGGGCCCCCCCCCCGTAGGGTGCGCCCCCTGTCTCGTGGGCCCCTAGAGCACCCCCCGACCGACTTCTTTAGCCTATATAAGCCTACGTACCCTAAAAACATCGAAGATCAAGATAGATCGGGAGTTCCGCCGCCGCAAGCCTCTGTAGCCACCAAAAACCTCTCGGGAGTCCGTTCCGGCACCCTGCCGGAGGGGGAACCCATCACCGGTGGCCATCTTCATCATCCCGGCGCTATCCATGACGAGGAGGGAATAGTTCACCCTCGGGGCTGAGGGTATGTACCAGTAGCTATGTGTTTGATCTCTCTCTCTCTCTCGTGTTCTCTCTATGGAACGATCTTGATGTATCGCGAGCTTTGTTATTATAGTTGGATCTTATGATGTTTCTCCCCCTCTACTCTCCTGTGATGAATTGAGTTTCCCTCTTGAAGTTATCTTATCGGATTGAGTCTTTGATTTGAGAACACTTGATGTATGTCTTGCCGTGTTTATCTATGGTGACAATGGGATATCACGTGCCACTTGATGTATGTTTTGGTGAGCAACTTGCGGGTTCCGCCCATGAGCCTATGCATAAGGGTTGGCACACGTTTTCTTGACTCTCCGATAGAAACTTTGGGGCACTGTTTGAAGTACTTTGTGTTGGTTGGATGAATCTGAGATTGTGTGATGCATATCGTATAATCATGCCCACGGATACTACAATGGAGTATCTAGGTGACATTAGGGTTTTGGTTGATTTGTGTCTTAAGGTGTTATTCTAGTACTAACTCTTGAATAGATCGATCCGAAAGAATAACTTTGAGGTGGTTTCGTACCCTACCATAATCTCTACGTTTGTTCTCCGCTATTAGTGGCTTTGGAGTGACTCTTTGTTGCATGTTGAGGGATTGTTATATGATCTATCTATGTTATTATTGTTGAGAGAACTTGCACTAGTGAAAGTATGAACCCTAGGCCTTGTTTCTTATCATTGTAATACCGTTTACGCTCACTTTTATCATTAGTTACCTTGCTGTTTTTATATTTTCAGATTACAAAAACCCATATCTACTATCCATATTGCACTTGTATCACCATCTCTTCGCCAAACTAGTGCACCTATACAATTTACCATTGTATTGGGTGTGTTGGGGACACAAGAGACTCTTTGTTATTTGGTTGCAGGGTTGTTTGAGAGAGATCGTCTTCATCCTACGCCTCCCACGGATTGATAAACCTTAGGTCATCCACTCGAGGGAAATTTGCTACTGTCCTACAAACCTGGGTACTTGCAGGCCCAACAACGTCTACAAGAAGAAGGTTGTGTAGTAGACATCAGGTGTGCATCCAACTCGCTTGCTCACGAAGACCTAGGGAATTTTGAGTAAGCCCATCATTGGAATATACAAGCCAAGTTCTATAATGAAAAACTCCCACTAGTATATGCAAGTGACAACACAAGAGACTATCTATCATGAAGATCATGGTGCTATTTGAAGCACAAGTGTGGAAAAGAGATAGTAGCATTGTCCCTTCTCTCTTGTTCTCTCATTTTTTTTATTTGGCCTTTCTCTTTTTTGGCCTCTTTTTTTTATTTGGTGGGCTCTTTGGCCTCTCTTTTTTATAATACGAAGTCTCATCCCGACTTGTGGGGGAATCATAGTCTTCATCATCCTTTCCTCACTTGGGACAATGCTCTAATAATGAAGATCATCACACTTTTATTAATTTACAACTCGAGAATTACAACTCAATACTTAGAACAAAATATGACTCTATATGAATGCCTCCGGTGGTGTACCGGGATATACAATAAATCAAGAGTGACATGTATAAAAATTATGAGGGTGGCCTTGCCACAAATACAATGTCAACTACATGATCATGCAAAGAGAAATATGACAATGATGGAGCGTGTAATAATAACGGGGTGGAAAGTTGCATGGCAATATATCTCGGAATGGCTATGGAAATGCCATAATAGGTAGGTATGGTGGCTTTTTTGAGGAAGGTAAATAATGGGTGCATGGTACCGGCGAAAGTTACACGGCACAATAGAGGCTAGCAAAGTGGAAGGGTGAGTGAGCGTATATCCATGGTCTCACATTAGTCATAAAGAACTCATATACTTATTGCAAAAGTCTACTTGCCCTCGAAGCAAAGTACTACTATGCATGCTCCTAGGGGAAGGGTTGGTAGGAGTTAACCATCGCGCGATCCTGACCTCCACTCATAAGGAAGACAAATAAAAGAGCACCTCATGCAACAAATTTGTCACACAACTTTTACCATACGTGCATGCTACGGGACTTGCCAACTTCAACACAAGTATTTGTCAATTTCATAATTACCCACTAGCATGACTCTAACATTACCACCTCTATATCTCAAAACAATTATCAAGCATCAAATTGATCCTAGTGTTTTATGCACTTTCTATGATAGTTTTTATTATACCCAACTTGGATGCTCATCATTCTAGGACCAAATTTATAACCATAGCAAATACCATGCTGTTCTAAAAGACTCTCAAAATAATATAAGTGAAGCATGAGAGATCAACAATTTCTTCAAAATTAAGCCACCGCCGTGCTCTAAAAGATATACGTGAAGCACTAGAGCAAAAACTATCTAGCTCAAAAGATATAAGTGAAGCACATAGAGTATTCTAATAAATTCTAATCAAGTGGGATTCTCCCAAAAGGTGTGTACAGCAAGGATGATTGTGGAAAACTAAAAATCACATACTAATTCCATACAAGACGCTCCAAGCAAAACACATATCATGTGGCGAATAAAAATATAGCTCCAAGTAAAGTTACCGATAAACGAAGACGAAAGAGGGGATGCCTTCCGGGGGCATCCGCAAGATTAGGCTTTTGGCTATTGTTGAATATATTGGGGTGCCTTGGACATCCCCAAGCTTAGGCTCTTGCCACTCCTTATTCCATAGTCCATCAAATCTTTACCCAAAACTTGAAAACTTCACAACACAAAACTCAACAGGAAATCTCATAAGCTCTGTTAGTGAAAGAAAGGAAAACCACCACATAAGGTACTGTAATGAACTCATTCTTTATTTATATTGGTGTTAAACCTACTGTATTCGAACTTCTCTATGGTTCATACCCTTACATACTAGCCATAGATGCATCAAAATAAGTAAACAACATACGAAAGGCAGAATCTGTCAAAAACAGAAAAGTCTGTAGCAACCTGTAACTCTCGAATACTTATGGAACTCTAATAATTCTACCAAAATAGGAAGTCCTGAGAAATTTGTCTATTGATCTACAGAAAAAATAATCAACGCAAAATCACGTTTCTGTGAATTACTAAAATTATTTTCGTGCGTGCAAAGTTTCTGTTTTCCAGCAGAATCAAATTAACTATCACCATAGGTTATCCTATAGGTTCTACTTGGCACAAACACTAACTAAAACATAAAAACACATCTAAACAGAAGGTAGATGCAAAATTTATTACAAAACAGAAATAAAAACAAAAAACACAAATAAAATTGGGTTGCCTCCCAACTAGCGCTATGGTGTAACGCCCCTAGCTAGTCATAAAAGCGAGGATAGATCTAAGTAGTGCCATCTTTGGCATCTAATTCCTCAATAGAGCACTTATAATCTTTAGGGGATTCTTTATTTTTAGTAATGATAAAGCTCTTAGGCAAGAAATCAAGAAATTCGTTTGTATCAAAAGGTACCTTAATGATAGCAAGAAAATTGGGACGAACACTTATCGATTTGAGATCGGCATTTCCTTTACTAGAGGATTCATCCTTATTTTTAGGAACATACATGACCTTAGCAATTTTGGTAGGAGGTGTTGGGGTATTTTTCACAGATGAAAAGGCAGACCCTAAGTTGGTGATAATGTCCTCCAGTTTACCAATTCTTGTAGAATCAAGATCTATTCTTTCATTAACTATAGGTTCTTTTCCTTTAAAAAATTTCAAAGTAACTCCAACCCTAGATCCATATTGGGTAATTTGATTGTGGATCTTTTTATCCAAATTTTCAATTAACTCAATAGTGGCAACTATATTTTCAATAATTTCAAGCCTTTGCATCACATGTTCCAAAGTTAAGATAGTTCCATTAACCAAAAGAGGGGGTGGACCAAACAACTCTAACATGGCATTATAAGCATCAAAAGTGTGGCTACCCAAGAAGTTCCCTCCGGTAATGGTATCAAGAATATATCTATTCCAAGGAGTAATGCCTACATAAAAATTGCGAAGAATAACGGAAGTGGATTGCTTCCTAGTAGATCTATTTTGAGCATTGCAAATTCTATGCCAAGCATCCTTTAAATTTTCTCCCTACCTTTGTTTAAAATTAAGAACTTCATGATCAGGAGTATTAATGATAATAGAAGGACTAGCCATAGCGACAAGCACACAAAAAGGCAAGCGAAAGAGAGAGAAGATTGGGAAAGAGAGCGCAAATAAAACGGCAAGGGTGAAGTGGGGGAGAGGAAAACGAGAGACAAATGGCAAATAATGTAAATGCGAGGGAGATGAGTTTGTGATGGGTACTTGGTATGTATTGACTTGAGAGAAGACCTTCCCGGCAACGGCGCCAGAAATCCTTCTTGCTACGTCTTGAGCTTGCGTTGGTTTTCCTTGAAGAGGAAAGGGTGATGCAGCAATAGTAGCATAAGTATTTCCCTCAGTTTTTGAGAACCAAGGTATCAATCCAGTAAGAGGCTCCTCAAAAGTCCCACGCACCTACACAAACAAAAGAAGAACTCGCAACCAATGCAATAAAGGGGTTGTCAATCCCTTCACGGCCACTTGCGAAAGTGAGATCTGATAGAGATAATATGATGAGATAAATATATTTTTGGTATTTTATGATATAGATAGTAAAAGTAAAGATGCAAATAAAAGTAGACTGAAAGCTTATATGCTAAAAGGTAGACCCGGGGGCCATAGTTTTCACTAGTGGCTTCTCTCAAGATAGCATAAGTATTACGATGAGTGAACAAATTACTGTCGAACAATTGATAGAAAAGTGAATAATTATGAGATTGTCAGGACCCCGACTCAATGCCACATCGATCTAGCATGTAACACCTCATATCACTTTGTGGCCTCACGCACGGTATTCCCACGGGTGTCGCATTACCTTTGCCTGGGACCGTTTGCGCCTTTTGACACACGTATATGACAGTGTCGCTAGCATCCATATGATAAGGAGCCCGGGCTGACATGGCTAGTCGTAAACCCAAAGTGGCACAAACTTACAGGGACAGGCATCCATGACCCAACATCGAATGTGTTGGTCATCAGCGAGTGAATCCAGGCTGTAGCACTGGGCTAGCAGGACTCCGGTGAACCGGGCTGTAGCGGGCTAACAGGACTCCAGTATTCATCGCGTGACATTTCCCCGAAGGGACAGACACAGGAACGAAGAAGGACACATGCCGGCCAGCCTAAGTGTTCCGGAGCAGCAGCAAGCTACCATGGCTCAGTGGAAACACTAGGAGACATTTCCCGGTAAGAGAGGCTACTAAGGATAAACAACTAGATAGTCAGATCCCACACATACCAAGCATTTCAATAACATACACACAATATGCTCGATATGTGCAAACACAACATGGCATCACAACATGACTCTACGACTCAAGTATTTTAATCAATAGGCTCCGAGGAGCGAGATATTACAAACATGGGTCTCACGACCCAACATTCAGAGCATACAAGTCAAAGCACAAGCGGAAGCTATCATGTCTGGGTACAGACATCTATAAATGAAAAAGGCTGAGAAGCCTGACTATCTACCAATCCTGCCGAGGCACAAGATCGTAGCTGAGGTAACAAGCTAAACGTCGAAGACCACACGGAACTACTAGTGAGACTGAAGTCTCTCTGCAAAAACATAAAATAGGCAAACATGAGTACAAATGTACCCAGCAAGACTTACATCAGAACTATCTACATATGCATCATTATCAACAAAGGGGATGGTGGGGTTTAACTGCAGCAAGCCAGCTTTGACTCGGTGGCTATCCTAAACTACGACTGCAATGTAACTCTTTTGAGGTGGCGCACACGAGTCCACATATTCACCATATCAATACACCACTATGGAATCGCTCCCGTCTCCCTACGAGAACGCCATCCATAGCACTCACGCTTATCTTGCGTATTTTAGAGTATCCACTTTCACTTGTCTATGAACTGATATAAGCAACCCAGAAGTCCTTTTCCGCGGACACGGCTATTCGAATAGATTAGGTTAACCCTGCAGGGGTGTACTTCTTCATACATGTTTCCACCACTTAGCGTCTGCACACGACATGTGCTCGGCAGACTTCAAGCGAAAGCCGACGTGGGTGTAGACCACGACCTACCTAAACACTCAAGTCTCTAGTCCAGGTTTATCGCCTATTCGGGTTCCATCCATGAGGAGATCCGGCCGGAGTTTCGCTCACAGCCCCAAACGATGTGAACAGGGTTCCCGAGACACCAAACGGGCATCCGGTACACCCGGCCATGTGCCTACCGCATCACAGCCCACCCCTACGGTCAGCGCTGTCCACGGCCTCCAGCATACTACAAACACCAGAAACTACTTGCAACTCCTGGACAGAGGACTAGGGTGAATAAGAAGTCGAGCGGGGTCATATTTCAGGGCCCAATGTATGGTAGCAGCTGAATCATGGATCACAAACACAGAACTCAGTTCCTGAGGACGGCTACAATGAGACAACCCACCATGTACTCCTACATGGCCTCTCACCGCTACCTTTTACCAAATCGTGTTCACACACTTAGCTCACACACAGTAGGACATGTTCACCCGCCTCTGATTCATCCCCGATGAATCAGACCTGACTCAACTCTAAGCAGTAGCAGGCATGACAAGCAAGCATGAATGAGTAGGCACAACAGGGCTCAAACAACTCCTACTCATGCTAGTGGGTTTCATCTATTTACTGTGGCAATGACAGGTCATGCAAAGGATAAGGGGGTTCAGCTACCGCAGCAAGTAACAGATGAATCGGTGTTGTCCTAATGCAGTAAAAGAGAGCAGAAGCGAGAGAGTGGGATTGTATCGGAATGAACAAGGGGGTTTTGCTTGCCTGGCACTTCTGAAGATAACATTGAGTCTTCATCAGTGTCAACGATCACATCCTCGGTATCACGTCTATCGAGAGGGGACAAATACCGGCAACACAGAAGGAAACACAATCAATGCAATGCACAATATGATGCATGATCATGACATAGCAAAATGAATGTGTTTTGGGCTAATGCATCTAGCAACAAGTTAAATGAAGTTGGTTTGAATACAAGATTCAAATTCAAACTCCATATGTGATTATTTAAATGCCCTTTAATTGATTTGTGCTAAACAGCAGCTATAAGTTGTTCTAACATGCATGAAAATGGTACAGATGGATTCCTTGAATTTTTCTGATAATTTTCCATATATAAATTATTTAATTTGGAGTTACGGTTAATTTTCTATGAATTTTAGAAGTTTTAGGCATTTTCTGAAATTTATAAATCATTTAGGATTTATTTAAATTCCAGAACAAATACTGCGTCAGCATGACGTAATAGTGACGTCAGCAGGGTCAACCGAGCGCCCCAGGTCAAACCTGACGTGTGGGGTCCACACGTCAGTGACACAGGGACTAATCCCGCGTTGACCCGGGCTGGTTAGCTTTGACTAAGCCCTGGGGCCCACTTGTCAGTGTCAGTAGGTGGGGGGGTTAGTGACTAATTAACTAAGCCACGTCGACTTCGCCGGAGTTCGGCCGGCGACGACCAAAACTGCGGCGGGAGCTCGCCGGAGTGGCGCTGCGAGGGGTTTTGGGCCAAGCCAAGGGCACCAGAGGGTAGCCCGTGCCCGTGCGCATCTAGGGGGGCCATCGGGAGGTGCGGGGGTGGCCGGAGCTCGCCGGAGTGGGGGGCCGCAGCGGCTGCCGGAGCTCGGGTTTGGGCGGAGCGAGGTTACGGGGCGCTAGGGGGCTGGCTGAGGGGCTATGCGGACTCCTGGGGCAGCTAGGAGCACGCTAGGCTCGTCGGACTGGCCGCAGCAGCACGTCAGTGCCATGCCCGGCGTCCATGGCGGACGGCGGCGCTCGGGAATGTGGCCGGGGTGCTACGGCACGGAAACGAACAAAATGGAGGAGGGGAAACGGAGTGGAGCTCACAGGGATCGCGCAGGGAGGGTCAGCGAGCTCGGGGGCGCGCCGGAGTGGCCGAATTCATCGGAGAAGATCCTCGGCGGCCGGCGAGGGGGAAAACGTCGGGGGCGGCGTTCCGGGGCTCTTCTGGTCGCGTGAGACGACGAGGAGGACGAGGGAGGACTTGCGGAGCTCTGGGAGGCGTCGGGGAGGCGAGAGGAGCACGGTGGCTGCGGCAATCGGCGTCGGTGGCGGCGGTGGTTCTCGGGTGAGAGGGAGAGAGAGCAGGGGAAGAAGGGGAGGGCGAGGGAGAGTGAGAGCGGTGCGGGGCAGCTGCGTGGCTTCGTCCGGGGCATCGAGGGAGTCCGGGGGAAGCAGGAGGTGGCCAGCAGGGGGGGAGGTGGCGCGCGCGCGTGCCGGCGAGCGTCGGGCACATGCCCTCGTCCTCCTGTCGAGGGAGGAAGACGACAGGGAGGCTGTGGTGGTGGGCTGGGCCAGCGGGAGGAGCTGGGCCGGGCAGGTAAGCAGGTAAGTGGCCCAGGTGGCCGTCTCCCTTTTTATTTTTGCTCTGTTTTATTTTTTAATCATTGTTTTCTATTTGTTTCAATCTGTTTTGATTTAGTTCAAACACTAAATCATTTTTATTTCTTCCAATAATTTTTGCAGGGACTGAAAGTAATATTCTAGAGCCCCTCACAAAATATCAGAATTATTGAAGCATTAAAAATATATATAACATATATTTGCTCCAACTCAAATACAATATATATTAGTTCAAAGATCCAAAATGACATGGAAAAATGTGCATCATCTCTGGTTACTGTTTCCAGCATTTTTCCAAAGATGAAGAACATTTTTGAAAGCCACTTGGTTTGACTGAAAATATTTTAGGTGAACCTGGTGAATTCTTAAAATGCTAGGGTTTGGACAATCCCCATTTCAACTTTCTGTAAAAGTAAACATGATGCATCACCAAAGGCTAGTACTAGTGCAATGCCAGAAGCTAGGGATGTGACAGAGATTATCTGGGCATGATCATGTATATAGGCATCACGTCCGTGACAACTAGACCGCCTCCTGCCTGCATCTACTACTATGACTCCACACATCGACCGCTATCCATCATGCATCTAGAGTATTAAGTTCATAAAGAACAGAGTAACGCATTAAGAAAGATGACATGATGTAGAGGGATAAACTCATGCAATATGATATAAACCCCATCTTTTTATCCTTGATGGCAACAATACAATACGTGCCTTGTTGCCCCTGCTGTCACTGGGAAAGGACACCGCAAGATTGAACCCAAAGCTAAGCACTTCTCCCATTGCAAGAAAGATCAATCTAGTAGGCCAAACCAAACTGATAATTCGAAGAGACTTGCAAAGATAACTTAATCACACATAAAAGAATTCAGAGGAGATTTAAATATTTCTCATAGATAGACTTGATCATAAACCCACAATTCATCGGATCTCGACAAACACACCGCAAAAAGAGTTACATCGAATAGATCTTCAAGAAGAGCAAGGAGAACATGGTATTGAGATCCAAAGAGAGAGAATAAGCCATCTAGCTAATAACTATGGACCCGAAGGTCTGTGGTAAACTACTCACAACTCATCGGCGAGGCTATGGTGTTGATGTAGAAGCCCTCCGTGGTTGATTCCCCCTCCGGCAGAGCGCCAACGAAGGCTCCAAGATGGGATCTCGCGGATACAGAAGGTTACGGTGGTGGAAATAGTTTTTCGTGGTCGCCTCTGATGTTCTCGGGGTACGTAGGTATATATAGGAGGAAGAAGTAGGTCGGTGGACTCCCGAGGGGCCCACGAGATAGGGGGCGCGCCCAGTAGGGGGCGCGCCCTCCACCCTCGTGGCCTCCTTGATTGCTTCTTGACTTGCACTCCAAGTCCTCTAGATCATGTTTGTTCCAAAAAGATCGCTCCCGAAGGTTTCATTCCGTTTGGACTCCGTTTGGTATTCCTTTTCTTCGAAACACTGAAATAGGCAAAAAACAGCAATACGGGCTGGGCCTCCGGTTAGTAGGTTAGTCCCAAAAATGATATAAAAGTGTAAAGTAAAGCCCATAAACATCCAAAACAGGTAATATAATAGCATGGAACAATCAAAAATTATAGATACGCTGGAGACGTACCCCTGGTGTGCTGCTCATCGCACCCACCGGAGAGCACCTCAAGTATGTAATCCAGACGCACTTTCCCAGGGAGATGTCGACAAACAACAATGATGAATACGAGGGGTTGCTTGCCGGTCTCAGGATCGCGGTAGACCTCGGGATCAAGAAGCTCATCGTCAGCGGTGATTCACAGCTTGTTGTCAGGCAAGTCAACAAGGATTATCAAAGCCCGTTGATGAAGGCCTACGTAGATGAGGTGAGGAAGCTGGAGGAGCGTTTTGATAGTATACAGGCGGAGCATGTTCCCCGAGTGGAGAATGACATCGTCGACTACCTGTCGAAGTGCGCTGCCTTCAAACTACCTGTGGAACGAGGTACTTTTGTGCTTCCGTTAACTCAACCATTGGTTGAACCATCGACAGAGCAGCACAAGCGGAGGAAATCAGGCCCCGGCAAGTACTTTCCCATCAAGCTCCCAGGAGCCACTGGCAAAGATGTTGCCGTGGACACTGAGCTTGCCATGGGGCAACCGACTCCGACAGGGTGTCAAGCCCTGGCCGTAGAGACAACCGCTCTCATGGCAGAGGAAATGCCTTTAGTCCTTACCGTCGAGCCCCAGGCCCCGGCATGGGCACAACATACCGTTCGATTCCTCCAAACAGGGGAGCTTCCTGAGGAGCAGGAAGAAGTGGAGAAAGTAGCCCGTCGGTCTGCCATGTATCACTTTGTTGACAACATTCTGTACAGAAAGAGAGCAAACGGGGTGAAATTGAAGTGCAGTCCCCAGGAGGAAGGACTGGAGCTGTTGACAGAGATACATGGAGGAATATGTGGCTCCCACATAGGGTCGAGGGCCCTTTCCGGCAAGGCCTTCCGGCAAGGTTTCTTCTGGCCCACCGCCCTCCAGGATGCAACGGCACCAGTAACCAAGTGTGAAGCGTGTCAGTTCCATTCAAAGAAGCTTCATCAGCCAGATCAAGCCCTTCAAACAATCCCTCTCTCCTGGCCATTCTCGGTCTGGGGGCTCGACATACTGGGCCCTTTCCCCCGCGCTATCGGGGGCTTTGAGTACTTGTACGTTGCATCGACAAGTTCACAAAGTGGCCGGAGGTGGAAGCAGTGAGGAAGGTGACAGTGCGGTTAGCCGTCAAATTCTTCAAGGGGCTAGTCTGTCGTTTTGGTGTGCCAAACAGAGTCATCACCGACAATGGCATGCAGTTCACAAGCCGCACCTTCATGCAATACACCCAAGACCTCGGCAGCATGGTCTGTTTCGCTTCCGTGGCGCACCCACGGAGCAACGGCCATGCGGAGAGGGCAAATGCTGAAGTACTGCAAGGCCTAAGGACAAAGACTTTTGACAGGCCGTACAAGAGCGGAAGGCGCTGGATTAATGAGTTGCCGGCGGTTCTTTGGTCGATCAGAACGACACCAAATCGAGCCACCAGCCAGACACCCTTTGCCCTGGTATACGGGGCAGAGGCAGTTCTCCCCATGGAACTCACATACGGGTCACCTCGAGTGCTCGCTTATGACAAGCTTGAGCAAGGAAGATCGCCTTCGGGCGGCTGTGAGAGCAGTGCACTACCAGCAAGCCTTGCGCCGCAACCATAGCCGCAAGGTTCATGCCCGAAGCTTTGAGGAAGGCGACCTTGTTCTTTGGCGCGTTCAATCGGCCAAGAATTCCAACAAGTTGACGCCAAAGTGGGAATGCCCTTTTCAGGTAATACGAGTCACCAGGCCCGGTGCAGTCCGCCTGGAGACCGAAGATGCCATTCTAGTGAGCAACTCCTGGAACATCGAACATCTTCGCAAGTTTTACCCATAAGGCGCGGTTGCCGGGCCCCCCGGCAAACCACCTTTTGTACAAGCCTTGCCGGCAAGGCATGTAACCCTCTGTACAAAGCCAGGCGTAGACCCTGAGCATAAATAAATGAAGCGTTGGCGCCCTAAGTTATAGCATGCATGCTAGGTTGAGTCTCTCCCTCAGTTTGGGTTGATAGTGCTAAGCGGTGACTAGCCCCTAGCATAGAGGTCGATTGTGCGTCTCTCTGTTCCTTTCCGTCCTCTTTGGTTCGCAGGGTACATGGACATTTCTGCTGAGCTATCTGGAAGAAAGAGAACAAGCTGGCGCTGCGGTCCCGGCAAGCCAAGGTTGCCGGGGGCTGCAGACACAAGGGTCCAACCACGGCAAGCCAAGGTTGCCGGGGGGTTGCAGATTCAGATAAGTCCTTTATCCCCTGTTGTGCATTTCCGTGTGGAATTGGGACGTATGAAACCTCGTTTTATTCCTAGGCTACCGTGCTCCCCTTTTCCTATACCCAAGAACTATTCCTTAGGTCGGAACTTGGTTGTAGTCATGGTGACAAGGAAGCAAACGAAGGGCCTAACCCTACTTCGCCCCTGCCGCCGCCAAGAGCGTGAGTATGGTCGAATGAAGTAAGGGGACGGCAAGGCCTGTTGCCAGGCGACAATGTTTATCTTAAAAATAATAAGGATTCATTCCTTTGCATGGGTTTTGCTCACGCACAAAGAACCCGGCAAGCACCCTTTTTCATAAATACATCCCATACAGGTACAATTCATACGGAATGTAAACATGAGCAAGGGGATTACAAGGTTTAAATATGACAAGTGCCCGTAGGCTTAAAAACTAAAAAGAGATAAGATGCCCATAATCCCTTTCTTGTCCCTCTCCCCAGGAAACGGAACAAGATGGCAGGAGGGGAAAAGGAGTGCCTAGGCGAGGTACGAGCAGCAGAAGAAACCAAGAGAACATCCTGGTGGTCGTCCGGAAGAGGGTTGGTGATGATGGTACCGGGAGAAGAGCCGGAAGATGAGGCAGCTAGCCGACAATACGAGACGAATGCATCGGTGCCATCGTACTCCGAATTGACAGCCCGCCACCTGCCTTCTTCGTCTTCTCCGGCCTATCCATGCCAGCCGCCCAAGGAGGCGACCCCGAGAAGTTCAAGGAGCTGGCCCCGCCCCCGGCAAATCCCTCTGCCGGGGGAAAGACCAGGTGCAGATGATGATGCTGCCGGCATCGCCCGAGGACGGTGTGTCCGACGCCTTGTCAGACCCGTCCTCGTCGTCTTCCCCACCGGTGTCCTCCTCGTCAATATCTCTTGAGGAGGAGCTTTCATCATCGGTCGAGCTCTCCGCGCAGCACCCTAACCTGATTCCCGAGCGCCCAAAGACCTTGACAGAGAGCAAATCGCTCTCCACTAATTTGAAGTGGAGAACGTGACCCTTCATCAAGCAGTGGGCGCATGCGAAGGTTTTCCAACCCCGACGGAGGAGCATCACGTGAGGGATGGGGAACCTTGTGTTCGCCCACATGTCGCCATTGCAACACCCCTTCATGTGAAGCCTCAACCTCGGTGGCTGGTCAATCTCCAGCACCCTCGCAAATGCCTCGCGAAGACGAAGGCGGCTGCACGGCAGCTCACACAACTGCAGGATAAACTCCAGCGCCATGTCCCTGACATGGCCGCTCGATGAAGTAGGAGGAGATGGTGGAGGAGATGGCGACGAAGATGGTGGCAACGCTGGTGTCCCCCTTCCACGCCCACCTCTGCCTCGACCGCCTCGCCGACCGCGGCCTTGTCCGGCGCCTCCGCCTCGAGCGTGGCTTTCACCTTGGGTGTCCGGCTCTTCCTTAACCACCACGGCTCTCTGGAGAGAGGAAGACCTGGTCGCCTCCATAGGGGAACGGCCAGGACCGTGCCCTCTCGCCATGACAAGGGAAGGAAAGAGACCAGACTGGGAGAAGAAGGATGCGGGAAGATGTTGTCCCTCTCCCCTTTTTATAGGGAGACGGGGCCGAGCGAGCCTAAAGGCGGCCGCCCCAATCAACCAATCCAGCCACCGGGGGTGCAAGGAGACAGGACCGACCCGCTGCTCCAATCGGCGACGCCCGGCCCCCCGCCCCAGCATTAAAGCCCGTACCCTCTGTGTCCACCGCCTACCCTCCCCGAGGCATGGAGGACACGTGGCGGGCGCGCCAGGATTCATATGGCAAGTGGAACTGCCGCTTCATGCCCCGTGATCGTGGGGTGTGGGTGCCATAATGGCCATGACCCGAGTCCACTTAGTAAATGAGCCGCGCCCCTGCGGCTTCCTTTGTTTTTATGGGGAGGACGCAGACCGCCTATTTACTATTAACCGCGGGGTGACGCAAGCATGCTGCGGTCACCCCACGCACGACCCCCACGTCACGCATTCGACGCGGGTCATGGGGAAGCGCAACTGGCGATGGAATTACTGCGGTAAAACTCTGCCATGCATGCCCGCGCACCCGTTCTGGGCCTAGCCCAACAACGCATCGCGCCTATGTGTGGCCTAGGCCTGGGGGCTCCTATCGGTGTACAAAAGTACGGGCCCTCTTTGTACCCCTTTACTTGTGCACGGGCAGTCAGAGCCGCACCTGTGGCCAAGCTTAGCAGGGCAGAGGAAGGAAGCAAAAGTACAAGATTACCGAAGTGACGCTCAAACCAGGGGCGCAAAAGGTAAAGCGACAAGATGGGCTTCCCCCGGCAAGATCCTTGCCGGGGCGGCCTACGCAGCCCCGGCAAGAGCCTTGTCGGGGCAACTTACCCAACGCCATATAGGCCACCACCCTTGAGCCTGAGACTTCCGACACCATTGACAACATTGGAACCAAAGCTCGGGAGAGGGCCTGCATAGTGGCACGCAGATCTTTGTGAAGACAAAGGGCCTGCGAGGCCTAGATAGGAACCAGAAGACAAAACAACAGTGAGGCTCCTTGACGAGGATGCCCACGAGGCCCCGGCAAGGCTCCTGCCAAAGATACTCACGAGGCCCCGGCAAGATTCTTGCCGAGGGCGCTCACAAGGCCCTGGCAAGACCCTTGCCGAGAATATTAGCAAGACGACGGCAAGGCTTTGCCGCCCCATCGTCGACCCAGCTCAACGACCGACCCACCAACTAAGCAAGTACCCACGTGGCAGTACGTGGCTCCTAAGCCAACCAGTCAAGCACCTGCGTGGTGTCATGCAAATCTTCGTGAAGACCCTGCCACCACACAGCTCAGCAACCTGCCAGCTTACATGGCGCTGCACACCTCGTTGGCCTGGACGCGTGTCGAAGCAAGGCGAAGCGGCGACGGATGGGACGGGCCTCGTTGTCGTCCCCAATAAAGCAAGAGGACACCTAAGTAGCGCATTTAATGAGTTTTGTCCTGTGATGTCAGGCGATAAGCTCAGCCACTGTACACCTTTCCACCTCCTTTGTGCCACTGTGGCGACCCCTTTTTTCTATAAAAGGAGGCCCGGGGCATACCGAGGAGGGATTGGGATCTTTTGGATAAGTCACGTGCGGTAGCTAGTTCAAGAACTCAAGATCACTCAAATATACACCAAAGCAGGACTAGGGTATTACGCATCCTCGCGGCCCGAACCTGGGTAAACGATCTTTGTGCTGACTCCTAGACCCACTCTTTCCACAACCTCGTGCTCGCCGACCGTAGTATGGATTCCGGTGATCCCATAGGTGTCGTTTTCCACCGACAATGAGGAAATGAAAGGTTGAAGAAATAGAACCAGTAGACTTGGTGAACACAATGATTTGGTAGACCAGTTCCAACAGATGTGACAGTTTTACATCTGGTTGGAGCGGCTGAGTATTTAAACTCGAGGACACACGGTCCTCACCGTATTCTCCTTGAGCTAAGGTCACACAGACCTCGCCCAACAATCGTGATATGTCTTCACAGGTGACTTGCAAACCTTCACAGACTTGGTCACTCGGTGATCCACAATTCCTCTTGGATGCTCAGACCATGACGCCTAACCGTCTGGAGGATACACAGTCCTCAAAGGTAACAAGCGTTGGTTCCACATAGGAACAATCTCTTCGGTGATGCTCAATCACTTTGGGTTTGTAGGTGTTTGGGTTTTGGTTTTGGGTTTTCCTCACTTGATGATTTTCGCTCAAAGTCCTCGGAGGATGGGATGCTCTCAATTGACAAGTATCAGTTTCTCTCGGAGCAACCAACCAGCTAGTGGTTGTAGGGGCGGCTATTTATAGCCTAGGAAGCATCCCGACATGATAAGACATAAATGCCCTTCAATGATATGACCATTAGGTGGAGTATATTTTTGGACAGCTGGTGCATAGCACCAACAACGGTCGGATATTTGAGGTTCAAATTCCTCAGGGCTATCATGTTCCTCACTGTGTAGGCAATCCGCACTGGCGAATTCCTAACTCCTTAATCAGAACAAATTCCACAGAGACCAGAAGATCTTCGTCTCTGTCACTGAATAAATTGACTGAACTGATATGAGATTTCCAATGGCTTCACTCGAAAGGATTGGGTAGGTGTAGGATTTTGAGATGAGCATCACTTGGAAATCAGTTTCCTTAGTATTACCTCGATCCCCTTAACAGTACGGTGTTTCCTATGACTGAAGAAAGAGTAAATGAAACTACAAAAAAAAGTCTTCACGCTTCATAATCCTCGCATGAATATCCAAGTCTTCAAGGTCACACCAATTTCATCACTTTCAAAGTCTTCAGGAGAACCAAAATCTTCAGCTAAAGACATTCATTTTTAGGGGTCGACATTCACTGTAAATATCAAACTCCTCATCGACTTATAGAGCATGTGTACACTCACAAACATATTAGTCCCTTAACCTAAAAGTCTTCAATACACCAAAATCACTAAGGGGCACTAGATGCACTTACAATCTCCCCCTTTTTGGTGATTGATGACAATATAGGTTAAGTTTTCAACGGGGATAAACATATGAAGTGTAAATACTCATATTGAGGAATTTGATTTCAAGATATAGAAGAACTCCCCCTGAAGATGTGCATGGTGAGGAATTTGATTTTGAAGCAGTGCACATTTGAAGAGTAGAATCATGGAGATCTCCCCCTATATCTTGTAATTCACACACGCATTTAACATATCGAATGAAGAATTTGAAATGCATGATGAAATATGGTGACTGATGTAATTTAGCATGCATGCATTAACCTATATGAGAAAATAGCATGCTAAAGAACATAGCGGAAGTATCAGACCACCATCGGGTTTAAGTTTACAACTCGATCCAACAAACACTTCAGAAGAGCGAGAGTTGCAACTTAACAAAAAAGCCCATATAAATAGTCCCGCTTGAAGACTAACTCAAATTTCTCCCCCTTTGTCATTAAATGACCAAAAGGGATGAAAAGTGAGGACTAACGCCCCTGAAGAATATCATCACGAAGTCGATGGAGGAGCGCGAGCATTGTTGGGGTTGGTTGTTGGAGTAGGGCCTGCCATAGTGTCGTCCAGATCTTCATTTCCATCAGTCTCACGCGATGAAGAAAACGAGGTGGCCACCAAAGAAGGAACTTCGACTTTCTTGAATTTCTTCGACGGTTGCTTAGACCAGTTGAAGTCCTGCTTGAAGCCCATCTACTTAAGATCTTCTTCACCGTAGAGATGAGACAGAACAACCCAGGTGCAATCAAATACTTCATGGAGGTAGTAATGGTTCTTCTTCACTGAACTGTGTGTAGCAGTCATGTTGTGAAGAATTGAACCAAACTGACGATTGAGCCATTTGTGGTTGCGATCGACCTTCTGATGAAGACTGAGGAGAAGCTCACGATCAGTCATCACCCTTGGAGCTGTGCCTTGAGGATTTTGCTTTGAAGCATTGGCGGCAGAGTCATGAGTGGTAGAATCATCATTGGTGGAGTAGGATGCAGCTTTGCGGAACTGTCCATCCAATGGACGAATGCCTTCATCAATAACAGCAGTGGCCTTGCCCTTTTCATCAGTTGAGGAAAATATCCGCTTGAGGACTTCAATGGGGAGCAAGTAGCTGCCATGGTTGAGTGTGTTAGCCTTGTAATTGATTGAAGTCCTTGATCTGAGGAATCTCATAATCCAAGGAGCATAAGGCTTCAATTCAAAAGGAGACAATGCAACATTTGCCATAGTCCTCATGAACAAATCATTGTAGTTGATTGGAGTATCATGCATGATATTGAATAGAAGATTCTTCATGATGCCAACGACTTCTTCATCGTTTGAGTCGTGGCCTTTGATAGGACTCAATGTCTTGGTCAGAATGTGATAGACAGTCCGAGGCACATAAAGCAATTCCTTCACGAGGAATTTGGTCCTTGGGGCTTGATCGAGCTTCAGCGGCTTCATCAACACTTGCATGTAGTGATCTTTGAGTTCAGGTTCATGATATATAAGACGCGCACCTTCAAGGGGAGGACAGACAGGCAGGGCCTGAAGCAATTCAGAGGCCGGTGCTTTGAAGTGAGTGTTTTTTGTCATCCAGTCCAACACCCAAGAATTTATATCATCATAATTTCCGATGATGTGCAGCGTCGCGTAGAATTGAAGAATCAGCTCTTCATTCCAATCACATATATCGGTGCAGAAGTTGAGCAGTCCAGCGTCATGAACAACACTGAGGACTGGTGTGAATCACGAAAGCAATTCCATGTCCACATGTGGAATATGCTCATGGTCAAAGACTTTGTCCTTATCAAAAAGAGTGAAGAATAGAAGTTTGCTTGGCTGGCGGTCCAGAAACGCTTCCTTCGAAGACGAGCAGAGTCATATGGGTTGTATTCTGTGAAGAAAACATGCTTGTGGAAGAAGTCATCAGCCTTGAAGTTTTCCTTCTTAGAGAAGGGATTCTTTGGCTTGGGCTGAGGAGTATCAGTCAATTTCTTCATTTCCTCAGGAATCACAGTCTCAGGAGCCGCATGCTGAGGAATTTCAGTTTCTGCTTCAGTAGCAGTCTGGGTCTCCTTTTCTTCAATAGCTTTATCATCAGCACTAGTGGCTGGAATTTCTTCAAGCATGGTAAGAAGAGGTGCTTGAGGTTCATCAGAGCCCGTGTGAATTTCTTCAGTCTGGACTGGGGACTAAGGAATCTATTACAGTGGGGTGAACATGGGGGAATTGGGGTGATGACTTTCCCAATAGTCATCATCCAACACTGGAGTGGTGCACCCAATGTCCACGTCTTCTTCTTCTTCATCAATTTCTTCAACGCCTGCCTCTTCAGCTGTGAATTGAGGCATAGGTGATCATACTAGAGGGGTTGAAGTGACATTGTCCACTTCAATTTCTTCATCCATCTGCTCTGTCGAAGCAGCAGAAGGATCTTCTTCATCTGATTCGCTTGGAATCACATAATCTTCACCAAAAGGAATGATTTCCTTTGATGGCATGCTTGAAAGAGGAACAACATCTATTGGATTTGCAAATGAGCTGGTCAAAGTCTTCGCCTTCTTGGGAGGAGAAGACTCTAAGGAAGCAGATGCTTTCCTTTTCTTCACTGCAGCTCGCTCAGCAGCCTTGGTTTTCTTCACTTCTAATGCAGAAGGAATGATAGGACTTGGTGTTGGCATTGGTGCAGGAGGAGCATAGGAAATTGGTGCAGTTTCTTCAAGCACAACTGATGCAGTTATCCTGGCTTGTTCAGATTTCTCAGGCGCAGCGTCAGATGCTTCAGCTGGCCCGTCTTGTTCTTCAGGCGCAACACTAGAGGTTGCCCTGGCAATTTCTTCAGCGGCTGGAATAGCTTCATCAGCCCTGGTGCTTTCAGTTTCATCAGCAGTCTGATTTTCATCAGCGGTGTTGGCATGTTCTTCAGTAGGCTGTGCAGATGCTTCAGCCTGAGGAATTTCAATGTGCGTTGGAGCAGCAACATTGGGTGTAAACCCCTTCACCATTTTGACGAATCTGACTTTGGCTCCCAGCCATTCTGCCTTGTAGGCGTCAAATTCATCACTGAGTTTCTTGATCTTAGATTGCAGAGCGACAAGTTCATCAGGCGATAGCGTTAGAATGTGTCCTTCTGAAAGCGCTGTTTCTTTTACTGGGCTTTCTTCATAGAACTGGCTTTCTCAAATTTCCATTCTTTCTTAAGAAATGAAATCCGTCAACATATGACTTTGACCAGGTGTGAGGTTTAATTCTGGCAAGGGAGTGTTTGGGTCCGTGTGCCAGAGATCAATGAAGTCCAGGATCTTCTTCGGTTCTAGCATGAGTGGCACAGCACTGCCCTTGGCTCTAGCGGCCCTTTGTTGTCTATCTCTGATGATTTCAGCTAATTCTTCATCATCATCTGATGGCACCTGGAAAGCAACTTGCTTCTTGTGAGGACTTGGTTTGGTGCCTCGTCCAGCAGTAGCCTTGGTCTTCAGCAAAGTGGGGCCTATTGAAGACTGAGGAGGAGCTGAAGAACTTGCAGATGCTCCTGAGGCAATTGAGATGCCTGTGGTCCTTTGGCAAGAGGCAAGATGCACAGGTTCCGAGGACTTTGCTGGAGGAGCTAAGGGTTTTGCAACCTGAGGAACTGGAGCAGCTTGAGGAATAGGCCGTGAGGGCACATATGAGCTTGGCCGTGAGGGCATTGCTGAGGAATGTGGTTTCCGAGCAGGTTTCTTAGGCATAGCCTTCTTGCTAGTAGAGGCCTCAACAGCGGCAGCGGCTGAGTCTTCATTGAACTTCATCACTGCTTCTTTGGTCTGTTTTGCCAACTTGGCTTGCCGCTTGGCCCATTCATCAGCATAGTCCTCACTGCACTTGATGCTAGTGGGATTAGCACTTTTGCCAGGTGACAACGGAGGTCTTGAGCAAGGAGGGTTTAGAGCGAATTTCTTCATGTACTTTGGAGTAACATATATGTATTCCCTCCATTCCCATGCCCATCTTCGTTCAATTTTCTGAATGCGCACCTTACGCTCATTCTTCGTTTCCTTTCCGTGAGTTGCCTCATCCGGAGTGCAATACCCTGCATAGATGTCACCAGGGACTTCAAAAGCAGTATTCACTTCTAGTTTCTTCCCTCCCTTCTGAGGTCTCTTGCCATCTGCCATTTTCTTCAGCTGAGGATTTTGAACTATTAAGTTCTCTAAAGAAGTATGCAGCTTTTCTTCGAGGAACGCTGCAAATGAGTTAATTTGATGAGAACCTAGTGATTCAGCAGCAGACATGTGTACCTGTGAAAGGAGTATAGGAGCGAAGAATTTGGAGAGGTCATATGTGTTCTCAGAAGTTTTTGCAAAACGAAACAAGTTTGAGGAAATTGACCAGAATGTCTTGAAGAATTTCACTAAGCGTTCTTTGACTTAGGTTCTAGAATTGTATGGATTGTGAAATTCACACAACTGAGGAATCTTGAGGAAAAATGTCACTTAGAGAAACAGATCAAGAACAGATGATTGTGTGAGGTGTTTAAAGTGTGGAAATTGAAGAATAAACACCTTTTGAAGATTTTATGGAAATCATCAGAATCAACAGAGGTAGTAAAAGTAACTTTTAATTACCCTTGACGAAGAACACGATGAACTGGGAGTGTTAGATTGGAAGTTCGTTAGCCCAGATCTTCCACGCCCTAACTTGGCAGAGGAAGACAGCTACGGCGGCGGTGGAGTGAAGATATTCGTGGCTGGCGCGAGTACGATGGCGACAAGGTCAAGGCAGTGAAGCTCTTCCCCACCGGCGACGATGAAAGTAGCAGCGGCGCTAGGGCTTGAGAGCTCGAGCGAGGGGAGTGAGTTCGAGTGGGGTAAATACAGCCTGAGGAGGGTGAGGGGTATTTATAGCCGAGGTGAAAAACCGCTCGCCCGAGGAAAATAGACGAACGTGCCCCTGACCCTTCTCATCCTAGCAACATGTGTCACCCACGTATAGTGAGAGAGACAAAGGTGTCCCGTCTTTCGATGAGATGGTGGATTTCGCTTTGGTGGAAGTCGACTTTGACGATCCGACTACGAACGTGCGAGGACGTCGCGCCTTAGCAATCGCTAAACCAACTCCGAGAGGTTATTGACCACGCCGGAGCACGATCAACCTGACCACGAGGGTCTGTTTCCTGCGAGCAAACGAAGAACAAGCAAGAAACTGAGATTGCAATCTGGATATTGCGAATATAAGATGAAAGCTTTATTGATCAAGGTGGGGTTCTATGACGCCTTTGTCTGGTCGTTGAACACAAACGAAGTACGCGAAGTTGCAGCTATGGCGAACTTTTAATCTAAACAAAACCCAAAGTCTAAACGGTGCCCTAAGTGCTATATATATGGAGGAAGAGGGGGTGAATTTCGTGGCCCTTGGTGGAGGGGTCCGAAACTAACCCTATCTCTTGTTTCCCCACACATACGGACTCTAAAAATAGCCTATACTTATGTATTTCGAAATTACATGGGCCTGGCCCAATAATAAGGTGACGCGGCACCTAGAATAGCCTCTGGACGCAATTTATGAAGTGGCATCTTGTATATTTCGTCCAAGGCTTCATGCACTCATTATGGTGGCTTCAAGGTCCTGAAATCATCACTTGTAACTCCATTCTTGTCCCCCTTGCGCATGCCATCATCTCCATGCTTGTTCTTGCTCCAATGTTCATCCTTCTCCAAGCTAGACCCTTCATTTGTAAGCAAAACAAATGTATCCAATTTAGGCAGCATCATATTCTCATGAACATTAGAATCATTACCAAGAAACAAAAGTACCTGGTAATTTAGTTGGCGTGCGCGAGCTCTAGTAATTGGTCCAGTATGTATAGCAGCAGGGGCTGTGGGTGTAACAATGGTATTGATGTCCTCATCATCCTCCCCTTCTTGAAATGAAGTCGTCCTCGACGGAAGTTCATCTTCCTCACCCAAATATGGCTTCAAATCTGCAATGTTAAAAGTGGGACTAACCCCAAAATCTGCAGGCAGCTCAAGTTTATATGCATTATCATTTACTTTCTCCAACACCTTAAAGGGACCAGCAGCACGTGGCATTAGCTTTGATTTGCGCAAATCAGGAAATCTATCCTTACGCAAATGTAACCAAACAAGATCTCCAGGTGCAAACACAACATGTTTTCTACCCTTATCTCCAGCAAGTTTATATTTAGCATTCATACGCTCAATGTTTTCCTTAGTTAACTCATGCATTTTTAAAATCAATTCAGCACGTTCTTTAGCATCAAAATTAACCTTCTCCGAAGATGGAAGAGGCACCAAATCAATAGGTGCACGAGGTAGGAAACCATACACAACTTCAAAAGGGCACATCTTAGTAGTAGAATGCAATGAACAATTATAAGCAAATTCAATATGAGGCAAGCATTCCTCCCACATTTTCTTATTATTCTTTAGAACAGCCCTAAGCATAGTAGACAATGTTCTATTGACTACTTCAGTTTGTCCATCAGTTTGAGGGTGAAAAGTAGTACTAAAAAGCAGTTTAGTCCCCAACTTAGCCCATAAACATCTCCAAAAGTGGCTAAGAAATTTAGTATCACGATCTGAAACAATACTATTTGGCACACCATGCAAGCGAATAATTTCACGAAAGAACAAATCAGCAACATTAACAGCATCATCGCTTTTATGACATGGTATAAAGTGTGCCATTTTCGAGAATCTATCCACGACAACAAATATGCTATCCCTCCCCTTCTTTGTTCTAGGTAAACCTAAGACAAAGTCCATAGATATATCCTCCCAAGGAACACTAGGTACAGGCAAAGGCATATATAAACCATGAGGATTGAGTCGTGACTTGGCTTTTTGACATGTAGTGCAGCGAGCAATAAAACGCTCAACATCCCGTCTCATCTTTGGCCAAAAGAAATGTGTAGCAAGTATGTCCTCCGTCTTCTTCATGCCAAAGTGTCCCATTAGTCCTCCTCCATGCGCCTCCTGCAACAACAAAAGACGAACGGAGCTAGATGGAATGCATAGCTTGTTAGCACGGAACACAAATCCATCATTAATGACAAACTTGTTCCATGTTCTTCCTTCTTTACAATTCTGCAATACATCTTTAAAATCAGCATCATGCACATATCGACCTTTGATGGTCTCCAAACCAAATATTTTGAAGTCAAGTTGTGAAAGCATAGTATAGCGACGAGACAATGCATCAGCAATAACATTTTCTTTACCCTTCTTGTATTTAATGACATAAGGGAAAGTCTCAATAAATTCAACCCATTTAGCATGTCTACGATTCAGTTTAGCTTGACTTTTAATATGTTTCAAAGATTCATGATCAGAATGTATAACAAATTCTTTGGGCCATAAATAATGTTGCCATGTTTCTAAAGTCCGAACAAGAGCATATAATTCTTTATCATAAGTAGAATAATTCAGACTAGGCCCACTCAATTTTTCAGAAAAGTATGCAACAGGTTTGCCATCTTGTAATAACACACCTCCTAATCCAATTCCACTAGCATCACATTCAAGCTCAAAAGTCTTATTAAAATCAGGAAGTTGGAGTAAAGGAGCATGTGTCAACTTATCTTTCAATACCGTGAAGGCTTCTTCCTGTGCAGTACCCCAAACAAAAGGCACATCCTTCTTTGTAAGCTCATTGAGAGGTGAAGCAATGGTGCTGAAATCTCTCACAAAACGCCTATAGAAACCAGCGAGGCCAAGAAAACTCCTCACTTGTGTGACCGTTTTGGGCTGCGGCCAACTCTCAATAGCTTCAATCTTGGCTTTATCAACTTCAATTCCCTGTGGAGTAACAACATAACCAAGAAAAAACACTCGGTCGGTGCAAAAGGTGCACTTCCCAAGGTTACCAAACAAACGTGCATCACGTAGAGCAATAAAAACAGCACGTAAATGTTCCAAATGTTCCTCCAAAGATCTGCTATAAATCAATATGTCATCAAAGTAAACTACCACAAATCGTCCAATGAAAGCACGTAAAACTTCGTTCATTAATCTCATGAAAGTACTAGGTGCATTAGTTAACCCAAAAGGCATGACTAACCACTCATATAATCCAAACTTAGTTTTAAATGCTATTTTCCATTCATCCCCCAATTTCATACGAATTTGATGGTATCCACTACGCAAATCAACTTTGGAGAATATTATAGAGCCACTCAATTCATCAAGCATATCATCTAGCCTAGGAATAGGATGACGATAACGAATAGTAATATTATTAATGCCTCTACAATCAACACACATACGTGATGTACCATCCTTCTTCGGCACTAGAATAATAGGAACAGCACAAGGACTAAGGGATTCGCGTATATAACCTTTGTCGAGCAGCTCTTGTACTTGACGCATAATCTCCTTCGTCTCCTCTGGATTGGTACGGTATGGCGCACGGTTTGGCAGTGAAGCACCGGGAATTAAGTCAATCTGATGCTCAATCCCTCGAATAGGCGGTAATCCCGGTGGCACGTCTTATGGAAAGACGTCAGCGAACTCCTGCAAAATGTTAGTGACAGCAGGAGGCAAAGAGGAAGGCACGTCCTCGAATGAAAATAATGCCTCTTTGCACACAAAAGCATAACAAACAGATTTGCTGAAATCTAGCTCATCAATATCACCTTGGTGGCAAATAAACATGCACTTTTCAATTTTATTTCAGAAGCAACACTAGATGGTTTATTATTAGGCTTCATTTGTTGCTCAAATTCTTTTGCCACAATCTGATTTTCGATCTTATTCTTCTCCTGTTTTGCTTTATTAGCTCTATTAATATCATCTTTCAAAATAGAATCTGGAGTCATAGGAAGCAAAGTAATATTTTTATCCTTATGAACAAGAGTATACTGATTGTTTCTACCATGGTGTACAGAATTTTTATCAAATTGTCATGGTCTACCAAGTAATAAGGAACATTCTTGCATAGGTACCACATCACAATCAACATAATCAGCATATGTAGAGATACTAAAATGCACACTAACAGTACGTGTTACCTTAACCTTGCCGCTGTTATTGAACCATTGGATGTAGTAAGGATGTGGATGTGGTCTTGTGGTGAGAGAAAGCTTCTCCACCATCTCCATGCTAGCCAAGTTGTTGCAGCTCCCTCCGTCTATGATGACGTGCACAGAACATTCCTTCACAACTCCCTTGGTATGGAACAAATTATGCCTCTGATTTTGCTCAGCTTGTGTGACCTGCACACTCAAAACACGTTGAGCAACTAAACATTCATACCTGTCAGCGTCTTCAGGAGCCATGTATTGCGTCTCATGATCAGAATCATCTCCACCGTGTTCTTCACGTGTAATAAGAGCCAACGTCTCCTCATCATAGTCACTAGCGGACTCATACCCACCATCCTTAGTAGCAATCATCACACGCTGAGATTTGCATTCTCTCGCATAATGACCTCTTCCCTTACAACGACGACAAATAATATCACTGGTGTGCCCAGTTGATGCCATGGAAGAAGAAGAGCTCTGTGTAGGCCCGGCAGGTGCGCTCTTGGCAGAAAGTGGAGGTTGTGCCTGCTTTCTTGTATCACGGCTGGAGGTAGCAGCTGATGGAGGTACTGGTGTAGTGGAAGTAGAGGATGCACGCGGTGTCCATGATGAAAGTCGACCTGCAGAAAAGTTAGTTCGCGCCAATGCTTGTCGATCCTGCACTTCATGTACAGCTTTACAAGCAAGATGGAATAAAGGAGTGATATTAGTATACTCCTTATACTCTAGAATGGTCTGAATCTCTCTATTTAATCCACCTATAAAACGTGCAAGCATAGCTTCATTCTTCTTAACAATACCACATCTAATCATGCCAGTTTGTAATTCCTGATAATATTCTTCTATAGAATTTTTTTCTTGTCTTAAACGCTGCAATTTTTGAAGCAATTCACGTTGATAATATGGTGGAACCCAACGAGTACGCATAGCAGTTTTCAAAGCAGCCCAAGTAGCGGGAATAGGATATAATCTACAATGTTCAGACCACCATACACATGCAAAACTAGTGAAAGCACAAACAGCAGCAGGAACCCGTCTCTCCTCGGGATATTGTAAACATGTAAAACGTTGTTCAGTTTCTAACTCCCAAGTAAGATATATATCAGGAACATATCTACCCTCAAATGGTGGAATATTCAATTTCAGTTTAGGAATATGGACATCATCTCGTACCTGAGGTGGTGGTGCAGGCCTACCATTACGAATATATACCTGAGGTCGACCTGCTGGTGGTGGTGCTGGTGGCTGCACGTAGTTCTGATTTTGATCAACCTCATCCTCATAATCGCCCGCATACTCATCATCCTCCTCAGTACCAGCAGCAGCAGTAGCAGGAGCCAAAGAAGCACCAACAGCAGTAGCAGCGGCACCAGAATTTTGTCCTGGCTCAATAGGAACACGCTGAGCTCGTCCATACTGATTCGGAAGGGGGCGTAGTTGTTGTTGTTGCAGAGGTGCGATAGGTGCAGCTGGCGGTGGTTGTGGAAAACGCACGAGCAATTCATTAAACTTGCTATCAAGCTTTGTTTCAAACGTCTTCTCAATGCCATCTATCTTCTCCATGGCCTCGTCAAATCTGTTTAGCACATCTTGCACCTGTCCACTCATCATTTGCTGAAATTTATCATGTAGCTGTTTGTTCGTCAGGTTCTCCCAATCAGTCTCATCGGCTTGTGATCCTACCATGGTTAGCAGCAAATAGAAACACACAAGAATATGATCCTACAAACTACTAAGAAGTGGTGGTGGTGTATCACAAACCCGTCAAGCAAATCTCAAATTCTTACCAGTTCTTACCCAGCAGCAGGTGGTGATCGGCAACCGTTGTAGTCAAAACTCTCAAAGCTTGGATATAGCGATTACCAGGGAGAATCAAACGCACGACGTAGATGTATGTGGAGCTGGGATGGCTTATAATATGGTAGCAAAAAAGGTCAGCAATAATCAATTCAGAGATGCAAAGTTGAATAAACGCTCAACGACGGTACTGTGCTGGTCCTAGGCTAGACCGTGCTAGAGACGCGAGCCTAGAACACTAACAAAATCACGGCGCTGCACGTAAACAAGGGAAAAGCACACTCTGGAATTTTTTTCCGCTCCTTTTTTTTGCGTTGCTTTTTTTTTGCGCTGCTCTTTTTTTTGTGCGAAAAATCACTATAATGGCGAGTGTCTCAAAACTCTTCCCAGGTCAAACTGACAGGATGGGCACGAAAAATTTTTGACCAAATTTTTTTTCGACTGCCTGGACCCAAAAACTGGAAACGGGTCAAAGAAAAATTTCTATAACGGTGACTGTCTCAATACGCTTAGAAACACCTAAAAATAGGATAGCCAGAAAAAAATTTGTCAAGTGCGTTTTCGGAAAATTTTGGGCCTAAACGGAGGGTGGTTTACGGACTCTTTTTTTTCCGAAACCTACTCCGGCAAGGAAACACGAATCGGAAACTAGATGGATCCCGAAAACAAACCTAATATGCAAGGAACTCGGATTGGTGGTGGATATATGGTGGTAGGATATGGCAGCGGTGGTTGTATATGATAGCGGTGGTGGTATATGGATACGGATTCGAAGCGGTGGCGGATAAGCGGTGGTGGTAGATGGCAGGGGTGTGGGGACCCCGACTCATAAGTCGAGATCACCGAATGCACGTGTACAGTGATCCCAGAGATCAATGCTCACTGAACACACAGAAGCTGAATAACAAGAGTCTTACATCCATACATACCGTCTTACACAAATTGTGACCAGTATGGTCAAGTCTTACATTGATAAAGCCTTAAGGGCTGAACATAAAATGAAACACAAGCAGCGGAAATCTTCGTCGATAAGTAGAACCCATGCCATCTGCCTTAACCCTACAGGCATTCTGACCGGGAAACGTCCTAGTTCGCATGATCGTCTCCAAGGAACTCTTCTTCGAACTCCGGTTCTTCCATGCCTGGTTAATTAAATAACCAGTGGCAAGCCAATGAGTACTTTGAATGTACTCGCAAGCAACCCATATTTTGGTCCAAGGTACAACAATGCATGATATAGGTAAACTTTTGCAGAAAGCAAGTTTTGAGTGCGATGACATGTTCAACATCTTTGTAAGGCATGCATCAAGAGAATTCCAAGTAACCATGAAGACAGGTCACAGATATCAACATAAATAGAGTGGGCACCAACCCATCTTAACGTCAATAGAGTGGGCACCAACCCAGCTCAATCTTTTCAAGTCCCTTGACTTGAGCCAAGTCATTTTTATCATCACACACACTTGGTTTGTAAACAAGTGGACGTAGCCCAAGAGCGGTTACCCAACTGTCCTTGACCGTGGACATGGCTATTCGAATAGTTTTTACACTCTGCAGAGGTTGCACACTTTACCCACTAGATCCGGGGAACTTCCGTGTCATCCACGACCCGCGGTACCTCAAGTACCCGGGGTAAGCACCCGATCACTACCTTTCCCTAGACGACACTAACATGGAGTCCACTCGATTGGCAGTGACCCCCGTGCCCAACTTTTCACATAACACCTTCTTGGAGCCTCGCTCCTATACTTATCACATACCACTGGCACGGGGTACCAACGGTGTGTCCGGTGCCCTGTGAAAACAGTCATGGCCGCCCTACCTGGCACGACCCCGTCCCAAGAGAGAGCACCAACTCTCCCCCGTCACTAGTAATGCGGGCTCCAACCTAGTATCGGTCTAGGTACTCAATAATGCCCTTTCCCATATAAGGGTAGAGTGGTTGCGCATGTAAGGTTGGAATAACGGTCGCAACTCCGACCAATCCATTTTGAAAACAACACACACTCTCCTTGGCACACCACTTCGTCATCAAGTGGTTACCCATCTCATCATCTCCCTCGGGCATAAGTGGCACCCGACGGGGTTTTCGAAAAGACTTTTGAAATCACTTTGTTCCCATCACCATGCATATCCCCGTCCCTTTTTGCGTAGCACTACTTTAGCATCCTATCTACTCCCACCGTCATAACCCTCATAAGAAGGTAGGGCCATGCACAATGCAAGTATCAACGAGGAAGTAGCCGAGGCAACCAACCCACGTGGTTCACTATCTCATCATGATTCCGATGCAACAATAATAAAAGGGCATATGACATGGATAAAAAGGGTTTCATCGACATGGTCAAAGGGCTGCTTGCCTTGGTTGGCTTGGTCTTCAAAGTCTTCAGGCCCTTCTCCTCCTTCTTCTTCAGCTACCTCGTCAAATACGGGATCTAACGTTGCAAGAAAATAACGGGAAAATAAGATAATAATAAAAACAGAAAAGTCAAAGTGCTCAGAAAAATGTCAACTTATTTTTGTAAAATACTAGGAGAAAAACTAGGAAGGAGAAAATTCTTGGTTTTGAATTTGGAGCTAGGGAGACAGAGTTGTGGATTTTCAAACAGAGGTTTTATTGTTCAAATTTGAATTTAAATTTGAACAAAGCAGAAAAGTGTAATGGATGTTCATGAAAGTTACATCAATAAATAGGTGGGATTTTTCTGAGATTTTAGGAGTTGGAAATATTTCATTTGGACAAATATTTTGCCCTGTGGAATTTTTGGAAAGGGGACAGAAAAAGAAAAAGAAAAGTGGCGTTGTGCCACTGGGCCAGAGAGGCCACGGGCAGTAGGCCCAGAGGGGAAACCAGCCCACGCGGGCCGCCACGTCGAAGGCGTAAAGGCAAAATACACCTTCAGCCGACGGGAGAAACGGTGCGCGCGCGCGCGCGTTTTTAAACCTGACGGGTGGATCCCACCTGTCAGGGTGTGAGGCTGACGGGCTGGCCCCACGGCCGTTGTCGTCTACCTCCGGCCAGAGGCAACGACGAGCTCGCCGGCGGCGATACAGAGCATGGGGAGGTGCGCGGGTGGTACCGTTGGACTCGGGGCGGAGTCGCCGTTCGGGTGGTGGTGGAGACGGTCGCCGGAGCAGCCTGGTTCGCCGGCGACGAGCCACGCGGCGGAGGTGCTTCGGGCGCCGATGAATCCGGCTGTTCCCGGCTGCAAAAGGAGTGGGAAAGAGAGGGGAAAAGATCAGCGTGGCCGTGCGGTTCCAGATCGAGAAGAAACGGAGGCGGAGGAGGCCTGTACCGCGTGAACGCTGACGAGCCGAGGCGGCGGAGCTCGAGCTCGATCTCGAGCTCGGGCGGCTCTGGAGATGAATGGGTGGTACAGGAGGTCGATTTGGAGTGTGGGGGAGTGACAGGGAGCGAAAGAGGGGCTCGGCTTGCCTTATATGGGCTGGCCGAGGTCCACCGTAGGCGTGGCCTGTGGGTGCCCGCGGGATCGGCTCGGGTGGCCGTTAGAGAAGGAATGGAAGGCTCCGGGGTGTTCGTGGGAGTGGTGTAGGGTGCCAGGGAGAGAGAGAAGGAGCGGGGCGAGCTGCACGCGGGCCATAGGAGTGGCGCGGACATTGGCCGAGCGGGGCGGCATTCTGACGCGAGCGGCAGGAGGGAGAGGAGTGCGCGGGAGCAAGTGGGCGGCCTGCTGGCATGGAGCGGACGTCGAGGGGCATCGACTGGCGCGCGGGGGAAGCTCGAGGTGGTCGGGAGACGCGGCGTCAACGGTCGGTGTCCTGCCGGGCGCTCCAGAGCGCGCCTTTGGCCGGCATCCGCGGTTTTTCCGCGTCCGCGCGCGTCCACTAGTGTCTGGAGGCTGCAGGGGTGTGGGCAAAAGCCGCAACGGGCCTTGGATGCTGTGAAGAGCCGAGGGGAGAGAAGGAGGCTGAGAGAGAGGGGAGAAGCTGCTGTCCAGAGAATACAAATGGGGTTTCCCCCTCCCTCGTCATTGCTTCCTCGGGCAAAAAAGCATCCAAGTTGTAGAGGGGAACGAGGAGGGGTTGTGGTAAAAATATGGGCTCAAGGAGATTAGTGGGAGGGGCTGGAATTTGCATCCCAAAATTCTGCCAGAAGGTGTTTGATGATGTTTTGGGCAAGTTGATGACTTCCACTGGACATGAGACTCCACAGGGTGAGATGCCACATATAATTAGGGCCTTCCACCCATTTTGAGCTTATTTGGACAAAGTTGCCAATGCAACTTTTGCAAACCCTAATAATTGGCAGAAATGGATTTGTGTAGATCCAGTTGAGTAGATCACTTCTCCTTGATGCACCACTTGGTGTGGTGGCCTTGTTTGGTCATGTGATCAGGCTCACCAAAGTTGGGGTCATGGAGAAAAAGTTGGTAGTACAAAGTAGTTCAAATTTGATTCTGGCCAGAAAGGGTTTTGAGGCACTTTGACCAAGATATCTTCTTCTCCAACCTGTGCCATTTGGTCTAGATGCATTATTAGACCATTGGAGCATGTTCACCAAGTTTGAGAACATTTGGACATGTTTGGCAATGTAAAGTTGCTCAAACTTCAAAATGGACAAAAGAGGTTTTGAGGGGATTTCATGGGGTTATACTATTCTCCATGGCATGATACTTGTCAAGATCATCAAGTATGTCATATGTGAGATGATAGAATTTTCTTGGAATTTTTGGAGAATATTTCCTTTGTAAATATTTCAAAAGCTTGAAGTATCCAAAAAGGGTTTTTGAGGGATTTGACCAATATTTTGAACATGACCATGTGTTGAAACTCTTATATATGGAAAATATATGTCCACTGAGTTTCCCTAATTTTTGTCAAATATTTTTAAAACAATAAAATAATTTTTTTCCTATTAAAGACCATTTCTGGCCTTAAGAAAAAGCTTTTAAATAAAATAGTAAAACAACTTTTAAAATTATATTTTTGTGGTTTATGGGGGTCCTACACCTAATAGGATTCAAATATACCTTTGAAATATTTTTCATAACCCAAATCAAGTACTTGCAGTGCAAACCTCAATTCAGGGGTTTTTGGAAAACTAAATTTAGAAAATACTTTTTGGCCAAATTATTTTTGTAAGAAAATCCTATATTGCACTATACACATGGCATGGTCCTTGGGCAGGAGTTTGGGGCAAGGAGATGAAATAAAGATGGTGGAGTAGTTGACCTTAAAGAGCACTTGAAAAGAAGCACAGAGAGAAAACCAACTCCAAATAAAAGCCAAATAATGCAAAAGTTTTTGTTGGTCCAAATTTTCATGCTTTAATAATGCAAATGAAATGTTACAAAATGCAGGGTGTGACAGACCTACCCCCCTTACAAGAATCTCGTCCCCGAGATTCCTAAACTAGGCTTTAAAGAGATACGGAAACTCGGATCTAAGGTAGTCTTCACGCTCCCAAGTTGCTTCTGCTTCAGCGTGGTTGCTCCATTGGACCTTGAAGTACTTGATGGTGCGGCTTCGAGTGCGTCGCTCAGCCTCATCCAGAATGCAGATGGGCCTCTCACGGTAAGTCAAATCAGGCTGAAGGTCAATGGCTTGGTGATTGACGTCCTTGTAAAGATCAGGCTTGTCTGGAACTTGGAGACACTTCCGGAGTTGTGACACGTGGAACACGTTGTGCATATCGGAAAGTTCAGGTGGAAGTTCCAACTGGTAAGCCACTTCTCCTCGTCGTTCAGTGATCTTGAAGGGGCCGATGTATCTTGGGGCGAGCTTTCCTTTGACATGGAAGCACTGGGTTCCTTTGAGAGGGGTGACCCGGAGATAGACATGGTCTCCAACTCGGAAGTTTATGTCTCTACGACGTGAGTCAGCGTAGCTCTTCTGCCTTGACTTGGCGGTCTTCAAACGCTCTCTGACAAGCTGGACTTGCTCTTCTACTTCACGAAGGATATCAGGCCCAAAGACAAGTCCTTCTCCGGTCTCTGACCAATTGAGAGGTGTGCGGCACTTCCGTCCGTATAACACCTCAAATGGCGCCATCTGAAGGCTTGCCTGATAACTGTTGTTGTAAGAGAACTCGGTGAAAGGGAGGCAATCTTCCCACTTAGCTCCATATGCTAAGACACAGGCTCGGAGCATGTCTTCGAGTATCTGATTCACTCGTACTGTCTGTCCTCTGGTCTGTGGGTGGAAAGCAGTGCTGAAGGACAACTTGGTCCCCATGGCCTCTTGGAACTTCTTCCAGAACCTTGAGGTAAACTGGGTTCCTCGATCTGACACAATCTCCTTGGGAACACCATGAAGGCTCACGATTCGGTTGATGTAGAGACTGGCTAACTGGTTCCCCTTGTAGGTCGTCTTGACAGGAACGAAGTGGGCCACCTTGGTCAAATGGTCAACAATGACCCATATGGAGTCATGTCCCTTGCTTGACCTGGGTAAACCGGTGATGAAGTCCATCCCGACTTTATCCCATTTCCACTCGGGAACCTTGAGTGGTTGGAGCAATCCAGCAGGTCGCTGATATTCAGCCTTGACTCTTTGGCACACATCACACTTTGCAACATAGGTGGCAATCTCCCTTTTCATCCCGTGCCACCAAAATCTTTCCTTTAGGTCTTGATACATCTTGGTTCCTCCAGGGTGAATGGAATATGGGGTGTCATGAGCTTCTTGCAAGATCAGGTTCTTGAGCTCAACCTTGTTGGGCACGCAGATGCGATTCCCAAACCACACAATTCCTTCCTCATCCTCTGAGAATCCTGGGGCTTTGCCTGCCTTGATCTTCCTCTTGATGCCTTCAATACTCTCATGCCCCTTCTGAGCTTCCTTAATATCATCCATCAAGGTGGGCCTAACTTCGAGGTTGGCCAAGAATCCTGGTGCTACCAGTTCCAACCCGAAGCTTTCAAGTTCTTCATACAAGGCGGGTAGTTTCACCTTAAGCATAGCATTCAAGGAACAAGCCTTCCTGCTTAATGCATCTGCTACCACATTAGCCTTTCCAGGGTGGTATTGAACACTAAGGTCATAATCCTTTATCAACTCTAGCCATCTTCTCTGCCTCATGTTCAATTCCCTTTGACTGAAAATATACTTCAGACTTTTGTGATCCGTGTATATCTCACATCGCTTCCCTAGGAGGTAATGTCGCCATGTCTTCAGGGAATGAACCACTGCTGCTAGCTCAAGGTCATGAGTAGCATAGTTCTCTTCATGAGGTCGTAGTTGCCTTGAAAGGTAAGCTACGACTCTGCCTTCTTGCATCAGAACACCTCCCAGTCTGGTTCTTGACGCATCACAATATATCACAAATTCCTTGTGTATATCTGGCGTGGCCAGAACTGGGGCGGTGGTCAGTCTCTTCTTCAGCTCCTGGAAGCTCTCTTCACACTTCGGCGTCCATTCGAACTTCTTGTCCTTCTTCAAGAGCTGAGTCATGGGTCGGGCAATGCTGGAGAATCCTTCAACGAACTTGCGGTAATATCCCGCGAGTCCGAGGAAGCTTCTGACTTCCTTCACATTGCTTGGGGATTGCCATTCAGTCACGGCTTCAATCTTAGCGGGGTCGACTGACAATCCCTCTTCAGTTAAAACATGACCCAAGAATCCAACTTCACGCAACCAGAATTCACACTTGCTGAACTTGGCATACAGTTGGTGCTCTCGGAGCTTGTCTAGGACCATCCTCAAGTGTTGCTCGTGCTCTTCTTCCGACTTAGAGAAGACAAGAATGTCATCAATGAAGACAACGACAAACTTGTCCAAATATTCCATGAAGACCTTATTCATGAGATACATGAAGTAAGCCGGGGCATTGGTCAATCCAAAGGACATGACCGTGCACTCATACAAGCCATATCTGGTTACAAATGTTGTCTTCGGAATATCTTGGGGTCTGATTTTCAGTTGGTAGTACCCAGATCTGAGGTCGATCTTGGAGAACACCTTGGCCCCATTGAGTTGATCAAACAGATCTTCGATCTTGGGAAGTGGGTACTTGTTCTTGATTGTAACTTCATTGAGGGAGCGGTAATCAATGCACAAGTGGATGGTACCGTCCTTCTTTGCCACAAACAGAACAGGTGATCCCCAAGGGGAGGCGCTAGGGCGAATAAATCCCTTCCTCAACTGCTCTTCCAGCTGCTTCTTCAATTCTGCTAACTCCTCCGATCCCATTCTATAAGGCTTCTTATAGATGGGTCCTGCTCCGGGTATGAGCTCGATGATGAACTCAATGTCTCGGTCAGGAGGCATTCCCGGTAGCTCATCAGGAAAAACATCGGGATATTCGCATACTACCGACACTTGTTACAATCCAACTTCAGCCAGACAGTTGACTTGGTTGGCTTGAGCAGAGGAGGGGTTGGAGGCAAATTTAACTTTGACTCCTTGGTCGTTGGTCACAATGACAGTCCGGTTGGCGCAATCTATCAAGCCTTGGTGCTTGCTGAGCCAATCCATTCCCAAGATCACGTCCAAGCCTTGTGATTTTAGGATGATAAGGTCTGCGAGGAAGTCTACCCCGCTAATGATAATCCCGACTCCTTTACATCCTATCTTGGCTCTCATCTCTGCTCCGGGGGTTTGTACCACCATAGGGTTATTCAGGGGTGTAGGGGTCATGCCACTTTTTAATGCAAAACTTTGGGTGACAAATGAATGCGTGGCTCCAGAATCAAACAAAACAGTTGCGGGTGCTGAATTGACAAGGAACGTACCCAGCACGACGTCCGGGTCTTCCTGGGCTTCTTCTGCAGTGACATGATTCACACGACCCCTGCCGTTGTTGGGCAGGTTGCGGGGAGCTTGGTTTCTTGGTGGCATTCCACGGCCTTGTCCTGGGTTCTGCGCATTGGGGCGCGGGGCGTCGGGCTTCTTGTTGGGGCAATTCTTGGAGTAATGTCCTGGCTGTCCACATCCAAAGCAAGTGACTTGGTTGGGAATGACGCCCTTGCCAGCATTGCTGTTGGGGTTGTTGTAAGCTGGCCTGGGGTTGGCATACTGCTGAGGTGGATAGCTGGTGCGGGGTGCAGGAGCTCTTGGCTGCTGATAGGTTGGCTTGACCGGAGCTGGCTGCCACGGACGAGGCTTCTGGTTGCTGGAGCTACCCTTGCTGATCATCTTGCGCTTACGAGTGTCATCCAAAGCACGTCGCTTGTCCTCAAGCATGAGTGCCTTGTTCACCAGATCAGGAAAGGTCGGGCAGTCACACACAACAAGCGAGTACTGCAGAGTCTGGTTAAGGCCTTCCATGAAGCGCTCCCTTTTGGCAGCATCAGTGCTGACATCCTCAGGGGCATACCTTGAGAGAACACTGAACTTCTGCATGTACTCCTTGACAGTGCTACTACCTTGCTTCAGGGCTCGGAACTCACGCTTCTTGATGGCCATGATTCTAGAAGGAATGTGGGCCTTGCGGAATTCTGTCTTGAAGGTATCCCAAGTGATGTTTTGCTCAGCATGCATAGCCTTGAATCCATCCCACCAAGCTCTGGCAGTTCCCCCGAGACAGTGGGCAGCATATGCCACCTTCTCGCGGTCCTCAGTGCATCCCACTAGTGCCAACAGCTCCTCAATGGTGCGGACCCAGTCGTCTGCATCCAGGGGTTCAGCAGTCTCGATGAAGGTGGGTGGTGCATGCTTCTTGAACTCCACCAGCGTGGAACGTCCATGGCCGTGTCCCGCCGGCTGGCGATTAACAGCTTGAGCAATCATCTGGAGGGCTGTAGTGTTGGCTTGGCGCTCCTCTCGGAAGGCTTGGAGAAGCTGAGACATATCCATGTTTGGAGGGGGTGGCAGTGGTGGAGTCTGTCCTTGGGCTTGGTCCTGGCTGACTCCTGCCTCAGAAGAACCTCCGGCTTCTTGCGGCTGGGTAGAGGTACCAGTACGTGTTACAACAGGCATCCTGTCGGAGCGGTCAAGGTCTCATGATTGGGAAAATAAAATGAGAGAAAGCAATATAGATGGGACGCCTAGTAAGGGGGTGGTGTGACACAAATTTAAGTTAAACAAGGGCCAGAAGGGCCAAACTCATGCATTAAAACCAAATGGGGGATGTCGCCGTTTACAAGTTCCCAAAGGGAAAGTACGACTTCATCAAAGCAAGTTGAAAGCAAACACAACACAACATGGTTTCATATGAACCATTACAAGGACTCGACTTCGCATAAGGGGTACACAACCTATCCTACCATAGGCTACGGACTGGCCTATCCTAGTCCTGAACGGTGTCTAAGTGGTGGAATGCTCGGTCGGGTATTCTGGCTCCTCCGGGTCTTCCTCCTCATCTTCATCTGTCTTAGTCTCTTCGTTACTTGAGGGAGTGGGGAAGTGGAGGAGCTGAACACGGCGCTGCTTCGCCGGTGGTGTCGTGAAGAGGTTGCGATACTCCTTTGCCGTCATACGGCGTGGCTGAGATGATCCCTTGGCATGCGTGACCTGTGGGGGTCGCCCGCCTCGATAGGCTACAACGGGCTGTCCAGGGGGTGCTCCATCCTTCTTGATCCTGTCCGCCTTCATCTGAGCTAGGCGGAGGAGTTCCTTGGTCTCGTGGAGTTCCTTCCGGAGCTCCATCGACTCCGAGGCCAGGTGCTGTGCCAGGCTGTCGGCACACAAGCTGAAGTAGGTCTGGAAGCGGAGAGAAAGTCCTTCGTCCAAGGGTGGGGCTGGTGCGCTGCTCTCGTCATCGCCTTCCTTCCGATAAGGCAGGTAACGAGTGGCTGGCTCACTTGCCATCTCTGGCAGGAGATCCCGGAGGCGAGTCAGCGCCTTGAGGGCAGCAGTCTCCACGGCGAGGAGCAGTGTCGCCATCTGGGGTCCCTCAAAGAACCAGCTCGTCGGGGAGTCGTTCGCCCTCACGACTACCTCCACGTGATACTCCTTCTTGGTGCTGTTGATCCAGTGCTCGTGGTAGGAGAAGGTGGGGGCTCGAGTGAACTGGCACTTCCTGAGGCTATCCTCAAGAAGCACGGGAAATCCGGTGGTCAGGAAGTCCTCGGGTACGACGGCCATCTACAAAAGTGGAAGGGGAAGGGTTAATAGAGGGAATGTGACCTATATTTGGGATACTATCATATAACATAGGTATACGGGTAATCTTGTGGATAGTCTCACTCTAACTAACGTCCATGCTAACTAAGGCTTCCTACAGTCAGGATGGCTCTGATACCAGCTCTGTGGGGACCCCGACTCATAAGTCGAGATCACCGAATGCACGTGTACAGTGATCCCAGAGATCAATGCTCACTGAACACACAGAAGCTGAATAACAAGAGTCTTACATCCATACATACCGTCTTACACAAATTGTGACCATTATGGTCAAGTCTTACATTGATAAAGCCTTAAGGGCTGAACATCAAATGAAACACAAGCAGCGGAAATCTTCGTCGATAAGTAGAACCCATGCCATCTGCCTTAACCCTACAGGCATTCTGACCGGGAAACGTCCTAGTTCGCATGATCGTCTCCAAGGAACTCTTCTTCGAACTCCGGTTCTTCCATGCCTGGTCAATTAAATAACCAGTGGCAAGCCAATGAGTACTTTGAATGTACTCGCAAGCAACCCATATTTTGGTCCAAGGTACAACAATGCATGATATAGGTAAACTTTTGCAGAAAGCAAGTTTTGAGTGCGATGACATGTTCAACATCTTTGTAAGGCATGCATCAAGAGAATTCCAAGTAACCATGAAGACAGGTCACAGATAACAACATAAATAGAGTGGGCACCAACCCATCTTAACGTCAATAGAGTGGGCACCAACCCAGCTCAATCTTTTCAAGTCCCTTGACTTGACCCAAGTCATTTTTATCATCACACACACTTGGTTTGTAAACAAGTGGACGTAGCCCAAGAGCGGTTACCCAACTGTCCTTGACCGTGGACACGGCTATTCGAATAGTTTTACACTCTGCAGAGGTTGCACACTTTACCCACTAGATCCGGGGAACTTCCGTGTCATCCACGACCCGCGGTACCTCAAGTACCCGGGGTAAGCACCCGATCACTACCTTTCCCTAGACGACACTAACATGGAGTCCACTCGATTGGCAGTGACCCCCGTGCCCAACTTTTCACATAACACCTTCTTGGAGCCTCGCTCCCATACTTATCACATACCACTGGCACGGGGTACCAACGGTGTGTCCGGTGCCCTGTGAAAACAGTCATGGCCGCCCTACCTGGCACGACCCCGTCCCAAGAGAGAGCACCAACTCTCCCCCGTCACTAGTAATGCGGGCTCCAACCTAGTATCGGTCTAGGTACTCAATAATGCCCTTTCCCATATAAGGGTAGAGTGGTTGCGCATGTAAGGTTGGAATAACGGTCGCAACTCCGACCAATCCGTTTTGAAAACAACACACACTCTCCTTGGCACACAACTTCGTCATCAAGTGGTTACCCATCTCATCATCTCCCTCGGGCATAAGTGGCACCCGACGGGGTTTTCGAAAAGACTTTTGAAATCACTTTGTTCCCATCACCATGCATATCCCCGTCCCTTTTTGCGTAGCACTACTTTAGCATCCTATCTACTCCCACCGTCATAACCCTCATAAGAAGGTAGGGCCATGCACAATGCAAGTACCAACGAGGAAGTAGCCGAGGCAACCAACCCACGTGGTTCACCATCTCATCATGATTCCGATGCAACAATAATAAAAGGGCATATGACATGGATAACAAGGGTTTCATCGACATGGTCAAAGGGCTGCTTGCCTTGGTTGGCTTGGTCTTCAAAGTCTTCAGGCCCTTCTCCTCCTTCTTCTTCAGCTACCTCGTCAAATACGGGATCTAACGTTGCAAGAAAATAACGGGAAAATAAGATAATAATAAAAACAAAAAAGTCAAAGTGCTCAGAAAAATGTCAACTTATTTTTGTAAAATACTAGGAGAAAAACTAGGAAGGGGAAAATTCTTGGTTTTGAATTTGGAGCTAGGGAGACAGAGTTGTGGATTTTCAAACAGAGGTTTTATTGTTCAAATTTGAATTTAAATTTGAACAAAGCAGAAAAGTGTAATGGATGTTCATGAAAGTTACATCAATAAATAGGTGGGATTTTTCTGAGATTTTAGGAGTTGGAAATATTTCATTTGGACAAATATTTTGCCCTGTGGAATTTTTGGAAAGGGGACAGAAAAAGAAAAAGAAAAGTGGCGCTGTGCCACTGGGCCAGAGAGGCCACGGGCAGCAGGCCCAGAGGGGAAACCAGCCCACACGGGCCGCCACGTCTAAGGCGTAAAGGCGAAATACGCCTTCAGCCGACGGGCGAACCGGTGCGCGCGTGCGCGCGCGTTTTTAAACCGGACGGGTGGATCCCACCTGTCAGGGCGTGAGGCTGACGGTCTGGCCCCACGGCCGTCGTCGTCTACCTCCGGCCAGAGGCAACGACGAGCTCGCCGGCGGCGATACAGAGCACGGGGAGGTGCGCGGGTGGTACCATTGGACTCGGGGCGGAGTCGTCGTTCGGGTGGTGGTGGAGACGGTCGCCGGAGCAGCCTGGTTCGCCGGCGACGAGCCACGCGGTGGAGGTGCTTCGGGCACCGATGAATCCGGCCGTTCCCGGCTGCAAAAGGAGTGGGAAAGAGAGGGGAAAAGATCAGCGTGGCCGCGCGGTTCCAGATCGAGAAGAAACGGAGGCGGAGGAGGCCTGTACAGCGTGAACGCCGACGAGCCGAGGCGGCGGAGCTCGAGCTCGATCTCGAGCTCGGGCGGCTCTGGAGATGAATGGGTGGTACAGGAGGTCGATTTGGAGTGTGGGGGAGTGACAGGGAGCGAAAGAGGGGCTCGGGTTGCCTTATATGGGCTGGCCGAGGTCCACCGTAGGCGTGGCCTACGGGTGCCCGCGGGATCGGCTCGGGTGGCCGTTAGAGAAGGAATGGAAGGCTCGGGGGTGTTCGTGGGAGTGGTGTAGGGTTCCAGGGAGAGAGAGAAGGAGCGGGGCGAGCAGCACGCGGGCCACAGGAGTGGCGCGGACATTGGCCGAGCGGGGCGGCGTTCTGACGCGAGCGGCAGGAGGGAGAGGAGTGCGCGGGAGCAAGTGGGCGGCCTGCTGGCGTGGAGCGAACGTCGAGGGGCATCGACTGGCGCGCGGGGGAAGCTCGAGGTGGTCGGGAGACGCGGCGTCAACGGTCGGTGTCCTGCCGGGCGCTCCAGAGCGCGCCTTTGGCCGGCATCCGCGGTTTTTCCACGTCCGCGCGCGTCCACTAGTGTCTGGAGGCTGCAGGGGGTGTGGGCAAAAGCCGCAACGGACCTTGGATGCTGTGGAGAGGCGAGGGGAGAGAAGGAGGCTGAGAGAGAGGGGAGAAGCTGCTGTCCAGAGAAGACAAATGGGGTTTCCCCCTCCCTCATCATTGCTTCCTCGGGCAGAAAAGCATCCAAGTTGTAGAGGGGAACGAGGAGGGGTTGTGGTAAAAAGATGGGTTCAAGGAGATTAGTGGGAGGGGCTGGAATTTGCATCCCAAAATTCTGCCAGAAGGTGTTTGATGATGTTTTGGGCAAGTTGATGACTTCCACTGGACATGAGACTCCACAGGGTGAGATGCCACATATAATTAGGGCCTTCCACCCATTTTGAGCTTATTTGGACAAAGTTGCCAATGCAACTTTTGCAAACCCTAATAATTGGCAGAAATGGATTTGTGTAGATCCAGTTGAGTAGATCACTTCTCCTTGATGCACCACTTGGTGTGGTTGCCTTGTTTGGTCATGTGATCAGGCTCACCAAAGTTGGGGTCATGGAGAAAAAGTTGGTAGTACAAAGTAGTTCAAATTTGATTATGGCCAGAGAGGGTTTTGAGGCACTTTGACCAAGATATCTTCTTCTCCAACTTGTGCCATTTGGTCTAGATGCATTATTAGACCATTGGAGCATGTTCACCAAGTTTGAGAACATTTGGACATGTTTGGCAATGTAAAGTTGCTCAAACTTCAAAATGGACAGAAGAGGTTTTGAGGGGATTTCATGGGGTTATACTATTCTCCATGGCATGATACTTGTCAAGATCATCCAGTATGTCATATGTGAGATGATAGAATTTTCTTGGAATTTTTGGAGAATATTTCCTTTGTAAATATTTCAAAAGCTTGAAATATCCAGAAAGGGTTTTTGAGGGACTTGACCAATATTTTGAACATGACCATGTGTTGAAACTCTTATATATGGAAAATATATGTCCACTGAGGTTCCCTAATTTTTGTCAAATATTTTTAAAACAATAAAATAATTTTTTTCCTATTAAAGACCATTTCTGGCCTTAAGAAAAAGCTTTTAAATAAAATAGTAAAACAACTTTTAAAATTATATTTTTGTGGTTTATGGGGGTCCTACACCTAATAGGATTCAAATATACCTTTGAAATATTTTTCATAACCCAAATCAAGTACTTGCAGTGCAAACCTCAATTCAGGGGTTTTTGGAAAACTAAATTTAGAAAATACTTTTTGGCCAAATTATTTTTGTAAGAAAATCCTATATTGCACTATACACATGGCATGGTCCTTGGGCAGGAGTTTGGGGCAAGGAGATGAAATAAATATGGTGGAGTAGTTGACTTTAAAGAGCACTTGAAAAGAAGCACAGAGAGAAAACCAACTCCAAATAAAAGCCAAATAATGCAAAAGTTTTTGTTGGTCCAAATTTTCATGCTTTAATAATCCAAATGAAATGTTACAAAATGCAGGGTGTCACAAGGGGTGATGATGATGGTGCGGCGGCGGCGTGACAACTTATGACCAGAACTCGAAACTCTAAAAGACTAGACTCTAAGACCAGCAACTAGACAGGACGATGCAACCGCAAATTCAACAAAGCAAATATAGAAAGGATTATGCAAAGGCTCAGATTGGTTCGAATATGATGAACTAACCCTAATTTTTTTTGTGGCTTTTTCGTGGACTGTAGGTATGAAGAACATACTCGATCTAAACTACGAAAAACTGTAAAATCTCACCGAGCAACCTGGAAATCTGATACCACTTGATAGGGACAAAGGTGTCCCGTCTTTCGATGAGATGGTGGATTTTGCTTTGGTGGAAGTCGACTTTGATGATCCGACTATGAACGTTCGAGGACGTCGCGCCTTAGCAATCGCTAAACCAACTCCGAGAGGTTATTGACCACGCCGGAGCATGATCAACCTGACCACGAGGGTCTGTTTCCTGCGAGCAAACGAAGAACAAGCAAGAAACTGAGATTACAATCTGAATATTGCGAATATTAAGATAAAAGCTTTATTGATCAAGGTGGGGTTCTGTGACGCCTCTGTCTGGTCGTTGAACACAAACGAAGTACGCGAAGTTGCAGCTATGGCGAACTTTTAATCTAAACAAAACACAAAGTCTAAACGGTGCCCTAAGGGCTAGATATATGGAGGAAGAGGGGGTGAATTTCATGGCCCTTGGTGGAGGGGTCCGAAACTAACCCTATCTCTTGTTTCCCCACACATACAGACTCTAAAAATAGCCTATACTTATGTATTTCGAAATTACATGGGCCTGGCCCAATAATAAGGTGACGCGGCACCTAGACTAGCCTCTGGACGAAATTTATGAAGTGGCATCTTGTATATTTCGTCCAAGGCTTCATGCACTCATTATGGTGGCTTCAAGGTCCTGAAATCATCACTTGTAACTCCGTTCTTGTCCCCCTTGCGCATGCCATCATCTCCATGCTTGTTCTTGCTCCAATGTTCATCCTTCTCCAAGCTAGACCCTTCATTTGTAAGCAAAACAAATGTATCCAATTTAGGCAGCATCATATTCTCATGAGCATTAGAATCATTACCAAGAAATGGAAGTACCTGGTAATTTAGTTGGCGTGCGCGAGCTCTAGTAATTGGTCCAGTATGTATAGCAGCAGGGGCTGTGGGTGTAACAATGGTATTGATGTCCTCATCATATAGTGTGGTGGAGATCGTGTGATGTCGTGGGTGAATAGATAAATCTTATCTTGGGATGTGGAACGGTTTGAGCGGCAAAAGCCAAAAATTCAGATAAGAAAATTTTAATGTTTCGTTCGCAAATTCTTCAGCTGACAAGGACACAGTGAAGATTTTGAACGGGTTTCAAATAGAACGCACATGAAGAATTTGTGAACAAATTGGGTTGAGTTTAGAATAGAGGGGGAAAGGGGTCCGATCACATTCACTTAGCAGAAAAAGCAACTTGAAGAGTTTTTTTTTGGAAAAAACAAATGGACTTTATTCAACGGAAATAACAGATACATCGTTTGTGAGGAATGGTACAATCTCAAACATAGGCTCCTCAAACCAATCAATGGTAGAAGAAAATCTAGCCAACCTAGCAAGCTCGTGCGCAACCTTATTGGCTTCCCTATTACAATGTTCAAACCTAGAGGTAGGAAAATCACACGCCAAAAAATAGCAATCATCAAAGATTGCCGCCGCCGCTCCTGCTGACCGTCCGCCATTATTCATCGTTTCAATAACCTCCAAATTATCAGAATTAATAACTAAGCGATTGCAACCCGCACGTTGCGCTAGTGAAAGACCGAATCTGAGAGCCCAAGCTTCCGCTGTTAGAGCGTCGATGCAATGATCAATTTTCCAAGTACCCCCTGCAATAAACTTCCCTTTGTCGTTCCTCAGGACAGCCCCCGCCGTACCATTAAGAAGATCATGATCAAAAGAAGCGTCAACATTAAGTTTCACAAAACCCACCGGGGGACGAATCCAACCCCCTCTTTTCATAGAAGCCCTTGGACTGGAAGCAACAACATAATTAGTCGTAAGAGCTTGTACCCCCATTGAAATCTGTTTTGCATCTTGAATTATCTCCTTATGCACTAATTTACGTCTTTCCCACCATAAATACCAAGACGTAATGGCAATCATCTCCCGAGTATTCTGGAACCCCATAATAGATAAATCTTGGTCAGGCATGAGCAACAAAAACTCGAGGACCGCCTCTCCAGCACGATCAACTTCACAAGCTTGAGCAATGATCTCGTCTAATCCAAGCCTTCTCCAGACCTCTTTTGCCTTCTGACACTGAAACAACATATGCTTTGTGTCTTCTAAACCAGAAGCACAACAAGGGCATAAAGGTGAAACTTTCATGTGTCTATTAGCAAGCGTAACACGACATGGAAGAGTACCATGCAGCGTCCGCCAAATAAAAAATTTCACCTTCGCCGGACAAGATAACTTCCAAATCTTACACCAAATTGGATTAAAGTTTGTTCGACCCATTCCATTAGTACGACGAAGTTTCCTTCCATGTTGATAATCCCACTCAACAAAATATGCAGATCGAACAGAAAAAATCCCACTCTTAGTATGACTCCAGGCAACAAAATCTAACATATCAAACTGAGGCAGAGGGATAGCAAGGACCCGCTGTAAATCAACAGGCCACAAGGTCTGTCTAATGAGATCCTCATCCCACCTGTTCGAAGAGGGGTCAATGAGATCAGACACTTTTGATAACAAATGTTGTCCCTTTGGAGTCATGACTTTCCTGTTAGCACAGTTAGGGATCCAAGCATCTTCCCAAATGTCAATTTTCTGACCATTTCCAACACGCCAAATATAGCCATGTTTTAAGGTATTAACCCCCGCCATAATACTTTGCCATGTGAAGGATGATCCCTTTTTTAACTTTGCGTTCAATAAATCTCCCTCGGGAAAATACTTAGCTCGCAAAATGGTGGCACACAAGGAATCTGGATTCTCAAGGAGACGCCAAGCTTGTTTAGCCAACATCGCCAAATTAAATCAATGAATGTCACGAAAGCCCATTCCACCTTGGCTTTTTGGGACACACATTTTCCACCACGCCATCCAATGCATCCTTCTCTGGTTGTCGTCATCACCCCACCAAAAATGCGACATCTCGTCAGTTATTCCTTTACAATTTTTTTAGGAATTTTAAAGACCGACATAGCATAAGTTGGGATAGCTTGAACAACAGACTTGAGAAGAACTTCCTTGCCTCCAGTGGATAAGAGTTTTTCTTTCCATCCGCTAATTCTCATAACAATACGATCAATCAGATATTGGAAACAATCAGTCTTATCTAACCCCACATGTGCAGGCATGCCCAGATACTTATCACTGAGAGCTTTGATCATGATATTTAAAATTGAGCAAATTTGTTCTCTAATGTCCCCACTCGTATTTGGGCTAAAAATATGCTAGATTTTTCAACGCTCACCATTTGTCCAGACGCAGCACAATATAAGTCCAAAATTGATTTAAGTGTCTCCGCATTTTGTTGATTAGCTTTCATGAGGATTAATGAGTCATCCGCAAAAAGGAGATTTGTGATAGTAGGGGCCTCTTTACAAACCTTGACTCCTGAAATATCCCCAATCTCCTCCGCATGCACCAAGAGAACAGTAAGGCCCTCCGTGCATAATAAGAAAAGGTAGGGAGATAATGGATCACCTTGTCTTAAGCCCCTAGTAGGCTTGAAACTTTCAGTTTCTTCATCATTAATCCGTACCCTATACTCAACAGTAGAGACACATTTCATAATAAGATTTACCCATCTCTCCTGGAAACCGAGTTTCAACATAATTCCCTTCAAAAAAGGCCATTCGACTCGATCGTAAGCTTTGTGCATATCAAGCTTGATAGCGCATAAGCCCTCTTTTCCCACCCTCTTATTTTTAATAGTATGAAAGCTCTCATAAGCCACTAAAACATTGTCTGTAATCAATCTACCAGGCACAAAAGAACTTTGGGTTGGGCTGATAATATCAGGTAGTAAAACCTTCAAACGCGCCGACAACATTTTGGAGATAATTTTGTATACCACATTGCAAAGACTGATAGGTCTAAATTGGGATACCTTCTCAGGTGAGTTGACCTTGGGAATCAACACAATCGCAGTATCATTCCAACCCGGTGGAATTGTACAAGTATTCACTGCTTTCAAGACCTCATCCACCAAATCATCCCCTAGCATGGGCCAAAATCTTTTATAAAAAATAGCATGAAGACCATCTGGCCCCGGAGCCTTTAGATCGCCAATATCAAAAAGAGCCTTACGAACATCATCAGCAGTATAAGGGGCGAGCAAAGCGCTATTCATCTCAGTAGTCACTCTACTCCGGACAAGAGACAAAACTTCCTGATTTGGGTATAAAACCTCTGATGTAAAAAGATTGGAGAAATAACCCATAATATGTTCCTTCAGATCATTTCCTTGTTTCCAAACCCCAGTATCATCCAGAAGTCTTCTAATATTGTTCCTTTTTTTCCTGGCCGTTGCAGCATTATGAAAAAAAGAAGTATTACGGTCCCCATGTAACAGCCAGTTTGCTCGACCTCTCTGTAACCAAAAAATTTCCTCTTGGTCCAAAAGATTTTCAACGAGTACTAGAATTTCCTTTTGCCTTGAGCGGGACTCACCACTAATAGGACCACGTTTCAGCCTCTCTAGTTCTTTTTTTAACTTATTTATTCTTCTCTTTGGTCCTTTCAAAGTAATTCGGTCCCAAGAATGTAAATCATCATGCACCGCTCTAGTCCGTGCTGCGAGAGAGGGACCAATACCTGCCAACTTTGCTTTTTCCCAAGAAGTCTTCACAATCTCCTCAACAGTATCTTCTTTCAGCCATTTTGCTTCAAATTATCTCACACGACCATTCCGACGATTAAACAAGTTACTATCAAAATAATCTGTGTAAAGAATTAACGGACGATGGTCTGAGTGTACATGCTCCCCATTAATAATCGCCGCACGCAGAAATTTGTTTGCCCATTCTATATTACATACAGCTCGATCAAGCCTTTCACGGATGTCCCCCCTTCTCCAAGTGAATGGATCACCAACAGAGCCCATATCCTCCAGATTACAATCACTCAAACACTTACGGAATTCCTGCATCATTTCATTTGGTCTAGCATTGCCACCTTCTTTTTCGCTAGAGTAGATAATTTCATTAAAATCTCCAATGACTACCCAAGGATAATCAGCAAGGGAATGCAGTTGGCGAAGATCCGCCCAAGATAAATATTTTTCATTCCATGCCGGATAACCATAGAAACCCGTAAAGCGCCAATTTACAGAATTATCATTCATAAATACAACATCAATAAAATGGGAAGACAAATAGTTCAACTCGACCTTATTCTCTTTTTGATAAAAAAGTACAAGACCACCAGACTTGCCATCACTCTCATCTAAAAACATGGAACTAAAACCTAAGATACAACGTAGCTCGTCAGCTTTACTTTTATTCAAATGCGACTCAGAAAGAAAAATCAACTCCGCACAATTACTACCTTGGAGCTCCCGGAGCTCTCGAACTGCCGTGGAAGACAACATTCCACGACAGTTCCAACTAATTGCTCTCATTTCTCCTGGCGGTCCTCCGGAGCGGAGGCCGCCAAATCAGTGCCCACAACATCGTCCTCTCCAATTGACTCCTTCCTTTGCTGTGTGTAAACCTCCTCCTCCTCATTTTCCTTCACTACATGCGTAATGATCCCATCCACATCCCTCCTAGTTTCAAATCTACCCATACAAACTCTCTTTGATGAAACACTCGTCTCACCATACAACAGACGTTCATAGCTATCCATCTCTCTCTCAAAAGAAAAATTTAAATCACTACCCGTTTGTGGGGCATCAAAAGGGTTACTCCTCTTTTTCCCTATGATTTGAGTTCTATCACTCTCTGACTTCTCCTTTCCTCCCTTCTTTCTATCCTTTCTCTCTTTCTTCTTTTTCTGACCCTGCATGGTAATTTTATCAGCAGCAAAAGTAAATACTCCCATATCATTGGCCGTATTCTGGTCAGCCAGCCTTGCCGCAACTGCCCCTGAGAGTGCCTCCAGTACGCCTGGCTTGAACAACAACATGTCCTGCATATTTTTTTCGCCAACGGCAGCAACATTAGAAGCAACAACCGGCAGGATGAGCCCCTGGTTCCCTCGGATTGCCGCGTCGAACATGCTGCCGTTAGCATGCACTAGAGCCGGTGATGGAGTAGACGTCACCACTCGGCGCTCAAGCACATGGCCCTCCTGGCCGTGCTTAGCACCAATGGAAGAGCCGCCCCCCGCCTCCTTTCCCTGGCCCGCCTGGCCAGAGAGAGCAGAGGGCCTCAGAAGAGTTTGCTGGTCCTCCTGACCAGAACCAGCGCCTGGGTGGAGCGGCGTTGGAGCCCCATACACCCGGCCCTCCTGGCCGAGCGTGACGCCCTCCTGGGTTGGCCCACCAATTGCCGCAGCGGTAGGCGTCGTTGTCGTCGTAGTGAGCATATCCGTGACCGTGAGGTTAGCCACGGCTTTGGTCACCTTGACCACACTCTTTTCCGCAGCTCTAGAGTAGTTGTTGCTGTTGGAGCCGGTGAACAAAAGTGTTCTTTTACTTGCCCCTGTTCCCTTCCAATATGCCTCTACACTAAGATTCTTTGGAAAAGAAACAACCCTTTTATCCTTAGGTATACTACAGTAGCGCTCTGAGGTATGTCCTACAATCCCACAACACTCACAGTACAAAGGAAGTTTCTCATATCTAACATCATACTTTACACTCTCAGAACTACCCAAAGGAGTGAATTCTACTCTTGTCTTAAGAGGTTCATGCAGAGGAATTTCCACCCTTATACGCAGATATTTCTCTACAATTAAGTGATCTCTATGGGAAACAGCAATCACATCCCCAATTTGTTCTCCTAAAGTCCAGCCCATGCGCTCAGTTTTGAGTTCAAAATCTAGATCACGAACCTGCACCCATATTGGCATTATGCCAAGGTCAACCTCTGCTGGGTTTCCCTTGCCGTCGAACTCGGCGAAGATGACTCCATCACGCTTATGGTGCCATGGCTGGGCCTTCAAAATGAACCGCCGGTCCTCCTCGGCGGAAAAGTTCAGGACGAACCTCCCGTCCTCGCTGGCCACATCTTGAACAGTGACTGTTCCGTGCAGCCTCCATGCTGAACAAGCCCGAAGCTCATCGACGATGACCTGCGGGTTCACTTGGAAGGGCGAAAGAAGCCGCCCCACCACCCGTGATCCACCGATAGCCTTCCGCGCGGCCTCCATGTCGATAATCAGAGCCATCACCACGGGGGCGTCTCGGCATCGACTTCCCCTTACTCTCAGGGGTCATGGAAGGGGCAGTGGCCACCTTCATCCCCAGCTGGTGGAGAGAGGATTCAGCTGCCATGGCAGCCGTCATCACCCTCGACCCCTCTCCACTCGCAGGTGTTTTCCCCAAAACATCGCTCACACTCCCTCCCTGACCCGCCATGACACTCTCCCCTCGATCACGGCAAGTGGTAGAAAGAACAGAAAACAGATGAACCTGCACTGGCAAGAGCAATGGCGTGGACTGACCTCTCTCTGTACCACAAATATAGCATGCCAGGAACCCCCTCCACCCCGTATCAAAAACGGAGTTGATGCTAATAATCATGAGTAATTCACCATAAATGATCAGTTTCCTAATAACTACAGCAAAAATAACTCCCTTTTCCTCAAAAGGATCACCAACGGCAAGAACAAAAATTGGGGCATCAATCAGCTCCCGCTGATGACTCCTATTGTAATCTGGACAGGATGAAAACCCGTTTATTTCTACAAATACTACCTTAGAATACCAAGCGGAGATTACTCTATTTCCCCCCAATATAAAAAAGCCATCACTTTCCAAAGAATTGAACCAAGGCATGACTACTCCACGCTGAAACCTCTCGCTGAATCCTACCACACTTGAGTGCCCTTCCAAAATATCAACCGCAGTTTCCAAATCCCCATTACATCCAACACAATTTTCGGAATCAGCCAAATCCGCAGAAACCGGACCAACAAGCGGTCCAGAAGATCGGATCAATCCTCCCCCTGAAGGAATAAAGGGGGTCTCACCTTTCGAATTACCAAAAATCTCGGACGCTCTTCTCCTTGAAATCTCCAGGCAGCTTCTTCGATCCGCCGCCCCGTGTAGTATCCGCTTCGATCTTGCTCGAATCTCCTCCCAATCTCTCGCGCTGAAGAGGCCCCCGATGAGGCCCACTCTAGGGGAATCGGCCCCTCCTCCCGGCTTTGCCGCCGGCTCCGTCGCCGCCATCACACGTGCTCTCTCGCCGCCGCCGCCAGATCGCCTTCACGATCGCGGGAGCCCCCGAGGGGTTTTTTTGTAAAAGTTACCTAGTTTACTATGCAACCCTTTCTTGGGACCTAAGCAACTTGAAGAGTTAGTGATAAGTGAATGTTGTAGAGGACATAAAAACTCAAGTATATATATATAGTCAATGAAGAACAACAACGGAAAGAGTGAAAACAATGCAAAGTTGAAGAAATTGAACAACTGAGGAATTTCAAAAATTAAGAAAAACTCAAATTGAAGATTTTCAACTTTGGTTGGTGGCGTAACCCACCGTATAAGAAAGATGATTTCAGACACCGCATACAATTGTCGTAGGGTTCTGAGAATCAAATTCTTCATTAATTTCTTCACACTTAGAGGGTTAGTCTTCATTGATTGAAGAAAAACGTTACTTCGTGTGTTGCACATCTGAGTCATCAAATTTGCATAAGTGTTAGGATGTGTGTCCTTTTCAAAGAACATTCGAAGATTCTAAGATATTTAGATCACACCATAACTTTCTAAATCTCTTCTCATCCAAGGGCTTTGTGAAGATATCGGCCAGCTGGTCTTCAGTATTTTCGTGGTCGATGGATATGTCGCCATTCAACACATGGTCACGAAGAAAATGATGACGAATCTGGATGTTCTTTGTCTTTGAGTGTTGAACTGGGTTGTGAGCAATCTTAATAGCACTCTCATTGTCACAGTAGAGTGGCACATTCTTCACATTGATGACATAGTCCTTGAGTGTTTGCTTCATCCATAGCAATTGAGCATAGTAGGATCCAGCAGCAATGTACTCAGCTTCAGCAGTAGAGAGTGATACGCAGTTCTGCTTCTTCGAGGACCAATATACCAAGGATCGTCCGAGGAAATGACATGTGCCTGATGTTGACTTGTGGTCCACCCGATCACCAGCATAGTCAGAGTCGGAATATCCAATGAGACCAAAGGAAGAGCCCTTGGGATACCATAATCCAAGTGTTGGAGTGTGAGCTAGATATCGAAGAATATGTTTCACAACCTTATGGTGTGATTCCTTCGGTGTAGCTTGAAATCCGGCACACATGCAAACACAAACATAATATCCGGCCTAGATGCACATAGGTACAATAAAGAGCCAATCATGGAGCGGTATACCTTTTGATCGAAATCTTTACCATTTTCATCGGTGCATAGATGGCCATTTGTGGGCATAGGGATTTTGACGCCTTTGCAATCTTGCATGCCGAATTTCCTCAACACATCCTTGAGGTATTTCTCCCGAGATATGAATATGCCATTGTGTTGTTGACAAATTTGAAGACCTAAGAAGAATTTCAACTCTCCCATAATAGACATTTGATATTCCTCACTCATCATATAGGAAAATTCTTCACTGTAACGTTGGTTAGTACAACCAAAGATAATATCATCAACATATATTTGGCACATAAATAATTCATCATCATATGCTTTGGTGAAAAGAGTTGGGTCAAGTGAACCGAGTTTGTAGCCTTTCTTCATGACGAATTCCTTCAATGTGTCATACCACGCCCAAGGTGCTTGCTTGAGGCCATAGAGGGCCTTGTTGAGTGTGTAGACATGATCTGGAAATTTTGGATCCTCAAAACCTGGTGGTTGAGCAACATATACTTCTTCCTCAAGCTTACCATTGAGGAATGCACTTTTCACATCCATTTGATGTAAGATGATATTATGATGGTTAGCATAAGCAAGAAATATGTGAATAGCTTCAAGTCTAGCAACAGGTGCAAAAGATTCGTCGAAATCAATTCCTTCAACCTATGTGTAGCCTTGAGCTACAAGATGAGCCTTATTCCTCACCACAAGGCCATTTTCATCTTGTTTGTTGCGGTAGACCCATTTGGTACCGATGATGTTGTGCTTGCGTGGGTCTGGTCGCTTGACAAGCTCCCACACATTGTTGAGCTTGAATTGATGCAATTCATCTTGCATGGCTTGAATCCACTCAGATTCCATGAATGCTTCATCAACTTTAGTGGGCACTGTGCTAGAGACAAATGCAAAATTCCCACAAAATTTAGACAAGTGTGAAGCTTTTGAGCGCGTGAGAGGACCTGGTGTGTTGATGTCGCTGATGATTTTCTCGATCTGCACTTCGTTTGCAACGCGAGGATGCGCGGGTTGACGACTTTGCTTAGGCCCAGCAATTTCTTCAGGACCATTTTCTTCAGCAGCACCAGTGTGATTTTCTTCATGATCCGGAATGACTTCTTCATCAGATTCTTTGGTAGGGATGATACCCTCAGTAGCTTTGAGCTTGATGGATTCCTCAGGTGACATTTCATCTAGCATAGGAGGTAGGTGCTCTCTTTGTGAGCCATTAGTTTCATCGAACTGCACATCTACAGTTTCAACAATCTTGTGATGATTGATGTTGAAGACTCTGTAGGTGTGCGAGTCCTTTCCGTAACCAAGCATAAAACCCTCATGTGCTTTCGGTGCAAATTTAGAGTGATGGTGAGGATCTCTAATCCAGCATTTAGCACCGAAGACTTTGAAATAACTTACATTGGGTTTCTTGTCAGTGAGGAGGTCATATGAGGTCTTTTTGAAGAATTTGAGAAGATATACACTGTTGATGATGTGGCATGCAGTATCAATAGCTTTAGGCCAAAAGTGTTGTGGTGTCTTGTATTCATCAAGCATGGTGCGAGCCATCTCAACAAGAGTTCTGTTCTTGCGCTCCACGATGCTATTTTGCTGAGGAGTATAGGGAGAAGATAACTCGTGAGTAATACCAAGTATATCAAGATATTCATCGAGACCAGTGTTCTTGAACTCAGTTCCATTATCACTCCTGGTATGCTTGATCTTCACACCGAAGTTAGTAGAAGCTCTTGAGGAAAATCATCTGAAGACTTCCTGCATTTCATTCTTGTAAGTGATGATATGCACCCATGTATAACGAGAATAATCATCAACTATGACAAATCCATATAATGATGCAGAACTAGAGAACGTGGCATAATGAGTAGGGCCAAAGAGATCCATATGAAGTAATTCAAAGGGACGAGAAGTGGTCATGATAGTCTTCGAGGGATGCTTGGCTCTGGTGATCTTTCCAGCCTCATAAGCCCCACAAAGATGATCTTTGAGGAATTTGACACCCTCGATGCCAATGACATGCTTCTTCTTCGCGAGTGTATGCAAGTTCCTCATCCCAGCATGACCAAGTCGTCGATGTCATAGCCAGCATTCTGAAGCTTTTGCAAGTAGACATGTGGCAGGTTGTGGTCCTGCAGAGAAATCAACAACATACAAGTCTCCTTTCCTACAGCCTTTGAAGACTTTGGAATTGTCAGATTTATTAGCACAATGCAACGATATTTGCCAAAGACCACAACCATATCAAGATCACAAAGCATTGAGACAGACATGAGGTTGAATCCTAAGGACTCGACAAGCATGACTTTGTCCATGTGTTTATCCTTTGAGGTTGCAGCCTTACCTAGACCCAATACCTTGCTTTTGCCTTTGTCAGCGTAGGTGATATGCTTCAAATGAGATGGAGACAAATCAGTATCCATCAATAAGTTCCTGTCACCGGTCATGTGATTTGTACATCCACTATCGAGGACCCACTCAGTAGCTTTAGGTTGTTCATCTTGCAGATGAATTAGTGCAACTTACGAACCCATATACTTCATCAGTGAAGAATATGATATCAATTTCATCAACAGTAATAGATATAGAAATATGAGGACGAGAGAAATGAGTGATTCATTTCTTCATGATTAGTTTGCGTCCATTCAAGCACATTTAGGTCTCCAGCAAATTCTTTAGACGATTAAGTTTGTCTGGAGACCTGACCCTGCATAAGAGATTAGTTCTTTTTCTTCACCATCCACATCTGGAGGGGTGGCAAAGAGTTCATCATTCTGCGAGCTCCATAAGAACAAGATGGCATTGAAGCCAGTGCACCTCATTTCACAGAAGAGTGGTTAGGATAAGCATATGAATAAGCAGAGAAATTCTTCGAGGACTTATGAACATAATGGTTTGAAGAATAATGCACATATTCATAGCCTTTAGACTTTCTCTGTGAAACAGAAGGGTTAGCACGATGATGTTCTTATGAGGATTTTGATCCACGTGAGGAATTTGATCCAGATGAAGAATTTGGTCCATATGAGGAATTTTGTCCATATGAAGAATTTGATCTGGGGTTCCTTTTATTCGTAGGTGGTGTCATGATGACATTCACCTGAAGATTTTCAAGGCACCTTTTGGGAACCCAGATTTTCTTCATAGGGGGTCCGTTCCTGCAGTTAGTTCCAACATATCGAGAAAATACTTCACCATTCTGATTCTTGAAAAATTTATAGTTGGAGTCAAATGACTCATCAGAGGAATATGAAGAATCACAAGTAAAGCCAGATAGAGTGCATGGATCTACAGGACGTCCTTTCGCAGCAACCGATGATGTTTTGGGATACTGCTCAGGTTTCCAGTAGGTCCCATCAACATTGAGTTTCCTCTCAAAGGCAATACCCTCTTTCCTAGGGTTCCTGTTCAAGATCTGCTTTTTGACCACATCACAAAGAGTCTGATGCCCTTTGAGGCTTTTGTATATGCCTATCACATAAAATTCCTTCAGCCCTGCATTAGCAGTGATACTTGTGGTATCCTCAGATGAGGAATTTGTGACCACATAGACAGTTGAAGAATTTGCAGCAATAGAAGCATTTGAACATTCAGGTGAAGAATTAGCAGATTCACGCTCAATGCATTTCAGACATGGTGGAATAAATTCTTCCTGAGCAGAACTCATCTGTTGAGCAAGCAATGAATCGTTTTCCTTCTGAAGATCTTCATAACTCACTTTTAACTTCTCAAGATCTTGCTTTCTCTGAAGAAATTCATAAGAAAGCTTCTCATGATCAGTTAAGAGAGTGTCATGATGATTTTGAAGGTTGTCAAACCTAGACTGAAGTCTCTGAAGATTATCAGTCAGAGTCTTAGTTCGATTCAATTCCTCACCCAACAGGTCATCGCTTTTGTCTAGTAGATTTTGAATCTTTTCCAAAGCCTTCTGTTGATTAACAACAATTTTAGCAAGTTTGGAATAGCTAGGCTTGAGATTGTCATTAGACTCATCCTCACTAGAGTCAGAGTGAGAATGTTTGAGTACCTTGGCACCTTTTGCCATGAAGCAGTAGGTTGGAGCATAGTCATCGATGCTCTTGTCAGCAGAGTTGGGGAGGTCATTTTCTTCAGAGTTGAAGATGGACTTGCTGACGTAAGCAGTAGCGAGGGCTAAGCCCGCCACACCAGAGTCTGACTCCTCAGATTCCTCCTCTTCCACATTTTCCTCAGATTCTGCTTCAGAGTCCATTTCCTTGCCAATGAATGCCCGAGCCTTCTTGGAACTGCTCTTCTTGTGAGATGAAGACTTTGAAGATTTTGATGATGAAGATTTTGAAGATTTCTTCTTCTTCTTTGAGTCATCAAAATCGACATCTTTGTAGTTCTTCTTCTTTGATTCCTTTTCCCACAAAGAACGATCAGACATGTAGTGACCAGGTTTCTTGCATTTGTGGCAAGTTCTCTTTTTGTAGTCACGAGACGAGGAATCATCACTCCTTGAAGACTTTCGAAAGCGACCGCGGCGAGAGAACTTCTGGAATTTCTTCACGAGCATTGCTAGCTCCTGGCTCAGTTCTTCAGGATCACCAAGGCTGCTACCAGAATCTTCACCTTTAGACTCAGAGACTGCCTTGGCCTTCAGTGCACGTGATCTTCCGTAGCTCGGTCCATAGAGGTCTTCCTTCTCAGCAAGCTGGAACTCATGAGTGTTTAGCCTCTCGAGGATATCAGCGGGATCTAGTGACTTGTAATCAGCTCGCTCTTGAATCATTAGTGCAAGAGTATCGAATGAGGAATCAAGTGATCTCAGCAATTTCTTCACCACCTCATGGTCGATGATGTCAGTGGCACCAAGTGCTTGAATCTCATTTGAGATGTCAGTGAGGTGATTGAAGGTTTTCTGAACATTTTCGTTGTCGAGTCTTTTGAAGCGGTTGAAGAGATTGAGAAAAACATCAACTCGGGAGTCACGCTGAGTGGAGACTCCTTCGTTGACCTTGGACAGCCTGTCCCAAATCAGCTTAGCAATTTCCAAAGCACTCACTCTACCATATTGTCCTTTGCTCAGATGGCCACATATGATATTCTTCGTTTGGGAATCGAGTTGCTTGAATCTCTTCACATCAGCAGCATTCACAGACGGAGTGACTGAGGGAACACCATTTTCCACAACATACCAGAGATCGTTATCAATTGCCTCAAGATGCATGCGCATCTTGTTCTTCCAGTAGGGGTAGTACGTCCCATCGAAGGTAGGACACCCAGCCGAGGCCTTGATCATACCTGCAATCGACATAACTAGAACTCTAGGTGGTTAAACCAAAATCACATAGAACAAGGGAGTACCTTGCTCTGATACCAATTGAAAGTGCGTTAAGTTGACTAGAGGGGGGTGAATAGGCGATTTTTACTAATTCGTCACTGAGGAATTTCAGGGTGAGGAAATTCCTAAGTCACGAACAACTAGCAATGGAATAAGTACTCAAGTGTAAGCATAACAGAGTAACAACATATTCATCATGATGATATGAAAAACAAACACAGAACACAAGTAACGTAAACACAGGATAAGCAGGCTGAAGACAGTGTGACTGAAAAAATTGGATTGAGGAAATAGAGAAAGTCTTCAGTCAAGGTCTTCAAGCAGTAATGATCAGGTTCATCAACACATGGATGAGGAAATGAAAGGGTTGAAGAAATAGAACCAGTAGGCTTGGTGAAGATAATGATTTGGTAGACCAGTTCCAACAGATGTGACAGTTTTACATCTGGTTGGAGCGGCTGAGTATTTAAACTCGAGGACACACAGTCCTGGACACACAGTCCTCACTGTATTCTCCTTGAGCTAAGGTCACACAGACCTCGCCCAACACTCGTGGTAAGTCTTCACAGTTAACTTCCAAACCTTCATAGACTTGGTCACTCGGCGATCCACAATTCCTCTTGGATGCTCAGACCATGATGCCTAACCGTCTAGAGGATACACAGTCCTCAAAGGTAACAAGCGTCGGTTCCACACAAGAATAATCTCTTTAGTGATGCTCAATCACTTTGGGTTTGTAGGTGTTTGGGTTTGGGTTTTGGGTTTTCCTCACTTGATGATTTTCGCTCATAGTCCTCGGAGGATGGGATGCTCTTAATTGACAAGTGTCAATTTCTCTCGGAGCAGCCAACCTGCTAGTGGTTGTAGGGGGCGGCTATTTATAGCCTAGCAGTCCGACATGAAAAGACATAAATGCCCTTCAATGATATGACCGTTAGGTGGAGGATATTTTTGGATAGCTGGCGCATAGCACAGCAACGGTCGGATATTTGAGGTTCAAATTCCTCAGGGCTATCATGTTCCTCACTGTGTAGGCAATCCGCACTAGCGAATTCCTAACTCCTCAGTCAGAACAAATTCCTCAGAGACCAGAAGATCTTCGTCTATGTCACTAAAGAAATTAACTGAACTGATATGAGATTTCCAATGGCTTCACTCGAAAGGATTGGGTAGGTGTAGGATTTTGAGATGAGCATCACTTGGAAATCAGTTTCCTTAGTATTACCTCGACCCCCTTTAACAGTACGGTGTTTCCTATGACTCAAGAAAGAGAAATGAAACTACGAAAACAAAAAGTCTTCACGCTTCATAATCCTCGCATGAATATCCAAGTCTTCAAGGTCACACCAATTTCATCACTTTCAAAGTCTTCAGGAGAACCAAAGTCTTCAGCTGAAGACATTCATTTTTAGGGGTCGACATTCACTGTAAATATCAAACTCCTCATCGACTTATAGAGCCTGTGTACACTCACAAACATATTAGTCCCTTAATCTATAAGTCTTCAATACACCAAAATCACTAAGGGGCACTAGATGCACTTACAGTCTAAAATAACGATTTCAACTCTTGGAACATCTCATATGTTCCATGGCGTTCAAAACATTTTTAAAGTCCTGGTTCTAAGTCGTAAAGCATGGCGCACTAAACTATCAAGTAGTCATCATATCGAGCTTTCCAAGCCTTCATAATGTCTATATCTGCTCCTGCAATAGGTCTGTCACCTAGCGGTGCATCAAGAACATAATTCTTCTGTGTAGCAATGAGGATAATCCTCAGATCATGGACCCCGTCCGCATCATTGCTACTATCATCTTTCAACTTAGTTTTATCTAGGAATATATCAAAAATAAAGGAGAGCTACATCGCGAGCTATTGATCTACAACATAATTTGCAAATACTATCCGGACTAAGTTCATGATAAATTAAGTTCAATTAATCAAGTCATCTAAATGATACGTGATCCAAATCAACTAAACCATGTCCAATCATCACGTGAGATGGAGTAGTCATCAATGATGAACATCTCTATGTTGATCATATCTACTATATGATTCATGTTCGACCTTTTAGTCTCCAGTGTTCCGAGGCCATGTCTGTACATGCTAGGCTCTTCAAGTTTAACCCAAGTATTTTGCATGTGCACAACTGTCTTGGACCCGTTGTATGTGAACGTAGAGCCTATCACACTCGATCATCACGTGGTGTCTCAGCACGAAGAACATTCGCAACGGTGCATACTCAGGGAGAACACTTATACCTTGAAATTTAGTTAAGGGATCATCTTATAATGCTACCGCCACACTAAGCAAAATAAGATGCATATAAAAGATAAACATCACATGCAATCAAAATATGCGACATGATATGGCCATCATCATCTTGTGCTTTCGATCTCCATCTCCAAAGTACCGTCATGATCTCCACCGTCACCAGCTTGACACCTTGATCTCCATCGTAGCGTCGTGGTCGTCTCGCCAACTATTGCTTCTGCAACTATTGCTTCTGCAACTATCGCTAATGCATAGTGATAAAGTAAAGCAATTACATGGCGTTTGCATTTCATATAATAAAGCGACAACCATAAGGCTCCTGCCAGTTGTCGATAACTTTTACAAAACATGATCATCTCATACAACAACGTATATCACATCATGTCTTGACCATATCACATCACAACATGCCTTGCAAAAACAAGTTACACGTCCTCTACTTTGTTGTTGCAAGTTTTACGTGGCTGCTATGGGCTTCTAGCAAGAACTGTTCTAACCTACGCATCAAAACCACAACGGTGTTTCGTCAAGTTTCTATTTTAACCTTCAACAAGGACTGGCCGCAGTCAAATTCGATTCAACTAAAGTTGGAGAAACAGACACCCGCCAGCCACCTTTGTGCAAAGCTAGTTGCATGTCTGTCGGTGGAACCGGTCTCATGAACGTGGTCATGTAAGGTTGGTCCGGGCTGCTTCATCCAACAATACCGCCGAATCAAAATAAGATGTTGGTGGTAAGAAGTATGACTATTACCGCCCACAAATATTTGTGTTCTATTCATGCATATCATCTACGCATAAACCTGGCTCAGATGCCACTGTTGGGAAATGTAGCATGCAATTTCAAAAATTTCCTACGCTCACGCAAGATCTATCTAGGAGATGCATAGCAACGAGAGGGGAAGAGTGTGTCCATGTACACTCGTAGACCGAAAGCGGAAGTGTTTGACAACGCGGTCGATTTAGTCGAATTCTTCTCGTTCCGACTGATCAGCACCGAACGTACGGCACCTCCGAGTTCTGCACACGTTCAGCTCGATGACTTCCCTCAAACTCTTGATCCAGCAAAGTGTCGCGGAAGTAGATAAGTTCTGTCAGCATGACGGCGTGGTGACGGTGATGGTGAAGTGATCCGCGCAGAGCTTCGCCTAAGCACTACGAGAATATGACCGGAGGCGTAAACTGTAGAGGGGGGAGCCGCACACGGCTAACAATTGTTGGTGTGTGTTCTAGCAGTGCCCCCCCCCCCACACATATATATATATATAGGTTGGAGGGGAGGAGAGGTGGCCAAGTGGGCGCCCCAAGTAGGAGGAATCCTACTTGGGGTCCTCCCAATTCGTCCCCCCCCCCCTTTCCTATTCCTATTCGGAGTAGGGAGGGAAGAGGGGGAAGGGGGAATCCTATTCCCTTTTTCCTTTCCTCCTTCCCCTTTCCTACTTCAGTTTGGCCAGCCCATATGGGGGTGCACCAGCCCCTTTGTGGCTGATGCGTTTCCCCTCTTGGCCCATAAGGCCCATATCTTTTGCCGGGGGTGCCCGGAACCCCTTCCGGTGACCCGATATGTACCTGGTACACTCCAGAACACTTCCGGTGTCCGGATACTATCATCCTCTATATCAATATTTACCTCTTGACCATTTCAAGACTCCTCATCATGTCTGCGATCTCATCCGGGACTTCGAACAACATTCTGTTACCAAATCACATAACTCATATAATACAAATCGTCATCAAACGTTAAGCGTGCGGACCCTACCCTACGGGTTCGAGAACTATGTAGACATGACCGAGACTCCTCTCCGGTCCATAACCAATAGCGGAAGTTGGATGCTCATATTGGCTCCCACATATTCTACGAAGATCTTTATCGGTCGAACCGTTATGACAACATACATTATTCCTTTGTCATTGGTATGTTACTTGCCCGAGATTTGATCGTCGGTATCTTCATACCTAGTTCAATCTCATCACCGGCAAGTCTCTTTACTCATTTTGTAATACATCATCCTGCAACTAACTCATTAGTCACATTGCTTGGAAGGCTTATTATCATGTGCATTACGCAGAGGGCCCAGAGATACCTCTCTGATACTCGGAGTGACAAATACTAATCTCGATCTATGCCAACCCAGCAAACACCTTCGGACATATCTGTAGAGCATCTTTATAATCATCCATTTACATTGTGGCGTTTGATGGCACATAAGGTATTCCTCCGGTATCCGAGAGTTGCATAATCTCATGGTCAAAGGAATATGTATATGACATGAAGAAAGCTATAGCAATAAAACTGAACTATCAATATGCTAAGCTAACGGATGGGTCATGTCCATCACATCATTCTCTTAATGATGTGATCCCGTTCATCAAATGACAACACATGTCTATGGTTAGGAAACTTAACCATCTTTGATTAACGAGCTAGTCTAATAGAGGCTTACTAGGGACATGGTGTTTTGTCTATGTATTCACATATGTATGTTTACGGTTAATACAATTCTAGCATAAATAATAAACATTCATCATGATATGAGGAAATATAAATAACGACTTTATTATTGCCTCTAGGGCATATTTCCTTCAGTTACATATATGTGATCGGATCACATGTTGAACTCCTATTTACGCATGTGCTTTACAATTCCATCTTCTTCTACGTGAACTTTTCAAAGAACAAGGCCAACCGCACGAAAGAGAGATTCAAACAGACGACATGATCGTGTAGCTATATTGCCCACTGTGAGGCTCTTGTAACTACTTGTCGTTTCCCTCTTTTGGTTGTGCCGTATTATCATATCTATATTGACTTGTTCCAAATGTAGAGGAAAGCCCGCAAGGACAAAAAAGTACCTGAACCAAATGCGATGGAAATCTTCAAGCACTGTCACACCAGCAAGACGAAGGGCATGACTACACCAGTCAAAGCCGCAGTTGTAAGTCCTTAATCCTCATACCTTCGAACTACTGGTTACTCTGACTTGTGCATTGGACTGCATGGTTTGAAGCCAATGTCCATTACTCTTTTTCAATTATATACACAGTTGTTTTAGCGTATCATTGCACCTTACACTGTTTAAAAGAGTAATGATGGTCCTTTGCTCTTGATCTGTAATCTAGTTCTGTGCTGGACTTGCCCACACAACATTACAATTGCCTGTTTGTCTCATCTCAGTTGTTTTGTGATATGAATGATGTCATACTATGCTCATTGTATTATAAACTTTGTCTCTTTATCCTTAGCTGTCAATACGATGTGAAGAAATAGACAATACATTAGCCATGGTACATGGTCATATGTATGGAACCTGGTTTTATTATGTCCTTTGCAGTAAAATACAACTAATATTTTACATGAGTTCACCAAAATAAGTTCTGTATATAGACTAAAGCTATTATGTTTGGTTTTGCCGACTCATTAATAACTTCTATTCTGGTACTACTAATGTGCAAACTCAACTTTTCAGCAAGCTATGGAACAAATGGTGGAACTGCCACGGCCTCCAGAAGGTGATGAGGCAACCATAACCGCAAAGTCACCTCTTGCTGCAGTGGGTCAGTATCTCTCCACTAACAGTGTCAAAAGCACCTTCCTGCGTAGTACTAGGGTTGTCGTTAAGGCAACCTCATCCAAACTGCCTCATGAACAAGATCAGCAAGCTCGACAGAATGATATTTTTATGCTCTAGACACATGTCCAATCCCTAACAGAGATCCTTTGTGAAATAAGGACAACCATTGTTCGATGTCATCAAGATATGCATGGTTTTGAAACCAGACTATCATACATTTGCTATGTTCTTCAGGAGGCTAGGAGAAATGAAGGTGAAGATTATGGTGCTCCATCAGACACTACAACATGAAAATGTACTAGTCAGGTCAAATGATCTGAGCTTCTAAACTTCTGAGGGTGCATTTATCTGCCGGACTATAAACTTTTATGTCGACGCTCCTTTTGTTATATGGTTGTAATTTGTGTTGTTGCGATGCAACACTTGTTCTTAACGGGCAGCGACCGGCTGAAGAAAACAGCAAGCCATTTTTGTATAGTATAGGGTCTTCCCTATATTTGCAATGGTGGTGAACTTTGATGCCCAGTGGATGTAATATGTGCAATCGTCGTAATAGCAGCATTAGTTGCTTGCTTATTTATTTCCTTAGTCTTCTTTTTCCCCGGTTTGCTAGTGGCCGCAATAGCCATGGGCCTGCTACCTGCTGTAGTGACCATGGGCCATCTACGGGCCGTAGGATCAATGGAAATCCTACGGGATGTAGGATCCATTGGCCACACATGGGCCCTACAATTCGTGGGCAAAAATAGGACGCAATATGGGCCGTAAATGGGCCAAATTGGTAAAGTTAATGGGTCGGAATACATGATGGGATGAAAACGGCCCAATGGGTAAACATGCCACAAACGGGCCAATTATAACCACAGGCTGAATTTGGTCCATTAGCAGAATAGGACTGTAACGGACCGTGAGTAATCGAGGGCCGAAAATGAGCCCAAAAATTTATGGGCCTTTAGAAGGCCGAAAGATAACACAAAATGGAAACGGTCAAACTGAATCATGGACCATTAGTGGTTCCAAAGCAATGTACTATTCATTATGGGCCATAATCAGCACAGGTCGTTAAAGGGATAAAGAAGCCTCATATGGGTCGATAACATCACATGCCATATATGGACCGAAAGTGACAACGGGCTGGATTCATATTGGACCGTCCATATGACGCTACTGGGCCGAATTTGGGAAGGCCATAACGGGTCGTGGGTTCCCGGGCCGTAAATGGGCTATATGCGCACAGGATGTTAATAGGCTTTCCATTGGCCGGCCCGCTAACTTTTTACCAAGTCAAACGACCAGTCTTTTTAACCTAAGTGGGTCACTGTTAGGCTGCTCCATGTGTCGACGTATCATATGCGTCTCCCGTCCATTGGATGAATGACACTTGTCGTGACATCGAGCTGACACATGGATCCTCTGGCCAATGAAAATTTTACACGTGGAAAATCCCCATTTGTCGGGGGTGTTAACGGGTTATCAGATTCAAACCAAAACCGATAGCTTAACGACGACCCGTTACGGTGGATACCACATGTCGGTTACCCTTCACGAAAGCACTTTCATGACCAGGGCCGGTCCTGAGATTTTGGGGGCCCGGGGCGAAAAAAATTGGGCCCTTAATATAAACATTATAGATAATGAATACGAGATTTATAAAGCCCTGACATTCATTCGTATGCCCCGACGCGCGATGCGATCTAACACATTGTGCGAGCGTGATCCCCTCCTTAGAATATCTTGCTCGAACGATAAAAGCTATTTACAGGCGTTATGAATGAAAAAATAAATGAGCAACTATGCTAGCGTCTACTCTGTCCAACCACTAAAATATTTTGAGTTACTTGAAGCTATAAGAATTTCTAGGAGGTTCTAGCGTCCAACGTAGTGCATCAACACAAAGTTTCTCGGCGTGGGGGTAAAATCTCGATCAACACTTCATGCATCAACACTAAGGGAAAACCCTTGGATCAAACGGAAACGAGGCATAACCAAAGGAAATCCACCTCGGCGCTCGCTACTAGCACCCACGTTGTACATGCCCTAATGAATATATATACCTCCAAAATCAATATACATGTGGTGAAAGTACTGTAAGAACACTGTGATTTGAGTTAAATGAAAGCGAAGAGGCCGCACTCTTCTAAAAAAAATTATGTGATGAATGAACAGTGCAAAGTACGCAATCTGTATGCCAAGGTAAATTACTTAATTAGCAATATACTTGTGTGGAGAATATGTAACTGCACTACGAAGCACCTGGGATAGATCGGATCTGCATCGATCATCAAACGCTTGGCGCTCGACCGTGAAGCGATGTGGACTGGCATCTGACCCTGGCGGGAGGCGCTCCAGGATGTCCGCGTCCAGTGATCTAGGCCTTGAAATAGAGATCGCCTTGACCTTGAGTAAGCCATCTGAAGAGTTTGGAGAGAAAAATAATTAGTACTACCCGTTGGGGAATAATAGGAATCAGCAAACTCTGGAATTAGGGATCGAAGGAATGCTGCGTTTGCCCGATCGAAGGAAGGTTGTTTTTTAGGAACGAACGTTGATTCCGCTGATCGAAGCATTGCTGCGTCCCTCGCCTACCTCTATGGGCAATGGCCCATGGGCTACCTGCGCATCTGGGGAGGGGGCCCCTGATTTTGCCCCCCCCCCTCCTCAGGGCCGGCCCTGTTCATGACACGTCATTTATTGTCATGTAAGTGGATACTTTCATGATGATAATTTGAGTATTACCATGGAACACTTCTACGACAGTACATGTATGACTATCTTGATTCTGTCATTAAATCATTACGGATGTACATGCATGTTAGAAAAACACATGCATGTCAGAAAAACATGACCTACTGTGACAAAAACATATCATCACGGAAGTTTTTTTTTAGTGAGAGGTGGTATCTGTCACGATCACGATCTCAAACCAACTTAGTTCACTTGCCATTTTTCTCATGGGCCCATTTGAGATTTTAGAATTTGTTAGAGCGTCTATAGCCAGACTTGTCAAATCTGACCCCTCAAACGTTCGCTGATGTGCCCGGGCGCGTCCGTGGATAGTGGTCGGTCACGTCTCAAATATTTGATTCTACAACCGGATACCTCAAATTAGAAATCTCAAATCCATATTATTACATGCAACATAAATTGATCTTTAAGCGGAGCTCGTCCGGCTCCGTCATGCCCACATATGATGGCCGACTGCGCTCCACAGAGTGTTGGTCCGGTCGTCGGCAAGGTAGAGTAACGCATGGAACACGAGCCGGCTCACGGGACTCAAGGCTCCGTCGTCTCCCATGCCCTACTCTTCCTCGTCGGAACTCAGAACCCGGACGGTGCCGGTGGACGTCAGATCGATGATGGATCCATCCTGGGATGAGGCGGAGACATCCACCATGACGCGGTTGCAGCGCCTGGAGTGGTGCGCCATATAGGGTGCCGGAGAATGCGAATCCGCCTCGCCAATGTCCACCGCCGCGAGGGCTACCGCCGCTTCCCGTGCCCGCTGCCTTGCACGGTGGGCACGCCGCGCCATGTTTGCGTCGAACGACGCCCATGGTGCATCCATGGCCTTGACGCACCAACGGAGGGGTTGCGTGTCCGCCAGCGCGTTTGTACGCCAGCCAGACTGCACCGCCTTCGGTGAGGCGGCGATGGCACACATAGCGCGGATCCATGCGCCATATGGGCTGATGCAATGGATTCCCAACAGAAGGAGTCTAAACGTTGCCGTCGAGCGGCCTCCTCCCGAGAGCGGGACGACCATCTCCTCCTCGGGGCCACGTGGGATGAGCTCGAGATCGACAGTTCTGGAAGTATAGGACTCGGATCCGCTGCCCGTCATGCCGGAGATCGCCAGATGAGAGCTTGGGTGGCAGAAGAGAGTGAAATGAAGTGGCTATGGTTTGATCCGTCGAGCGGATGGGAAGGAATATATGTGAGGTCGAGTGGGCCAACGTGGGCCGGGTCTGACGTGGCGGACGCGTCCAGACGCCCCTATATCCGTCCTAGATTTTGGCTGGATATTAGGGGTGCCGGTCAGCCTCGGGCGTTTAAGGTCCGTTGAGGCGCTCATCTGGGTTGCTTATTTATGACCGATCATTGACCGGGCTGTCCGCCTGGCGTTTGAGGTGGGTTTAGGGTGCCCCGATGTATATGCTCTTAATGGGCAAGCCCATTTATTTCAAACAGGACTTAGCACTACCATGTAGACTCGTGGTTAATTACATCTTGATACATCAGGAAAGATTCAGTTCTAAAGCAGCGTGCGTGCCTGGCGGCCTGGCCAGCGTGACCCGGCTGCTGTGTGCGCCCCTCGCGGCTACCCACCGGTTTCCGTCGCCTTCTTCTTCCGCGAGTAGGAACTGAACTGGCAAAAACAAAGGCTGTTGCGGCTGGCGAGTGCGGATCCATGCACGCATGAGACACACGCACGTCCGAAGCCAGACGAAGCCATTCTTCTTCTTTTTGATGGAAGCAGACGAGGCCATTCTGGCGTATGCACAGATTGGCACAGACGGCTCCAAATCCGCTTCGACGATTAGACCGGATTGCCCTTCATGTCCGACGGATCTCAGCGACCGTGTGCGGTGGTACTGGGGTGCGGTTGAGGGGCAGAGATGGCAGAGGCCATGATAGAGGCCGGACATCGTTGCTCACTGGACACGGCAGTTGATGGTGAGAGTGCTGAAACGGGTATAAAATGGCCGTCGAGCCACCCCCATTCCCAACAACGAGAGAGGCCAGTGAGTGAGTGAAGGACTGAAGAACTCCTAGGCACGTATCAGTTCCGTCTTCCTTCCTCGAGGTATGCGTATAGTTAGACTGCACAACAGTCTCGATATTCGTTTTCCTTTTCCATGACTAGGGGTCGGCTAAAAGAGAAATAAGCTGAATATATTTTACTCGCTCAGTTTATAATAAAAGCATGTTAATTTTAATGCATAGAAATGAACTTTAAGTCATTCGTATATATAACCGGGTCAAAAATAGTACTGGTTCATATAAATTTTCATTTAAATAATTTGTTACCTTGAATAGATGCGTGTGTGAACGTTTTTGTTTCCTTTTTCTTTTCAAAAGTACGCAAATTACGTACTATATTTTTATAGAAGGATGAAGTTTGATTACAAAAGACCCAACGAGATGCGCGTGTGAATGTTTTCGGTTTTCATCCAGCTTAGATTCTGTCCTTTTATGTACCTGATGCGTGTGTGAGCGTTTTCAGTAGTGTTTATCAGTACCTCAGTGCTAAATTGGATTAACCAAATCTGCTCTTAAGATCTAATTCCATCACCATAATGCCATTTTGAGTGATCTTGGTGTTCCCTTGTGTGTTTTGTGGCCTAACTTGCATGGACATTTTTAGGTTTTTGTGGTATGAATTGAGCTGATCTTAGCCTTGCTCTTGCACTCTTGCTCACTAGTCACTGTACAACTTAGCTCTTTCGCCCTTGCATATAATAATCCTTTATGTGTTCGAGTTGAATCAGATGGCGGCGGCAATGGCGGCAACGACAATGGTGACCAAGAACAACCGCGCCTCGCTCGCCATGGACAAGAAGAACTGGTTCTTGCGGCCGGTCCCTGAGGTCGCCTTCCCTTGGAGCTCGCAGCCCGAGTCAAGGAGCTTGGACTTCCCACGCAGGGCTCTGTTCGCCAGCGTAGGACTCAGCCTGTCCCACGGCGCCCCGCCGGTGGCGCGCGAGCATGACGGGAAGGCTCGGCCCGCCGACGACGTCGCACACCAGCTCGCAGCCGCGGGCGAGGCGGGCGTCCAGAAGGCCCAGAAGGCGAAAAAGGCCAAGAAGCAGCAGCTGGGTCTGAGGAAGGTGAGGGTCAAGATCGGCAACCCGCACCTGCGGCGGCTGGTCAGCGGCGCCATCGCCGGCGCCGTGTCGAGGACTTTCGTGGCGCCGCTGGAGACGATCAGGACGCACCTGATGGTGGGAAGCTCCGGCGCCGACTCCATGGCCGGGGTTTTCCGGTGGATCATGCGGACGGAGGGGTGGCCCGGCCTCTTCCGCGGGAACGCCGTCAACGTCCTCCGCGTCGCGCCCAGCAAGGCCATCGAGGCAAGCCAGCCAGCCAGCCACCTCACGTGTTTTTCCTTCAAATTTCGTACTGATGCGAGATGCAGTGTCCCTGACTCCACATGGCGCGGTGCAGCACTTCACTTACGACACGGCCAAGAAGTACCTGACCCCGGAGGCCGGCGAGCCAGCCAAGGTCCCCATCCCCACGCCGCTCGTCGCCGGAGCGCTCGCCGGAGTGGCCTCAACCCTGTGCACCTATCCCATGGAGCTCGTCAAGACCCGCCTCACCATCGAGGTGAACACACAGAATTCCAGTACAGTACTACGTATATCTAAACCAGTGGCAGTGCCATCTGACTGACGACCCCGTTGCGTTGCATGCAGAAGGACGTGTACGACAACCTCCTCCACGCGTTCGTCAAGATCGTGCGCGACGAAGGCCCCGGGGAGCTGTACCGCGGGCTGGCGCCGAGCCTGATCGGCGTGGTGCCGTACGCGGCGGCCAACTTCTACGCCTACGAGACGCTGCGCGGCGTGTACCGCCGCGCGTCGGGGAAGGAGGAGGTGGGCAACGTGCCGACGCTGCTGATCGGGTCCGCGGCGGGCGCCATCGCCAGCACGGCCACGTTCCCGCTGGAGGTGGCGCGGAAGCAGATGCAGGTGGGCGCCGTGGGCGGGAGGCAGGTGTACAAGAACGTGCTGCACGCCATGTACTGCATCCTCAAGAAGGAGGGCGCCGCGGGGCTCTACCGCGGGCTCGGCCCCAGCTGCATCAAGCTCATGCCCGCTGCCGGCATCTCCTTCATGTGCTACGAGGCCTGCAAGAAGATACTCGTCGACGACAAAGAAGACGAGCCCCAGGAGGAGACGGAGACCGGACAGGCAGGAGGACAGGCGGCGCCCAAGAGCTCGAGCGGTGATCGGCCATGAACGCGATGAAGCAAGGATTATGGTGACCGTCAAAATCAGAAGAAAATGCGTGATTTGAAATTTTGAAGTGTTAGAGCCTAGTGCGATTGAATCCTAAGCTGGAAGTGGCGCCTTAGAAGTTGAATTTCGTTTTGTTCAGGGAACATGCTCCGTTTCAGTAATGTCGTCGATTGATTTATGGCACCTTTCTGTAATCAATTCAATAAGAAAGAAGTCCGCTTTTGGACCTTCAACTTTGCCCAATCTCACTTTTGGCCCTAGAACTTTCAAGCAGTACAAAGCATAAAACTGAAACTGAACTCACTAATGACTACTCCCTCCGTCCCAACATTCTTGTCTTAGATTTATCCAAATACGGATGTATGAAGTCACGTTTTAGTAGTAGGTACATCCGTATCTAAACAAATGTAAGACAAGAATTTTGGGACGGGGGGAGTACTTCTTTTGGCAGTTTCTAAAATAACCCCCCGCCGCTCACGAGTCCCAATGAATATAGGGTCAGCTTCTAAAATAAGTTTGGAAGGGGCGGCTTATGTCGTAAGTCGTCAAAATAACCGGAGCCTAAACAGTTTATCTTTTTAGACCCTACAGTGGTTTAACATGAAATCCTAGGAGGACATCAGAGCATATCAAGTACTCCCACAAGTAAAATACTCCCAAGTATTTTTGTCTGTAAAAGAATAAAATTTCATCCGTATATGGGTTTCTTAAAGTTGTAAAACAAATAGTTCACAATGTATGGAATTTCAGAACCAAGTTCACTGTGTTTCTCGAGAAAAACAAATATGCAAATATACTGCTAATAGTGTTGATGGGCCGAATTAATGTCCCAATTTAAACTAGCTACTATTTTCTTTTTTGTTTCTAGAGAATTTAGATATGAAACTCTTGTGTTTAAAGAAAAGATATGAAACTCTGAAGTGTTTGGTTCGGCAACGTAAACACAAACTTAAAGGGTATCAAATTGCATTACTAATAATCACAATCACAATCCAGACCCAAAAAAATTCATAATAATCACAATCTCCATGGCTTGATATAAACAAAAACAATATATGTGACTTGATCAAAGAAAGGACCATAGGCGATCGGACTTTCTCTTCCTCCTGTGGCGCCGCCGCTGGTTCTCCCCACCTCCGATGGCCATTTGGGCCACAGAGATGCGGAGGACCTCAGCCCCCGCTGGCGGGAGGGACCATGCTCTCGTTCTTATTAGGTATCTTGGTTGGGGTTGCGCAGCGATGGCGATGTTCCACAAGCTATGTTCGGTTATTAGGGATTTGACCCCCTAGAGGATCCAATCCACACGGGTGTTGGGTTGACCCCGCCCCTTCACCCATTCTCTGCAACAATGGCGGGATTAATTCCACGCATATGGAGGGCGTTTTTTGGGTCAAAACCGTAGGGTTGCGGGGGGATTTGATAGGGTTTCTATCCCTGTCTGGTATGATCGAATGCACTGTATGAAGCAGACGGGGATATATCCCCGCCCACGACAATCCTGGCCGAGCCACGGGGTTTTGACCACAATCCCCGGGGGGGGGGGGTGGATACCGAATGAAGCCTCGATAAGAATAATGCCCCTCGCGTTTGATCCTCTTCTCGACAGGGTGTCTAGCATCGTCGGACGGCGTGTGGTGACGTGTCTCCGTCGTACCTCGCGGGATTCGGTCGGTGCTGGTCTTAGGTGGATCTGTTTGGATCCGGTCTTCGTTCGCCTTTGTTGATGTGTTTAGATTTAGTCCTTTTGATCTACGACTTTCTTCATCGGTGATGGTTGCTGCTCTGGTGCACTGGTCCTATGAGGCCAGAGCACGTCGACTTCCCGACTGTGTACTACAATAAGGTTTGTCCTGCTCCTGTGATGGGGGATGATGACAGCGGCGCGCCTTCGACTCGCTCTAGTGCTTGTCACTTTTATGATTTATATATGACGTGAATAGATCGACAGTTTCTCTCGTAAATTTATTTATTTTGCATTGTTAATGCGAGTAAAACAGAACATGTTGCCGCTGCTCGATTTCTTCTGAACCGCTAGTTTCTTGCCCCAGCGACGTGGTCAATGACGGACACGCTCAGCTCAACAATGGCGGCCCCCTTGATCAAGACCATCCACCAGCACGAGGAAAACATGAGGGCGGTTTCCAACGAGCGCTGCTCTTCGGGTGTTGCGTTGGACTAGGTCGGTGCGAGGCTTGCAACTTTCTCCTGTGATGCTCGTCGGCAAAATCAGAGCTGCCACGTCCTCGACGCTGCGGTCAACTGTTTGGCGTTGCTTTGTTGTTTGGTGCTACCTCTCGACGGCTATATCATTGGTTGTGTCGTGATCTTGCTTGTGGCCAGGTCGTTCGTGTGTGCCCCTTGTGGGGTTTGTAATTTAGGTTTTTCGTCCAGTTTTTCTTTAATTAATCAGACAACTCTCTTCTTCTTAATCAATGAAAACGGTAAATATTTTGCCTTGTTTAAAAAAACAAACAGCGGCGCCGCAACACAACGATGGCATCAGGGGAGCAAAGGCAGTAGGCATTGTGCGAGACAAGGCAGCCACGTCTCATACAGCTTTGACTGCTCGTCCGACAGCGACGGCGTCAAGAGCGTCAAGAAGAGGCTGTGAGGATTTCCTGTGACTTCTACCGTGAGTAGAGGATAGCTTCTCATGTGGCTCGGTGGCTATCTAGTTCTGCAACGAATGAAATGGAATAAAAGAAGACGGCTTTGGCCGATATTCCTTGCTCTTGTCTGTGGCAACTACATCAATAAAACCAGCTGACATAGACCCTGTCAACAAAAAATAACAGCTCACATTGACGCTATATATTAGCCAAAATCCTGGGGAGTCCAAACGTGAACTGCGACAGTTTGAAAAACTTAAGGACCAGAAGTGAACTTGGGGCAAAATTCAGGGTTCATCCAATAATGATCTAAGCTGCATCTGCAACGTGTGTTGTACTACTAAGAGATCCTTTTAGTTGATTATATCTTGAAATTCACTCCTTGGTAAATAAACCTCGCGTGACTCTGAATGGGTATGGCACACCACACGCGTAATAGGAGAAAAGGCCAACCAAAAATGCACACGAGGACAAATCAAGAGTGTATCATACTCATAATCCCATTATCACAAGTTGCCATGTAACCCTAACAAATCAACAAAAAGCGCACTAAAATAAGCTGCGCCCTTGCTTGATTATGCAAGCACTTGTCTCTTGTCGACACAACAAACTAAAACACAGCAAAGGGCAGAAGAACAGTAAAATTAAGCTACAACAGGAACCTTCCAAGTGTTCAGCTTTGCTCTTCCTCGGCACCCGCTGCCTCCCTCTCCTCTGCAGCGGCAGCCATCAGTTCATCGAATTTCTCCGTCTTGCCAATCAATATTTCGATCTGGCCAGTAAAGGTTATGAGAGTAAGGAAAAACAGTCATGTGGATAAATCATGGTAAGTACGGTCCGTATGTCATCCGAAGAACACTAACCTTGGCCTTCTGGATAGGGCGGTTCCTTGTATCATCTTTGACATCAACAGTAGATGTCATTATTTCTGCAAGTAATTTCGACCAAGTTAAGAGACTGAAAAGAGGACATGATCCTGCAGAATTATGAGAAACAAGACTCACTCTTCTCAACAGCAAGGCCGTTATTTTTTAGAATTTCCGCAACAGTCACCACAGTTGCAATAGCTGAAAGGACAAAGTTAAAAATAGTTTCATCACGACAAAAAAAGGAATGTAGATAAATAACAGAGGTCCAGACAGTAACAAAGGGTCATGCTGACCAACAAAGAAAATAAACCAAGCATCCATACACAAGTGTTGAAGAATTATTATCATGAGGATATGACACATCCATGTAAATTTAACCTTACAAATAGTCTAACCAATATTAATATCATATTAAGGTGCCTAAAACCACTGTAACCCAAGGCTTAAATAGCAACACACAGGTGCAAAAGCTGGCTACTAGACTTCAGCTACAACTGACAGCAGAACGCTATGATGCAGAAAATAATTTTTGGACAACAATGTCATCAGCAGTTTCTGATTTAATCTACCTATTACATGTCCAGAGCTAGATGACTGTTGGCTGGACATATTATTACATCAGCACAAACTTGCCCATACAAGCAATATCAATGAGGAATGAAAACTGTTTTTAGTACTCTGTAACCCAGTGGATGAAGGCTCAGCTCACTCTGTTTTTAGTACTCCCTCCACCTCTATTTACATGAGGTCATCGTTTCTCATGATCAAAATTTGACCATCATTTTGACCAATAATATGTTGGTCGTATGTCACAAAAATTATACCATTTGAAATGTTTAATACGAATGGAATGGTATAAATTTAATGACACATAGCCCATGTTTTGTTGGTCAAATCAAAGGTCAAACTTGAACCTAGAAATACATGAGTGCCATGTAAATAGAGACAGAGGGAGTATCAATTGTCAGTTCTTTGCATGGTAGGTACCTTATTCTTGAGCCTAGTCTTTTGCGAACTTCCCAGAATAGTATAATTTACTTTTCCACAGCCTTTATGAACAGAATAGGCAAGTGTAATCTTCCCACAACCAGGTGGGAGATCCAACTTCAAATTCTTATTAGTAAAAAGTAACACAAAGTGCGGTATAAAGCTAAAGGGCTCAGACTGGGATGAAGGAAGAACATCAATTGTAGGCAAGCAAGAGCTATGTGACATGAATGTAGACTCCCCCCCTCCTTAAATGAGCTGCAACAACCTCAGTTAGCAGGAGTAATAAAATGCCACTCATGGAGAAGCAGAAAGATACACATCACAGTACAACAAGTCATCAACATTGATATGCGCCTATGCATACGGCAAATCATTGGCAAAGTAACATAACAGAGGCCTAAACTGATACAAAAATACGCTTGGGCGAGTGAAGATTTACCCATGCCGAGGGCCGAGAGCTCCACCTCTTCGTGCAGCTGCATGTACCTCTGCACACAAACAGCATCACAAACCAAATTAGTATGTTGATTTCATTGTAAATGTTAGCAGGACACCCAAATCCAATCAAATCACTCGCAAAGATATCTCCTCGGCGGACCCCCTCCTACGCAAAGAGGACAACCCTCTCTAGAGTTTAACCCCCCAAACAGATGTGCCCCTAAAACCCGGAAGAAATCCCCAACCAACGGCAGGCTTCTCTCATCCACTCGTCCACAGGACTTGTTTCCCTACCTTGGCGAGGTTGACGTAGAAGAAGAGGGGCTTCTTGGTGTTGGAGACCTGGATGCGGTTCTTCTTGTGCCCCTCCGCTCCCGCCGTCGCCGCCGCTCCTTCCGCTATGGTAAGGTTGTTCACCGCCTCCGTCACCTCCTCCATGGCTGCCGCCGACGCCGCGCGAGAACAGCAACACTGGCTAGCTACGGGGACTTGAGGGGAGCAGGAGTAGAGAGATTTCGGCGGCGACGGAGGGGGGAAGCCCTATCTCAGCTTCGGGGTTTTATACGGGGTAGGGTTACGGGGTTTGGGGCTGTTCCGTTTTTTCCCTCTTCCAGTCGGAGTCTGGCCCCTAGCAAACCTTGGGTGAACAAGCCAAAGGGCTGAAATAGACGGTGTTCAGCTAGATTTTCCCCAGTTTTGTGTCGGGCGCGATTCTGACGTTTCCCACCTCAACATTGCATTTTGTGTTCCATTTGTTATTATTATTTTTGAAATGGCCTAAGGCCATATATGCTATCACACGCAAATTTCATTATGTCTGGGTTGGGCTAGGTTTCAGACCGGGCTTGTGAAACTAGAAGACTAAGCCTGGCCTCAATACCAAAGATAGCTATTTTCTCATGTCTGATCCGACCTGAAAAGCAACTTGAAGCCTGAAATCCTGTCTTAACACTGTTTTTTGACCTACGCATGTGCAAGCTTGGCCGAAAATCAAGAAAATAGAAGCTCAAGTCCGGCTCGAATCCTCTTTTATGTTGTAAAATGAAGCCCGGGCCCCACCGAAAGGCAAACACGGGTTGGGCTGCCCATGATCAAGTTTAATCACAAGTCCTCAAACACACTCATATAGAAAAATAAAATTACATTCAAAGCCTTGGGAAGGGGATCCAGTTCCTAACTCATTAAGGACCAGTGGAAATTTTTCATGTAGTTGTTGATCAAAATTGTCGGGTTTTTTTTTATTCTGTCTTTGCAAAACGGACTGTAGAAACTTTAAGGGCACGTATGTTCGGAATGGATGTTTTCTGAATAGGTACATATTTTTACTATCCTTTTTGCCTTGTATAAACACTGCAAATCACTCGTCAACAAATGGCACGTAGTTTTTTATCCATTGTGTGATTATGTTACTTACTAATCTAAACATGTTGCATCGGAGTACCCGATACTCCATATTGTATATCTTAGTGTCATTAGATCTAGCAAATCCAATGGGTTGGGCGTACTTTATTTATTTTTGGGTATCTCCAAAGCATCAAGGATACTAGCATATTCGTGTAAATTCACAAGTTTTGGACATCAATACTAGAGCTCGGGCACATCAACTCAATGGATCAATGTTTCTAGGGACTATTTTTATTGTTCATGAGATTATGATGTTGCATAAATCAAATGTGTTTGTATTACTTAGGAATGAAGGACCTCATGACCGGCGTAGTGTTGGAGCATAACCAAATATGGAGATGGAGGCAAACGCACAAGGAATGAACTTGGAAATTCAATCACAAATATCGGGACTTTGGAGCCAGCATAATGCATAAATATGTATAGGTTTTGCGGCATTTTATCTTCAGGCTAGGCCTATATATTTTGAATGTCACTTCAGGCAACTTTTAGAGTCCATAACCATGGAGAAAACCAAATATAGTTGAATTCGACCCTCAGCATTGGGTTGGCTGAACCACTAGCCCTTCCCTTTTTAAATACACCCTAGGCACCGTTTGTATTAGGGTTAGTTAAGAATTAACTATTGCTACAACTTTGTGTACTTTGTTTGTGTCCAATAACCAGGCCAAGACCGCTATTGGAACCATAAGTTTTTATCTATATACATAATATCTAGATTTCATATTATAGTTCTTGCTTGTTACTACCTCTGTTTTAAAATATAAAACATTTTGGCGGTTTAAATTGAACGGTTAAAACGTCTTATATTTAGGAACATGGGGTGTATTTAATTGCTTGCATGGATAAACCTTCTTGGTCTGGTTGATAATGCCCCGACATGATCAATAACATCTCGGGAGTTGGTTTATAGACTACTAAGGTGTGTCGTCCACGTATATGTTGTATCGAGCCGTCAAAGTTGACTCCACCCAAATTATTGAAATATGTGTCCTATTAAAAGATTGGGACACCATGGTGCTATCATGTTCCATTAAATCATCATCCATATTACTCTCTTTGTTCCAGAATATAAGGTGTACTGATTTTCCAGTAAGTCAAACTCATGTACATTTGACCAAGATTATAGAATAAATAAAATATGAAAGTATCTTTTGTGATGGATTTAATGATACAGATTTGGTACTGTAGGTATTGAATTTTTTTTAAATGGTCAAACATGCACATGCTTGACTTTTGAAAATAGCAATACACCTTATGTTTTGGAACGGAGGGAGTATCTACCAATACAATGTGCTATCTTGCACATAAATAGACAAGTTATATAAAGAGCAATATCACTAAGTACATTGCCCCTAAATATGCTAAGTATATTGCCCCTAAATCATTTTATCCCTTTGAGCTACACTAAAGTAGAGAAATAAACTATTCTGCCAGCCAAGTCTCGATAAGCTCACCGACTTGTTCATAAAGTCCTTACCAATTTCAAAAAATTAAAGATATGTTCATTGTAAATATGCGATGACTTTGATATTTGCAAAGGTTAGAGGGTGTCTCTTCGTGAATTGTAACCTGTTGAAACATCATATTTATACTCTTTTACCTTTTTGAGTTTGTTTTCAAGGTTCCCATGAGAAATTTTTTTGTGCTGTGGTATCAACACAAGATTATATGTTATACCTCATATTTTCCCCACTCATGGGTTTAAAGGAAATATACAAAACACATTTATTATTCTTAAACTCACTTTTTTTCATTTTAAGTTTTTTCTCATGTGAATTACCAAAGGAGACAATAATCATTGTGTGTTATATCTTTTCTCCCTTTGGGCTTAAAGAAGTTTTAACATGTTAAATACTCCCTCCGTTCCTAAATATAAGTCTTTTTAGACATTTTAAATGAACTATAACATACGGATGTATGTAGACATATTTTAGATTGTAGATTCACTCATTTTGCTTCGTATGGAGTCATTTGTTGGAATCTCTAGAAAGGCTTATATTTTGAAACAGAGGGGGTATAACCCAACTCATATTATCCCAAAAGTTTTTTAGAATAACTTTTTCAAGATGATACATATATATGAGAAGCAGCAACATACAAGGAGTGGTATAATTAATGGAGCTGCCAGGCAATTGCTACTCCCTCCATACCATAGAATATGTTTTGGACATGTCTTCAGTGACTAGAAATATCATTTTAATTATCTGGATTGAAACTTTCAAAATCGCATATGTATATTTATCTTCTTTTTTGCTAGAATATTCTAATTTCTTGGGTTTTACACATTTTAACACCAAATAATAGTCAAATTTTTATACCATGAAGAACGTGATAATACCAAAGATGCCACTTATTTGTGATATGGAGGATAATTAACAACTGCCTATTGCCAACAAGACCGCCCCAATGCCTATTTATTCAAAGGGTGCTGTTCATGACGAACAAACACTTCTTCCTTCCATCCCGTCACCTATAAACACCCGAAATCATTCATTACAAAGTGAGACGCAATTTTTTATCCATACCATATCACCTCGGCAAATGGCAACAATTTACCTGATCACGGCCACCTATCAAGATATTGAAAACAAAATGATATTAAAGTACGGTTGAAGAATTGAGGGAAAAGTAATGCCTCCTTGCCTACTAGGGCTGTTTACTATGCTGTCAAAAATACTAGGGTTGTTTGCTAGGAATAGCTGGAGTACGAATTTTTCAAAAGATCACCTAGGAGCAAGAAAAGCTTACAGAAATAGCGATTTTTAATGTGCAGATAGGTTATCTCTACATTCTGAAGGCAGATGAAACATGAAGCTCTCTACTAATGTGCAGCAAGAGCATTGCAACATCCACTAATTGCCGAATGCAGTGGTATTCTTTCGCTGGAGGTCATTGCTGGATTTGCTTTAGCTCTTCGGGCTGTTTTTCGTAATCTCCAAGCCTCTTCAACCACCGTAAACCGAGGTCAGATCCAGACTCAGCTGCTATCTGGAACTGCTCCTTTGCCAGCTTTACTGGGTCCTGCTGTATTGTCCTTTTTCGCACCTTCCCAGTTGACGGACTCTTGCCTGAGTTGAACCTGGTAATGACTTCAGGCACTTCAGCACCTGAAACAACCACACGGTAAGCATCATAAACAGATAGGCCTGGAGTCTGGAGTAATCTAACAATTCCAGCCAAAATTAAACAAAATCAGTTGATCAAGAGCTGTCCAAATTAATGGTGAAACCATAACTTCACAACCTGTTTACTCTAAAATAGCCATTACAAGAAGGATAATATAAGGACACATGATTATCTCTTGAAACGTTAAGAGTTACTACTTGTCTACAAACCTTTCAGAAGAAGGGAACCATATGCAATTGCAGCTCCAGCATGTCCCTGAGATGTTCAAAACTGAGATGTCAGAAAAACAGAAATAACAACGTGATTCATGGGTTGCAAGTAAATAAGATAATTTTGAGTTGATCTATTTCATTTACTACCTTTTCTGAAGCTCTATGGAAACACCACATAGCTGAAGCTATGTCCCTCTTGACGCAATCCCCAGTTATATATACAGCACCAAGAAGATACAAAGCACCAGGATGCAACTGCATTCAAAGATAGGTAAAAGCTGAATATGCTTATCAAGAAGCATAGTAGAAAATATATGATCAACATTCAGGTGGCGAGCATACCTGGTCAACAGCTTTCTCTATATAATGGAAGGCCTGTTGATCAGACTGAACATGATCATTCTACAAGCAACAAGGTTAAGCATCAACTGAGGTGAAGAAATATTCCACAGAAATGGTATAAGGAATGAAACTATCATTTGCCCAGCAAACAACTAATATTCAATTAATAAAGTGCCCCGCAAAAAAAAAGTGGAACAGAAAGATGCCAAAAGCAGATGAAGAGTGAAAACCTCAACTCTTAGCCGACATCCAAGTTCATACTGTGCCTCTGGATCACCCATGTTCGCAGCTTCAACAAGCAAAGCAGCACCACTTGTACGCATGAAAAGTGAGAGATGAGCATAATTCACATGAAATGTGTACTGAAGGCAAGTTTTGCTTCATGTGGAGGTAGCGGAATAAATGTTCCTACTAAAACGCAGCAAAAGAAAAGGATGGTTTGCCTCACTCAATATTTTACGATTTAATTGAAGGTCAAAAAAGTAAACATCGTTCCCAATTTTCTTTTCCAATCAAGGAGCTGCTAATCTCGTTAATCTTCTGTCCTAGTAAGCTAAAAAGCACGGACACAGGGACGGAAATGACGGATACGCATACGGGGACATAGGATACGGCATTTTTCAAAACCAGTCATTCGGGGATACGGTGCATATATATATATATATATATATATATATATATATATATATATATATATATATAATAAAATGAAAAGTATGCCATGTAATGTACAGTTACAGCAATAAATTAATGAGAAACTGAGATAAGATCAGAATATTGCCCATTAGGGGATGCAGGTGTAAGCTTCTCAGCTTCTCAACATAAGCTCAGAGAAGATACTCAGGGTCTACAACACCAGGACCAGGCTGCCCTTCACTCTCACCCACGGATCTTGGCTAGTGGCGGCGGCGCTCCCAGATGCCATTACTACCTAACAGCAAGCAGCAATCATTCAACACTCAACCCTTCAACAGCAGCACAGGCATTCAATAATTCATGCGAGCAGAAGCAGCGCAGCATGGGGTAGCAAGCAGCAGCATCCAACGGCTCAATGGAAGAAAATCGAGTCGCAGAGATGAAGAGGTTGAAGTGAGGAGAGGCTGCTGGGCTTGGGTTACCTGCCGTCAGGAGGAAAGGCTGCTGGGGCCTGGGGGCAGGGGTCTCCTGTCGAGTCCAGGCGGCGGCAGCGGCGATCCAGAGGCGGCGGCGGCGGCGGTGATCCAGGAGGCGGCGACGCGTTCGTTGCTGCCTGGGAGCAGCTCGTTTGTTTTGTGAAGACTGGAGAGCGTGCGTGTGACCCAGGGTTTCTAGTGGGCCGACATTTTTTGGGCCGAGCCGTGTCCCAGCCGTGTCCATGTATTTTTTTTTCTTTTTTTAATTCACAAATGAGTAAAATGCATCATAAGTCCTATAACTATTCGAGGTGTGTCAAGTTAGTCCTAAAACTTCAAAAGTGCAGATTCAGGCCCTAAAAGTTTATAAGTTGTTCATCACAGGTCCTATGCAGGTCCATCACAGCATACACACTATAAACAGTTTTATGGAAGATTTCTTCACACTGCCTGATATGTAAATATTACTAAAACACTTAATTAACAAGGTACACCTACAGCGCTAGCCAAATTATATGCAATGTAAACAAAATTATCCTGCAGCTTTAGCTCTGTCAGATAAAACAAACACAGCATTATCTGCAACTGGTCCGTCAGATAAAACAAACTCCCTCCGTTTCTTTTTAGTCTGCATATAAGGTTTGGTCAAAGTCAAGCTTTGTAAAGTTTGACTAACTTTATATTAAAAAATATAAACATTGACAATATGAAATCAATATTATCAGATGCACCATGAAATGTATTTTCATACTATATAGTTTTAATATTGTAGATGTTCATATTTTTTTATATAAATTTGGTCAAACTTTGTGTAGATTTTGACCAAATCTTATATGCGGAGTAAAAAGAAACGGATGGAGTACTAAGAAGCATCGTCCCTAGGATCTGATATATCATCCAGAAATAATTCTGGTATGCAACTATCTAACTGAGGCGCAATGGTATCCAGTATTCAGAGTCATGGCACCTACATACTAGCCAGGTCCTTATAAAGGATAGTTCGCAAAAAAAGGTCACTTATAAAGGATTCAAATTGAGTCAAAACAACAACATAACTACATAAGCAACGATAAAATTAGTTGTTTGCATCACGTTTGCAGATTCCTGGAATAGCAGTGAAACAACAAAGTAGTGTACATGCCATATGAGCTGGTTGAACGACACAGCAAAGTAAGTAAATTAACACTAACATCATGGGAGGTAAAATTAACTCACATTGCCTTGCACGCCCCGGGAACATGGTACTTGAAATGCATCTTGGCCAGCCAACATCTCGCGTGAGTATTCATATTGTCGATCTCTAGAGCCAGCTCAAAGTTCTCCTTCGCGCCCTTCGACACCGGGAAAGAATCGCACAACAAAAAGTTAGAACCCCAACAACAGGTCACAACAGAGTGGTTCCAAATGGGGGAAGAGAGGGAACGCGAATCCAGAGCTGTACCCTGAGAAGTGGGATTAGCCGCTTGTCGTTGCGGTCGGCGAAGTCGATGACGCGATCGACCTCCTGTAGGGCGCTCCAACCCTTGGCCACCAACTCCATTGCCTTCTTGTTACGGTCGTGAATCCATCTCTGCAACCACAAAGAAGTTTATTCACCGCCTGGCAACATACTAGAGCATGAAATCAAATAGATACGAAGATGTGCAAGTCTCATCCGCGCCACACTCACCTGGTGATTCAGTGTCGAGGCCAGCTGGGAGACACGGCCGGACTGGGAAGAGGAAGCGGCGGCTGCAGCGACCCGCCGCGCTGATGCGGCGATCATGGCGGGGTGGCGCCCTTCTCCGTGAGCCCGGCTGCAGAGGGGATTACAGGGTGGTCCGCCCCCCAAAAAAATTATAAGCAATATAGCATGTGAACATTCTAACTAATTACCAATATCACAAAGAAATAGATCAATATGGTCTTACAAACACACTAAAATTCTCAATTAAATCTTAGTTTTGCATAAAGAAGCCTACATATTACATACTACATGGAACATAGTAGATAGTGCATACCTTGAGAAATTCAAAAAGACTATGTTTCTGGCCTACGTTTTTGCATTGCCGTGAAGATATCAATTATATCATCTTCATTCACCTCTGAGAAAGCATCCCTCTCAATGTATGTGACTAGGCCGAAATGATGTGCAAAATTATGTATTGATAGTGCAAAAATGAAACCCTAAATCAGAAATTAGGGTATTTCGGTACCTTCAATTCCGGAGGCTGGTGTGGTGACTGAGCGGCAGTGGCTGCCGCCAAACTTGCAGGGCGAGGGCAGGGGCGCCAGGCTTCCGGCCGGCGGCAGGGGCGCGGCCGCGCGCAGGGAGGGGCGTGGGCAGGGAGGCGCGGCTGGACCAGAGGGCCGGCCGGCCGGGCGGGAAGGAGAGGCGCGGGCGCCGGGAGGCTGGGATCCGGGCTCCAGCAGGCTACAGGCGGTGAGGTCGCGTCGCGAGGAACGGCGACGGCGAGGCGGCTGGGCGTCGAGGTCGAGCAGTGGCGCAGTGCTGTGCGAGGGCGTCGCCGTGTCGGGAGGAAGGGCTCTGCTCGATGTGGACTGGGCCGCGAGGATTATTTCTCGCATTCAGCAGCGCCCACTCGTCGGGCAGCAGCTCTAAAGAAACGCTTCAAAAACTTGTTCGACATTTTCATAGTTATTAAAAAAATTCAAATGCTTGATCAACTTTCTTAATACTTATTCAACATTTTCAAATACTTGTTAAACATTTTTCATATACTCGTTCAACATTTTCTAATACATATTCAACATTTTTGAAATACTTGTTCCACATTTTTAATACTTATTCAACATTTTCAAATACTTGTTCAGCATTTACCAAATTCTTGCTCAACATTTTTTAATACTTGTTCAACATATTTCATATACTCGTTCATTATTTTTTAATACCTATTCAAAAATTTTAAAATACTTGTTCAATATTTTTAATACTTATTTAACATTTTTCAAATACTTACTCAATATTTTACAAATTCTTGTTCAACATTTTCAATACTTATTCTACATTTTATCAAATTTGTTTTTGAAGAGTGTTTTTTGTAATATATATATATATATATATATATATATGTATATATATATATATATATATATATATTTAAAGTATATCAAAAAGAAGAAGAAAAACAAAAACAAAACAGAGAAACACGCTGGTGTTGCCCGCGCGGGTGGGCCAGCCCAGACGCTCGCACGCTTCAGCGAGTCAGACGCCTCGACTCGTTGAACGCGAGGAATAGCGATGCCCGGACTGGGCGTGGTTGTGTGTGTCAACCAGTATGTATATTGGGCCGGGTTTTTTTTATGGCCCGGTTAGAGATCTATATGTATAATAGGCTGACCCAAAATCCGGCCCACCCTGGCGACCCTGTAGCCCCACCCCAGTTGTGCAGTGGTGGATCTAGGAATTTAAAACAGGGTAGTCTACCTACAAAAAAAATGATAGCAAATATGACATGTGGACATTCTAATGATTAAACAACATCACATAGATATAAATCAATATGATCTAGAAACACACTAATATTCTCAGTTAAGTCTTAGTTTTGCATTAAAAAAGCCTACATGGTACATACCAATTCTTCAACAATTCTAAATACATTTTAACATCCCCTGTATTAGTACCAATCATAGCTGAACAACAGAAAATCAATCAACCAATATAATGTTTGAATCTGAAATTGGCAAAATTAGGGACCGTGGAAATTTGGGATTACCGCACATGTGTACTATGTTTAATTGTGGGACGGTGGGAGGGCTGGTTGGCAGTCGATGGCTGCAGGCTACTGCTATAGTGCAAGGTAGGGTGCACGTATCACGTGGGCAGGCTTGCACACCACCCACCGCCGAATAGGACTAGTCTACGGACTAGGCGGCTGGGTGCGGTGAGTGCACGGGCGCAACAGTTGCATGTGGGGAAGGACGCGTCAAGGCAGGGAATCAAGCGGCAGGCAGCGACGGCGAGTGGCCTGCGAGGAATGGACCACGGAGGTAGGCGGGATGCGGCTGGCAGCGAGTTCAGATCTAGAGATCCGAAGAGGGAGCAGAGAGGAATAACGGACTGCGCCACTGGGGCGAGTCCTTTCGCACCAGGAACACGCAGCTTGCTAGGCTTCTTTGTTTCCCTGCAGCCAATCTCCTCCTCTATGTTTTCTCGCGGCGCCGCCGCGCCGAATCCTATATAGACAGGCTGACCAAAACACGACGCACCTTGTAGATCCGTCCTTCACTAAAGGGCTTGCTCCGCAATATCACACTGGTTGAGCGCTAGTGCTATGTCTCGCATTAAGTGAGACAAATGGTTCTCTCACTGAAGCGTGTGAAGTAACCGGGCCGGCCCATTAGCACATACAATGAATAGAAAAATTAGGAAGAAAAATGGGCTTCTTCGTTTCCCTCCAGCCCACTCCTCCTCTATGTTTTCCATGGCGCCGCAGCGCTGACGAGTATATAGATAGGCTGGCAAAAACACGGCCCACCCTGTAGATATGTCCTTCGCTAAACGGCTAGTTCCGTAAAATCACTGGTTGAGCGCGAGCGCTATGTCTCGCATTAAGCGAGACAGATGGTTCTCTTGCTGGAGCGTTTGGAGTAATCGGCTAGCCCATTAGCACATACAAAGAATAGAAAAACAAGGAAGAAAATGGGGCAAGCGCACAGGAATTCGACCCCTAGTCGCTTCGACAACATTTATTGTGTATGTCAACAACATTTTTTAATACACGTTTAACATTTTTCTAATACAAATTAAACATTTTTATACACATTTTAAATATTTTTCAAATGCTTGATTAACATTTTTAAATACAGGATTAACATTTATTGGTACAATGTAAATATATTTTTATATTTTTTAACATTTCTAAATGTTTGATTAATAGTTTTCAGAAAAAAGATCATTTTTATAAGACACGATCAACAATTATTCTATACACATTTAACATTTCACAACCGCTTGATTAACATTTTCAAACACTTGTTCAACATTTTCAAATGCTTGATAACATTTTTATATACATGATAAAAAATTAGTTATGTTTTTAATACATGGTCAACATTTTTTCTTATATACATTTAGCATTTTGCAAATGCTTGATTAGCATTTTTAAATACTTGTTCAAAAAAATTAAAATGCTTGATTAACATTTTTATATACATAATAAAAAAATTCATGATTTTTTAATACATGGTCAACATTTTTTATACACATTTAACACTTCCCAAATGCTTGGTTAACTTCAAATGCGTGTTCAACATTTTTTTCTCAAAATGGTTCATTAACACTTGTATATACATGATCAAAAAAAATAGCATTTTTTAATACATGATCAACAATTTTGCTATTTACATTCAACATTTTTCTGAATGCTTGATTAACATTTTTCAAATAGGTGATCAATTTTTTAAAAATACTTATTCAATATTTTTCAAATACTTGTTCAACCCTTTTTCAAATGCTTTTTGTAATATATATTTAGAATATTTTAAAATATAAAATAAAGCAAAAAAGGAAACAGAAAAAAGATCCTGCGACATGCCGCGCGCATGGGCCGACCCATCTCGGTCGTCCCTTCAAGCGAGTCTGGAGGTGGACTCACTGAATGAGGGACATAAGGACGCCCTTGTTTGAGGGCTCCCACCCCACAGCTCCCCTCGAATCCCACTTTATCCTCATGACGGGAGGACCTGGTGTGCACTGTGTTTGTCCCGATTGATGCTGAAGAAATTTTGAAAATACCTTTGTGCATGAGGAGAGTTGAGGATTTTTGCGTATGGGGCGAGGAGATTCGGGGAAACTTTTCAGTGCGTTCAGCGTATAGGATGATCCTATCAACGAAACTAAGTAGGCAGGACTGGCCGGAGCACAACGGCGGGCCTTCTAGCACTTCGTCAGAAGGCAAGAGTTGGACGAAGCTTTGGAAAATCAATGTGGCATCTAGAACTGCGGGAATTTATGTGGAGACTTGTGCAACATTCAATTTCCATGGGTGAACTACTACAACATCGCAACATGGCCACGACACCGGCGTGCCCCCTATGCGGTGTGCATGACACGTGGCGACACACTTTGCTTAAGTGGTCCATGGCTCGGAGTGTGTGGTCATTATATTTAGAGGAGCTAGTTGAACAAATGTGTCTTCACCAAGAGCCGGGGATTGTCTCCTTGCATGATCATTATGGCATGTGCACTTTACTAGTCTGGTGGTGACACTATGGGTGATTTAGGGAGCCAGAAGGAAGGCCATATGCGAGGACATTTTTTAGAGGCCGCTGTCTACACACATGTTCATCAACTCTTTTATTTCAGGCATGCAATATGAGGACAAGCCAACTGCAGCTGCTGTAGGAGGAACAACATCAAGGCCATCGCAGTGGCCTGTCCCTCCCGAGAGTATCTCCAAGATCAATGTGGATGGCGCTTTGACAAGAATTAAGCATTTTGGGGACTATTGTAGTGGCATGTAGAAATCACCATGGAACATTCTTAGGTGCATCTGCTATAGTGTTGCCAATGATCTATGAGTGACCCACCTACTTTGGAGGCGATGGCAATAAGGTGGTGTTGGCCCTTGTAGACATCTCTATCTACAAAGAATTCAGGTGGCTTCAGACTGCAAGGTAGTTGTGAATGAGATTAAGCAAGGGAGTGCAGCAAGCTATGGGGATATTGTCTGAGAATTGTTCATCATTCTAGTTCTTTTGTTTTTTGCAATCTTGTTCATGAGTTTAGATCCTCAGTTGTCCAGTATTTTTTCTTTGAATTTGTCCAATATTTTTGTTACTGTTCATGGCGGGTGTAGATGAGCTCGGGAACCAAATCCCCCCTCCCCTCTCGTACGATAATAAAAATCTCGTGGTTACAGAGTTGCCCTGCATGTTTGATATTTGTTGCTGCTGTGAGTTTTGTGTTTTTGTTCATATTTTTATCAAAATGTTTTATCTCTTGTGTCGCGTGTCCAAATCATAAACCATTTTCACTGTTTCATTTCTCGCGTCGAGATCTTTGAAAATAAATCCCAAGTTAACAAAAAAACATTTTTTCCTCTAAAAGCAAAAAAATGGAAACAGAAAAAGGGAAATCCAAACAACCGAAACTAGAAGAAAAAAAGGGAAAACCAGAACCATGACAATGCTTTTCACTCTTATTGGAAGCACAACTGTGTATTTTACTTTTCGGGACAACTGTGCTTCCTGAAAAGCACAATTGTGTTGCACGATGAAGCACAACTGCATTTTTCACTCTTTTAAAAAGCACAACTATGTGAATGATACGTCTCTAACATATCTATAATTTGTTATTGTTCCATGCTGCTATATTATCAATCGTGGATGTTTTATATTCATTTTATAGCAATTTTCTATCTTTTTTGGGACTAATCTATTGACATAGTGCCCAGTGCCAGTTGTTTTTGTTTTTGTTTTTTGCTTCTCTAAATATCCATATAAAACGAAGTCCAAATGCACGAAACTTTTTGGAGAATTTTTTTCTGCCCAAAAGACACCCAGGAGACCCAAGAGTTGCACCAGAGGAATCCGTGGGGCCCACTATGTTGGGGAACGTTGCATAAAATAAAAAAAATCTACGTTCACCAAGATCAATCTACGAGTTCATCCAGCAACGAGAGAGAGGAGTGCATCTACATACCCTTGTAGATCGCGAGCGGAAGCGTTCAAGAGAACGGGGTTGAGGGAGTCGTACTCGTCGTGATCCAAATCACCGGAGATCCTAGCACCGAACGGACGACACCTCCGCGTTCAACACACGTACGGTCAGCGTGACGTCTCCTCCTTCTTGATCCAGCAAGGGGGAAGGAGAGGTTGATGAAGATCCAACAGCACGACGGCGTGGTGGTGGATGCAGCAGGGATCTGGCAGGGCTTCGCCAAGCGTCTGTGGGAGGGAGAGGTGTAGCAAGGGGGAAGGGAGGCACCAAGTGCAAGGGTGCAGCTGTCCTCCCTCCCCCGGTCTTTATATAGGGTCCCCAGGGGGGCACCGGCCCTGGAGATGGGATCTCCAGGGGGCGGCGGCCAGGGGGGAGGCTTGCCCCCCAAGGCAAGTGGAGGCGCCCCCTCCCTAGGGTTTCCAACCCTAGGCGCAGGGGGCCCAAGGGGGGCGCACCAGCCCACCAGGGGCTGGTTCCCCTCCCCACTTCAGCCCACGGGGCCCTCCGGGATAGGTGGCCCCACCCGGTGGACCCCCGGGACCCTTCGGTCCACCGGTGCCCGGCCTCCGGCCGGTACAATACCGGTGACCCCGAAACTCTCCCGATGGCCGAAACTGCACTTCCTATATATAATTCTTCACCTCCGGACCATTCCGGAACTCCTCGTGACGTCCGGGATCTCATCCGGGACTCCGAACAACTTTCGGTTTGCTGCATACTAATATCTCTACAACCCTAGCGTCACCGAACCTTAAGTGTGTAGACCCTACGGGTTCGGGAGATATGCAGACATGACCGAGACGCCTCTCCGGTCAATAACCAACAGCGGGATCTGGATACCCATGTTGGCTCCCACATACTCCTCGATGATCTCATCGGATGAACCACGATGTCGAGGATTCAATTAACCCCGTATACAATTCCCTTTGTCAATCGGTACGTTACTTGCCCGAGACTCGATCGTCGGTATCCCAATACCTCGTTTAATCTCGTTACCGGCAAGTCACTTTACTCGTACCGTAATGCATGATCCCGTGACCAGACACTTGGTCACATTGAGCTCATTATGATGATGCATTACCGAGTGGGCCCAGAGATACCTCTCCGTCATACGGAGTGACAAATCCCAGTCTCGATTCGTGCCAACCCAACAGACACTTTCGGAGATACCCGTAGTGCACCTTTATAGTCACCCAGTTACGTTGTGACGTTTGGCACACCCAAAGCACTCCTACGGTATCCGGGAGTTGCACAATCTCATGGTCTAAGGAAATGATACTTGACAATTGGAAAAGCTCTAGCTAAACGAACTACACGATCTTTGAGCTATGCTTAGAATTGGGTCTTGTCCATCACATCATTCTCCTAATGATGTGATCCCGTTATCAATGACATCCAATGCCCATAGTCAGGAAACCATGACTATCTGTTGATCAACGAGCTAGTCAACTAGAGGCTTACCAGGGACATGTTGTGGTCTATGTATTCACACGTGTATTACGATTTCCGGATAACACAGTTATAGCATGAATAATAGACAATTATCATGAACAAAGAAATATAATAATAACCATTTTATTATTGCCTCTAGGGCATATTTCCAACAGTCTCCCACTTGCACTAGAGTCAATATTCTAGTTACATTATGATGAATCGAACACCCATTGCGTTCTGGTGTTGATCATGTTTTGCCCTAGGGAGAGGTTTAGTCAACGGATCCGCTACATTCAGGTCCGTATGTACTTTACAAATATCTATGTCTCCATCTTGAACATTTTCACGGATGGAGTTGAAGCGACGCTTGATGTGCCTGGTCTTCTTGTGAAACCTGGGCTCCTTGGCAAGTGCAATAGCTCCAGTGTTGTCACAGAAGAGTGTGACCGGCCCCGACGCATTGGGTATGACTCCTAGGTCGGTGATGAACTCCTTCACCCAGATTGCTTCATGCGCTGCCTCCGAGGCTGCCATGTACTCTGCTTCACATGTAGATCCCGCCACGACGCTTTGCTTGCAACTGCACCAGCTTACTGCCCCACCATTCATAATATACACGTATCCGGTTTGTGACTTAGAGTCATCCAGATCTGTGTCGAAGCTAGCGTCGACGTAACCCTTTACGACGAGCTCTTCGTCACCTCCATATACGAGAAACATGTCCTTAGTCCTTTTCAGGTACTTAAGGATGTTCTTGACTGCTGTCCAGTGTTCCTTACCGGGATTACTTTGGTACCTTCCTACCAAACTTATGGCAAGGTTTATATCAGGTCTGGTACAGGTCATGGCATACATGATAGACCCTATGGCTGAGGCATAGAGGATGACACTCATCTCTTCTTTATCTTCTGCCGTGGTCAGGCATTGAGCCGAGCTCAATTTCACACCTTGCAACACAGGCAAGAACCCCTTCTTGGACTGATCCATATTGAACTTCTTCAATATCTTATCAAGGTATGTGCTTTGTGAAAGACCTATGAGGCGTCTCGATCTATCTCTATAGATTTTGATGCCTAATATGTAAGCAGCTTCTCCAAGGTCCTTCATTGAAAAACACTTATTCAAGTAGGCCTTTATGCTGTCCAAAAGTTCTATATCATTTCCCATCAAGAGTATGTCATCCACATATAATATGAGAAATGCTACAGAGCTCCCACTCACTTTCTTGTAAACGCAGGCTTCTCCATAAGTCTGCATAAACCCAAACGCTTTAATCATCTCATTAAAGCGAATGTTCCAACTCCGAGATGCTTGCACCAGCCCATAGATGGAGCGCTGGAGCTTGCATACCTTGTTAGCATTCTTAGGGTCAACAAAACCTTCCGGCTGCATCATATACAGTTCCTCCTTAAGGTGACCATTAAGGAAAGCCGTTTTGATGTCCATTTGCCATATCTCATAATCATATTATGCGGCAATTGCTAACATGATTCGGACGGACTTCAGCTTCGCTACGGGAGAGAAAGTCTCATCGTAGTCAATCCCTTGAACTTGTCGATAACCCTTAGCGACAAGTCGAGCTTTATATATGGTGACATTACCATCTGCGTCCGTCTTCTTCTTAAAGATCTATTTGTTTTCTATTGCTCGCGATCATCGGGCAAGTCTGTCAAAGTCCATACTTCATTTTCATACACGGATCCTATCTCGGATTGCATGGCTTCAAGCCATTTGTTGGAATCTAGGCCCGCCATTGCTTCTTCATAGTTCGAAGGTTCACTATTATCTAACAACATGATTTCCAAGACAGGGTTGCCGTACCACTCTGGCGCGGAACGTGTCCTTGTGGACCTTCGAAGTTCAGTAGGAGCTTGATCTGAAGTATCTTGATCATCATCATTAACTTCCTCTCTTGTCGGTGCTGGCACCACAGGAACATCTTCCTGAGTTGCGCTACTTACCGTTTCAAGAGGTAGTACTTCATCAAGCTCTACTTTCCTCCCACTTAATTCTTTCGAGAGAAACTCTTTCTCCAGAAAGGACCCGTTCTTGGCAACAAAGATCTTGCCTTCGGATCTTAAGTAGAAAGTATACCCTATGGTTTCCTTAGGGTATCCTATGAATACACATTTTTCCGACTTGGGTTCGAGCTTCTCAGGTTGAAGTTTCTTGACATAAGCATCGCATCCCCAAACTTTTAGAAACGACAGCTTAGGTTTCTTCCCAAACCATAATTCATACGGTGTCGTCTCAACGGATTTAGACGGTGCCCTATTTAAAGTGAATGTAGCTGTCTCTAGAGCGTATCCCCAAAATGATAGCGGTAAATCAGTAAGTGACATCATAGATCGCACCATATCCAATAGAGTGCGATTATGACGTTCGGACACACCATTTCCCTGAGGTGTTCCAGGTGGCGTGAGTTGTGAAACGATTCCACATTTCCTTAAGTGCGTACCAAATTCGTGACTTAAATATTCTGCCCCACGATCTGATCGTAGGAACTTTATCTTTCGGTCACGTTGATTCTCTACCTCATTCTGAAATTCCTCGAACTTTTCAAAGGTCTCAGACTTGTGTTTCATCAAGTAGACATACCCATATCTACTCAAGTCATCAATGAGAGTGAGAACATAACAATATCCTCCGCGAGCCTCAACGCTCATTGGACCACACACACCAGTATGTATGATTTCCAATAAGTTGGTTGCTCGCTCCATTGTTCTGGAGAACGGAGTCTTGGTCATCTTGCCCATGAGGCATGGCTCGCATGTGTCAAACGATTCATAATCTAGAGACTCTAAAAGTCCATTAGCATGGAGCTTCTTCATGCGCTTGACATCAATGTGACCAAGGCGGCAGTGCCACAAGTATGTGGGATTATCGTTATCAACTTTACATCTTTTGGTATTCACACTATGAATATGTGTAACATTACGCTCGAGATTCATTAAGAATAAACCATTCACCAGCGGGGCATGACCATAAAACATATCTCTCATATAAATAGAACAACCATTATTCTCGGATTTAAATGAGTAGCCATCTCGAATTAAACGAGATCCTGATACAATGTTCATGCTCAAAGCTGGTACTAAATAACAATTATTGAGGTTTAAAACTAATCCCGTAGGTAAATGTAGAGGTAGCGTGCCGACGGCGATCACATCGACCTTGGAACCATTCCCGACGCGCATCGTCACCTCGTCCTTCGCCAGTCTTCGCTTATTCCGCAGCTCCTGCTTTGAGTTACAAATATGAGCAACCGCACCGGTATCAAATACCCAAGAGCTACTACGAGTACTGATAAGGTACACATCAATTACATGTATATCACATATACCTTTGGTTTTGCCAGCCTTCTTGTCCGCTAAGTACTTGGGGCAGTTCCGCTTCTAGTGACCACTTCCCTTGCAATAAAAGCACTCAATCTCAGGCTTGGGTCCATTGCTTGACTTCTTCCTGGCAACTGGCTTACCAGGTGCGGCAACTTCCTTGTAGTCCTTCTTGAAGTTCTTCTTACCCTTGCCTTTCTTGAACTTAGTGGTTTTATTCACCATCAACGCTTGATGTTCCTTTTTGATCTCTACCTCTGTTGATTTCAGCATTGAATATACCTCAGGAATGGTCTTTTCCATCCCCTGCATATTGAAGTTCATCACAAAGCTCTTGTAGCTCGGTGGAAGCGACTGAAGGATTCTGTCAATGACCGCGTCATCCGGGAGATTAACTCCCAGCTGAGTCAAGCGGTTGTGCAACCCAGACATCTTGAGTATGTGCTCACTGACAGAACTATTTTCCTCCATCTTACAGCTAAAGAATTTGTCGGAGACTTCATATCTCTCGACCCGGGCATGAGCTTGGAAAACCATTTTCAGCTCCTCGAACATCTCATATGCTCCGTGTTGCTCAAAACGCTTTTGGAGCCCCGGTTCTAAGCTGTAAAGCATGCCACACTGAACGAGGGAGTAATCATTAGCACGAGACTGCCAAGCGTTCATAACGTCTTGGTTCTCTGGGATTGGTGCTTCACCTAGCGGCGCTTCTAGCACATTATCTTTCTTGGCTGCTATGAGGATGATCCTCAGGTTCCGGACCCAGTCCGTATAGTTGCTGCCATCGTCTTTCAGCTTGGTTTTCTCTAGGAACGCGTTGAAGTTCAGGTGGACATGAGCGTTGGCCATTTGATCTACAAGACATATTGTAAAGATTTTAGACTAAGTTCATGATAATTAAGTTCATCTAATCAAATTATTTAATGAACTCCCACTCAGGTTAGACATCCCTCTAGTCATCTAAGTGATACATGATCCGACTCGACTAGCCCGTGTCCGATCATCACGTGAGACGGACTAGTCATCATCGGTGAACATCTCCATGTTGATCGTATCTTCTATACGACTCATGCTCGACCTTTCGGTCCTCCGTGTTCTGAGGCCATGTTTGTACATGCTAGGCTCGTCAAGTCAACCTAAGTGTATTGTGTGTGTAAATCTGGCTTACACCCGTTGTATTCGAACGTTAGGATCTATCACACCCGATCATCACGTGGTGCTTCGAAACAACGAACCTTCGCAACGGTGCATAGTTAGGGGGAACACTTTTCTTGAAATTATTATGAGGGATCATCTTACTTACTACCATCGTTCTAAGTAAACAAGATGAAAAACATGATAAACATCACATGCAATCAAATAGTGACATGATATGGTCAATATCATATAGCTCCTTTGATCTCCATCTTCGGGGCTCCATGATCATCTTCGTCACCGGCATGACACCATGATCTCCATCATCATGATCTCCATGAAGTTGCTCACCAACTATTACTTCTACTACTATGGCTAACGCGTTTAGCAATAAAGTAAAGTAATTTACATGGCATTTCTCAATGACACGCAGGTCATACAAAAAATAAAGACAACTCCTATGGCTCCTGCCGGTTGTCATACTCATCGACATGCAAGTCGTGATTCCTATTACAAGAACATGATCTCATACATCACATATATATCATTCATCATTCATCACAACTTTGGGCCATACCACATCACAAAACATTTGCTGCAAAAACAAGTTAGACGTCCTCTAATTGTTGTTGCAAGTTTTTACGTGGCTTCTATAGGTGATCTAGCAAGAACGTTTTCTTACCTACGTACAAGCCACAATGTGATTTGCCAACTTCTATTTACCCTTCATAAGGACCCTTTTCATCGAATCTGCTCCAACTAAAGTGGGAGAGACAGACACCCGCTAGCCACCTTATGCAACTAGTGCATGTCAGTCGGTGGAACCTGTCTCACGTAAGCGTACGTGTAAGGTCGGTCCGGGACGCTTCATCCCACAATACCGCTGAAGCAAAATAAGTATAGTAGTGGCAAGAAAGTTGACAACATCTATGCCCACAACAAATTGTGTTCTACTCGTGCAAAGAGAACTACGCATAGACCTAGCTCATGATGCAACTGTTGGGGAACATTGCATAAAATAAAAAATTTCCTACGTTCACCAAGATCAATCTACGAGTTCATCCAGCAACGAGAGAGAGGAGTGCATCTACATACCCTTGTAGATCGCGAGCGGAAGCGTTCAAGAGAACGGGGTTGAGGGAGTCGTACTCGTCGTGATCCAAATCACCGGAGATCCTAGCACCGAACGGACGGCACCTCTGCGTTCAACACACGTACGGTTAGCGTGACGTCTCCTCCTTCTTGATCCAGCAAGGGGGAAGGAGAGGTTGATGAAGATCCAGCAGCACGACGACGTGGTGGTGGATGCAGCAGGGATCCGGCAGGGCTTCGCCAAGCGTCTGCGGGAGGGAGAGGTGTAGCAAGGGGGAAGGGAGGCGCCAAGTGCAAGGGTGCGGCTGCCCTCCCTCCCCCCTCTTTATATAGGGTCCCCAGGGGGGGCGCCGGCCCTGGAGATGGGATCTCCAGGGGGCGGCGGCCAGGGGGGAGGCTTGCCCCCCAAGGCAAGTGGAGGCGCCCCCACCCTAGGGTTTCCAACCCTAGGCGCAAGGGGGCCCAAGGGGGTGCACCAGCCCACCAGGGGCTGGTTCCCCTCCCCACTTCAGCCCACGGGGCCCTCCGGGATAGGTGGCCCCACCCGGTGGACCCCCGGGACCCTTCCGGTGGTCCCGGTACAATACCGGTGACCCCCGAAACTTTCCCGATGGCCGAAACTTGACTTCCCATATATAATTCTTTACCTCCGGACCATTCCGGAACTCCTCGTGACGTCCGAGATCTCATCAGGGACTCCGAACAACTTTCGGTTTGCTGCATACTAATATCTCTACAACCCTAGCGTCACCGAACCTTAAGTGTGTAGACCCTGCGGGTTCGGGAGATATGCAGACATGACCGAGACGCCTCTCCGGTCAATAACCAACAGCGGGATCTGGATACCCATGTTGGCTCCCACATACTCCTCGATGATCTCATCGGATGAACCACGATGTCGAGGATTCAATTAACCCCGTATACAATTCCCTTTGTCAATCGGTACGTTACTTGCCCGAGACTCGATCGTCGGTATCCCAATACCTCATTTAATCTCGTTACCGGCAAGTCACTTTACTCGTACCGTAATGCATGATCCCGTGACCAGACAATTGGTCACATTGAGCTCATTATGATGATGCATTACCGAGTGGGCCCAGAGATACCTCTCCGTCATACGGAGTGACAAATCCCAGTCTCGATTCGTGCCAACCCAACAGACACTTTCGAAGATACCCATAGTGTACCTTTATAGTCACCCAATTACGTTGTGACGTTTGGCACACCCAAAGCACTCCTACGGTATCCGGGAGTTGCACAATCTCATGGTCTAAGGAAATGATACTTGACAATTGGAAAAGCTCTAGCTAAACGAACTACACGATCTTTGAGCTATGCTTAGAATTGGGTCTTGTCCATCACATCATTCTCCTAATGATGTGATCCCGTTATCAATGACATCCAATGCCCATAGTCAGGAAATCATGACTATTTGTTGATCAACGAGCTAGTCAACAAGAGGCTTACCAGGGACATGTTGTGGTCTATGTATTCACACGTGTATTACCATTTCCGCATAACACAGTTATAGCATGAATAATAGACAATTATCATGAACAAAGAAATATAATAATAACCATTTTATTATTGCCTCTAGGGCATATTTCCAACACACTAGGCACGAGGGCACGCTAGAGGCCACTAGTGCATCCTGGTGGGTAGTGGGGCCCACGGGAGGCTCCTCCACTGTCTCTCAGCTCTATAAATACTCTAATATTTCAGAAACCCTAGGGAGTCAAGAGATCAGAGTTTTGACCGCCGCAAGTTTTAGAAACCCTAGGGAATCGTCTGTCATAGTAGTAGCGCGGGGTATGGCCTATTTGTCAAAGTCTACCCCCCTCCCGTGGACCGCCTTTTCAGTTTTTAAAAAAATAAAAGAAAATGATAAAAATGTCAAAAAAATAAAAGAAAATAAGTTTCCCATGTGATATGTGGTCTAGTTGTTGGGAAAATTTACAAATATGAATTTCGACTTTATTTGCAAAATCTCTCTGGAAAATTGTAAAATGGCCATAACTTTTGCATACGAACTCGGATGAAAAAGTTTTTTATATGAAAAATCATCGTCTCGAAAAGTTACATCTGAATTTAACTGGGGGAACCCCGTTAAACATTTTTAAAATCCTAAAAAGCCTAATAGAAAAAAGTTACGGGGCTTTTAAGATCTGGAGGCAAAAAATTCAAAAAAAATTCAAAAAAATCAGTTTTTTTAATTTTTGTTAAATCTGGTCAAACTATGGTGAAACTAATTATTCAAGAATATTAGTGTTACTAAATAATTATTTTAGTTTTTTGAATTTTGGTCAAATCTGGTCAAACTATGGTCAAACTGTGGTCAAATCTGGTCAAATTGTGGTCAAACTATGGTCAAACTAATTATTCAAGAAATATTAGTGTTACTAATTTTTTAGAACAATAGTTTCAAACTCAAACAGTGAAATGTGTGACTTCATGCTCAAGCTAAATTCCTGAGGTTAATAGGATTGACATCTTACTATTGTCAGGAAAACAACAAGTGCAGACTTGGAAACGAGGGAGAATAGAACCCGCAAGTTAAGCGTGCTCAGGCTGGAGTAGTGAGAGGATGGGTGACCGTCCGGGAAGTTAGATGATTTCGAATGATGAGGGGTGATTAGAGATTAAATTGAGCAGCGATGAGGGAGGGGTGATTAGAGATTTGAGGTTAAAATAATTCAGAAATTTGAAAATTAGGGAAAAAAATTCAAAAAAATTCAAAAAAAAAAAATCAGAGATTACAGATTAGTAGTAGCGCGGGTTTCGACCCACGCTACTGCTATACGTTAGCTCATAGCGCGGGTTGCACCCGCGCTACTGCTATAAGTTAGCTGTAGCGCCTTATTAGTAGCGCGGGTACCCGCGCTACTAATAGGCCCAAAACCCGCGCTGCTGCTAGGCTTTTCCCTAGTAGTGGTAGGACGCGACCACCAGGAAAAGCCACAGGATACTCTTCTCTGCTCATTTCTAATTCTGCTCTATTTCTACTCTATAGATGGCGGATCCCAGGAACAAGTTCACTCAGCCGGATGACGACACCTCTTTCGGACGACACTTGAAGGAAGTCACGAAGTACCTGAACATTGGACTACCAAGCTTCACTAGAACCTTCACTGCAACTTTACCGGAAGAGGAGCGCTGGAGGATCAAAGTTCGTGTACCTGGGAGAACGTTTGCTCCAACAACATAGCCCATTGATTTTACCTTGGATGCACCAAGTTGGAACTTGGGAAAGAGCATGGCAGCCCACATCACTTTTTGGACGCATGTGTGAGGTGTATCACAAGGAGCTTGAAGACACCTTCTATCAGATACGTGGACGCCGAGATGAGGAATGGGCGATGATTCACACCAGGAAGGATGGATCAATTGCAACATACATTCAGGAGATGGATCAGCACATTCATAGATATGAGAATCAAATGTGCGCTATCATGAAGAAGACCAAGAAGCTGATGAAGAGGAATATTGAGCTAGAAGAGGAACTCAAGTCAACACGCGATGGCCACGAAGAAGAAATTGCTGTGCTACTGGAGAAGCGTGAAGATCTGAAGAAGAAGATAGGAATACCCGTGGTGAAGCAGAAGCAAGAACCCGAAGTGGACATCCGTTGGAGGACTACATCAACTTGGATGACACCGACACGGACAGTGATGCAAATGATGACAGTGATGCTGACTATGAATATGAAGTTGGAGCAGATATTATGGAGTCTTCCACCGATTAAAATTTCTAGGCGACCACCATGTTACTAGTAGTATTCTTCCAAGTAGTTAGTATCGATCGATTTGTAACTGTGGTTTAGATCGTTTGTGTGAACCTTGTTTGATATTGAGTGAAGTGAATTGATTGTATTTGCCTCATAAGCATATGGGTAGTGAAATCTCGCTTAGACCTCATTCTATCCGGTTTTCTCACCCCCTCTAACCCATCAGATGCCTCCGAGACATGACACCGAATTTGTTTTGCCACCGGCTCACCTAGTTGATCCAGCAGCAGAATGACTTGATGCAGATGTTAGTCCAGAACCAGAATCAGAACTAAGGCAACAACAACAACAACAACAACAACAACAACAACAACAACAACAACAACAACAACAACAACAACAACAACAACAACAACAACAACAACAACAACAACAACAACAACAACAACAACAACAACAACAACAACAACAACAACAACAACAACAACAACAACAACAACAACAACAACAACAACAACAACAACAACAACAACGACAACCCACCGCCACCACCCCCTATTGACAACCTAGCCCGCTTTCTGAGGTTGAATCTGCCAGTGTTTTCTAGCAACACCGAGCCGATTGTTGCAGATGATTGGCTCCGCAAAATTGGGAGAGAGCCGACCACTGTCGGATGCACAGATGCGGACAGAGTGTGTTTTGTCGCACATCAGCTTGATGGACCCGCAACATCTTGGTGGGATAATTTCACCACCACTTACCCCATAGCTACAGTTACATGGGATCAGTTTTAGTAGGCCTTCCACACCGCACATGTTTCAGCTGGAGCCATGAGTTTGAAGAAGCGTGAGTTTTGCAACTTGCGCCAAGGGAGTCGTACAGTGGGACAGTATGTGGATGAGTTCAGCAAGTTAGCACGCTATGCCCGCAAATGATTTGGAGGAAATTAAGAAGCAGATTAAGGAGTTATTGGAGAAAGGTTATATTCGACCAAGCTCATCACCTTGGGGAGCCCCAGTGCTTCTAGTTGAGAAGAAGGATGGATCTTTGAGGATGGTTGTTGATTATCGTGCGATGAATGAGGTGACGATCAAGAACAAATACCCTCTGCCGATGATTAATGATTTGTTTGACAAGCTGCAGGGAGCTAAAGTTTTCTCCAAGATCATTCTTTGGTCAGGATATCACCAGCTGAAGATCCAAGATCAGGATATACCTAAGACGACTTTTACCATGAGGTATGGGCTATATGAGTATACAGTTATGTCATTTGGTTTGACTAATGCCCCTGCCTATTTCACGAGTATGATGAACAAGGTGTTCATGGAGTTCTTGGACAAATTCGTCATGGTTTTCATTGATGATATATTGAATGAAGAAAAGCATAAGGAACATTTGCGCTTGGTTCTCGAGAAGCTCAGGGAACATCAGTTGTATGCCAAGTTCAGCAAATGTGAGTTTTGGTTGAAGGAAGTTGGATTTCTGGGACATGTTATATACGGAGAAGGAATAGCAGTAGACCCTACCAAGGTTGCATTTGTCATTAAGTGGTTGGCACCCACTTTAGTTGGAGAGATCAGAAGTTTTCTTGGACTCTGATACGTCTCCAACGTATCTATAATTTTTGATTGTTCCATGCTATTATATTATCTATTTTGGATGTTTAATGGGCTTTATTATGCACTTTTATATTATTTTTGGGACTAACCTATTAACCGAAGGCCCAGTGCAAATTGATGTTGTTTGCCTATTTCAGTGTTTCGCAGAAAAGGAATATCAAACAGAGTCCAAACGGAATGAAACATTCGGGATAATCGTTTTTGGAACAAACGCAATCCAGGAGACTTGGAGTAGACATCAGGGAAGCAACGAGGTGGTCACAAGGGTCCAGGGCGCTCCCTACCCCCTAGGCACGCTCCCCACCCTCATGGGCCCCTCATGGATCCCCCGACCGACTTCTTTCACCTATATATATACTCATATACCTTGAAAACATCCAGGAGCACCATAGATCGGGAGTTCCACCGCCGCAAGCCTCTGTAGCCACCAAAAACCAATCAGGACCCTGTTCCGGCACCCTGCCAGAGGGGGGATCCCTCACCGGTGGCCATCTTCATCATCCCGACGCTCTCCATGATGAGGAGGGAGTAGTTCACCCTCGGGGCTGAGGGTATGTACCAGTAGTATGTGTTTGATCTCTCTCTCTCTCTCTCGTGTTCTTGATTTGGCACGATCTTGATGTATCGCGAGCTTTGCTATTATAGTTGGATCTTATGATGTTTCTCCCCCTCTACTCTCTTGTAGTGGATTGAGTTTTCCCTTTGAAGTTATCTTATCGGATTGAGTCTTTAAGGATTTGAGAAAACTTGATGTATGTCTTGCATGTGCTTATCTGTGTGACAATGGGATATTCACGTGATCTACTGGATGTACGTTTTGATGATCAACTTGCGGGTTCAGTGACCTTGTGAACTTATGCATAGGGGTTGGCACACGTTTTCGTCTTGACTCTTCGGTAGAAACTTTGGGGCACTCTTTGAAGTACTTTGTGTTGGTTGAATAGATGAATCTGAGATTGTGTGATGCATATCGTATAATCATGCCCACGAATACTTGAGGTGACATTGGAGTATCTAGGTGACATTAGGGTTTTGGTTGATTTGTGTCTTAAGGTGTTATTCTATCACAAACTCTATGATAGATCGAACGGAAAGAATAGCTCCGTGTTATTTTACTACGGACTCTTGAATAGATCGATAAGAAAGGATAACTTTGAGGTGGTTTCGTACCCTACAATAATATCTTCGTTTTTTCTCCGCTATTAGTGACTTTGGAGTGACTCTTTGTTGCATGTTGAGGGATAGTTATATGATCCAGTTATGTTATTATTGTTGAGAGAACTTGCACTAGTGAAAGTATGAACCTTAGACCTTGTTTCCTAGCATTGCAATACCGTTTACGCTCACTTTTACCACTTGTTTCCTTGCTGTTTTTATATTTTCAGATTACAAATACTCATATCTACCATCCACATTGCACTTGTATCACCATCTCTTCGCCGAACTAGTGCACCTACACAATTTACCATTGTATTGGGTGTGTTGGGGACACAAGAGACTCTTTGTTATTTGGTTGCAAGGTTGTTTGAGAGAGACCATCTTCATCCTATGCCTCCCACGGATTGATAAACCTTAGGTCATCCACTTGAGGGAAATTTGCTACTGGCCTACAAACCTCTACACTTGGAGGCCCAACAACATCTACCAGAAGAAGGTTGTGTAGTAGACATCAAGCTCTTTTCTGGTGCCGTTGCCGGGGATGTGAGTGCTTGAAGGTATATCTTTAGATCTTGCGATCAAATCTTTTTGTTTCTTGTTTTATCACTAGTTTAGTTTATAAAAAAACTACAAAAAAATGGAATTGAGTTTGCCTCATATGCTTCATCTTTTTATTATCTTTCGTGAGAATGATGGAAAGGAAAATTGTGCTCAATTGCTAGAAGAAGAATTACATAGAATGCTTGGCATAAATTTGTGAATGATGAGCATGATTGCAATGTTGTTAGTATGAATTCTTTGAATACCCATGATGCTAATGATATGCAAAGCCACAAGCTTGGGGATGCTATGTTTGATGAAGATGATATGTTTAGTCCCCCAAGTTTTGATGAGAATATTTATTATGATGAAAGCATGCCTCCTATTTATGATGATTGTATTGATGAAAGTGGGTTTGGAAGAGTGTCAACTTTAGGAATTAATGATCCCACTATTTTGGAGGATGTTGAATATTATTGTGATAATTATGAAAGTGGATTTGGAGAGGTCATGACTTTATTTAGTGATGAATCCACTATTTCGGAAGAGGTTCCAATTGATTATGAGAACAAAGTTGCTATCTATGATGATTATTATGATGACTTGTATGCTATTAAGAATAATGATAACCATGAAACTTGTCATCATGATTTTAGTTTTCAATTGGATTATGCCTCACATGATAATTTTTTTATTGAGTTCACTACTATTCATGAGACGAAATTTGCTTATGTGGAGAGTAGTAAATTTTCTATGCTTGTAGATCATGAAAAGAATGCTTTATGTGATGGTTATATTGTTGAATTCATTCATGATGCTACTGAAAATTATTATGAGGGAGGAATATATGCTTGTAGGAATTGCAAAAATATCAAGTTTCCTCTCTATGTGCTTAAAATTTTGAAGTTATGCTTGTTTAGCCTTCCTATGCTAGTTGATTATTGTTCCCATAAGTTGTTTTCTCACAAAATCCCTATGCATAGGAAGTGGGATAGACTTAAATGTGTTATTAATATGCTTCATGATGCTCTCTTTATGTTTCAATTCTTATCTTTTATGCGAGCATCATTGAAATCATCATGCCTAGCTAAAAGGCATTAAAGAAAAGCGCTTGTAGGGAGACAACCCAATATTTACCTTTACTGTTTTTGTGTGTTCACATTATTATGCTACTGTAGTAATCATGTTTTATAGCTTTTGTTTCAATAAAGTGCTAGGTAAGACCTTTGGATAGCTTACGGTGATAGTTGTGTTGATCCTGCTGAAAATTAGAAACTTTTGCATCAAGTAAATTAGTTTTGATAATTCACAGAAAAGTGATTTTGATCTGATTATTTTTGATCTGGATTGGTACACGAATTTCTCAGGTTTTCCTAATTTGTTAGAATTTTTGGACTTACAAAAGTATTCTAGAGTTACAGATTACTACAGACTTTTCTGTTTTTGACAGATTCTGTTTTCTATGTGTTGTTTGATTATTTTGATGAATCTATGAGTAGTATCGGAGGCTATGAACCATAGAGTAGTTGTAATACAGTAGATATTACACCAATATGAATTTAAAATGAGTTCACAACAGTACCTAAGTGGTGATTTATTTTCTTATACTAACGGAGCTTACGAGTTTTCTGTTGAGTTTTGTGTTGCGAAGTTTCCAAGTTTTGGGTAAAGATTCGATGGACTATAGAATAAGGAGTGGCAAGAGCCTAAACTTGGGATGCCCAAGGCACCCCAAGGTTATATTCAAGGACAACTAAGAGCCTAAGCTTGGGGAGCCCCGGAAGGCATCCCCTCTTTCGTCTTTGTTCATCGGTAACTTTACTTGGAGCTATATTTTTATTCACTACATGATATGTGTTCTGCTTGGAGCGTCATTTTGTTTTATTTTGTTTTGATTGCTGTTTGAATAAAATACCAATATCTTAAATTCTTAAATGTTAGATTGTCTTCACATAGTTGCATAATTATTCGACTACTCATTGATCTTCAATTATATCTTTCGGAGTAGTTTGCCATTTGCTCTAGTGCTTCACTTATATCTTTTAGAGCACGACGGTAGTTTTATTTTGAAGAAATAGATGAACTCTCATGCTTCACTTATATTGTTCTGAGAGTCTTTAGAACAGCATGGTAATTTGCTTTGGTTATAAAATTAGTCCTAATATGATGGGCATTCAAGATGGGTATAATAAAGCTTTCATACAGAGTGCATTGAATACTATGAGAAGTTTGATTCCTTATGATTGTTTTGAGATATGAAGATGGTGATATTAGAGTCATGCTAGTGGAGTAGTTGTGAATTTGAGAGATACTTGTGTTAAAGTTTGTGATTCCCGTAGCATATGCACGTATGGTGAACCATTATGTGATGAAGTCGGAGCATGATTTATTTTTTGATTGTCTTCCTTATGAGTGGCGGTCGGGGACGAGCGATGGTCTTTTCCTACCAATCTATCCCCCTAGGAGCATGCGTGCAGTACTTTGTTTTGATGACTAATAGATTTTTGCAATAAGTATATGAGTTCTTTATGACTAATGTTGAGTCCATGGATTATACACACTCTCACCCTTCCACCATTGCTAGCCTCTCTTGTGCCGCGCAATTTTCGCTGGTACCATACACCCACCATATACCTTCCTCAAAATAGCCACCATACCTACCTATTATGGCATTTCCATTGCCATTCCAAGATATATTGCCATGCAATATTCCACCGTTCCGTTTATTATGACATGCATTATTATTGTCATATTGCTTTGCATGATCATGTAGTTGACATCGTATTTGTGACAAAGCCACCGTTCATAATTCTTTCATACACGTCACTCTTGATTCATTTCACATCCCGGTACACCGCCGGAGGCATTGATATAGAGTCATATTTTGTTCTAAGTGCCGAGTTGTAATTCTTGAGTTGTAAGTAAATAAAAGTGTGATGGTCATCATTATTAGAGCATTGTCCCATGTGAGGAAAGGATGATGGAGACTATGATTCCCCCACAAGTCGGGATGAGTCTCCAGAGTTTATGAAAAATAAAAGAGGCCAGAGAAGCCCAAATAAAAAAAAGAGGCCAAAGAAGCCCACCAAAAGAAAAAAATGAGAGAAAAAGAGAGAAGGGACAATGCTACTACCCTTTTACCACACTTGTGCTTCAAAGTAGCACCATGATCTTCATGATAGAGAGTCTCCTATGTTGTTACTTTCATATACTAGTGGGAATTTTACATTACAGAACTTGGCTTGTATATTCCAATGATGGGCTTCCTCAAAATGCCCTAGGTCTTCGTGAGCAAGCCAGTTGGATGCACACCCACTTAGTTCCTTTTGTTGAGCTTTCATACACTTATAGCTCTAGTGCATCCGTTGCATGGCAATCCCTACTCACTCACATTGATATCTATTGATGGGCATCTCCATAGCCCGTTGATAGGCCTAGTTGATGTGAGACTATCTTCTCCTTTTTTGTCTTCTCCACAACCACCATTCTATTCCACATATAGTGCTATGTCCATGACTCACGCTCATGTATTGCGTGAGAATTTAAAAAGTTTGAGAACACCAAAAGTATGAAACAATTGCTTGGCTTGTCATCGGGGTTGTGCATGATTTAAATATTTTGTGTGATGAAGATAGAGCATAGCCAGACTATATGATTTTGTAGGGATAGCTTTCTTTAGCCATGTTATTTTGAGAAGACATGATTGCTTTGTTAGTATGCTTGAAATATTATTGTTTTCATGTCAATATTAAACTTTTGTTTTGAATCCTATGGATCTTAATATTCTTGCCACAATAAAGAGAATTACATGGATAAATATGTTAGATAGCATTCCACATCAAAAATTCTGTTTTTATCATTTACCTACTAGAGGATGAGCAGGAATTAAGCTTGGGGATGCTTGATACGTCTCCAACGTATCTATAATTTTTGATTGTTCCATGCTATTATATTATCAATTTTGGATGTTTAATGGGCTTTATTATGCACTTTTATATTTTTTTTGGGACTAACCTATTAACCGGAGGCCCAGTGCAAATTGCTATTTTTTTCCTATTTCAGTGTTTCGCAAAAAAGGAATATAAAACGGAGTCCAAACGGAATGAAACCTTCGGGAGAATCGTTTTTGGAACAAACTCAATCCAGGAGACTTGGAGTAGACGTCAGGGAAGCAACGAGGTGGCCACGAGGGTCCAGGGCGCGCCCTACCCCCCTATGCACGCCGCCCACCCTCGTGGGCCCCTCGTGGCTCCCCCGACCAACTTCTTTCGCCTATATATACTCATATACCCTGAAAACATCCGTGAGCACCATAGATCGGGAGTTCCGCCACTGCAAGCCTCTGTAGCCACCAAAAACCAATCAAGACCCTGTTCCGGCACCCTGCCGGAGGGGGGATCCCTCACCGGTGGCCATCTTCATCATCTCGTCGCTCTCCATGACGAGGAGAGAGTAGTTCACCCTCGGGCTGAGGGTATGTACCAGTAGCTATGTGTTTGATCTCTCTCTCTCTCTCATGTTCTTGATTTGGCACGATCTTGATGTATCGCGAGCTTTGCTATTATAGTTGAATCTTATGATGTTTCTCGCCCTATACTCTCTTGTAATGGGTTGAGTTTTACCTTTGAAGTTATCTTAAGGATTTGTGAACACTTGATGTATGTCTTGCATGTGCTTATCTGTGGTGACAATGGGATATTCACATGATCTACTTGATGTATGTTTTGGTGATCAATTTGCGGGTTCAGTGACCTTGTGAACTTATGCATAGGGGCTGGCACACGTTTTCTTCTTGACTCTTCAGTAGAAATTTTGGGGCACTCTTTGAAGTACTTTGTGTTGGTTGAATAGATGAATCTGAGATTGTGTGATGCATATCGTATAATCATGCCCACAGATACTTGAGGTGACATTGGAGTATCTAGGTGACATTAGGGTTTTGGTTGATTTGTGTCTTAAGGTGTTATTCTAGTACAAACTCTATGATAGATCGAACGGAAAAAATAGCTTCGTGTTATTTTACTATGGACTCTTGAATAGATCGATCAGAAAGGATAACTTTGAGGTGGTTTCGTACCCTACAATAATCTCACCGTTTGTTCTCTGCTATTAGTGACTTTTAAGTGACTCTTTGTTGCATGTTGAGGGATAGTTATATGATCCAGTTATGTTATTATTGTTGGGAGAACTTGCACTAGTGAAAGTATGAACCTTAGGCCTTGTTTCCTAGCATTGCAATACCGTTTACGCTCACTTTTACCACTTGTTACCTTGCTGTTTTTATATTTTCAGATTACAAATACTCATATCTACCATCCATATTGCACTTGTATCACCATCTCTTCGCCGAACTAGTGCACCTATACAATTTACCATTGTATTGGGTGTGTTGGGGACACAAGAGACTCTTTGTTATTTGGTTGCAGGGTTGTTTGAGAGAGACCATATTCATCCTACACCTCCCACGGATTGATAAACCTTAGGTCATCCACTTGAGGGAAATTTGCTACTGTCCTACAAACCTCTGCACTTGGAGGCCCAACAACGTCTACAAGAAGAAGGTTGTGTATTAGACATCAGACTCGCAGGTTATTATCGAAGATTTATTGAAATTTTTTCCAAGATAGCGAAGCCCATTACAGAGTTATTGAAGAAGGACATGAAGTTTAAATGGACTGAGGATTTTTAGGCCAATTTTCAGGAGTTGAAGAAACGTTTGGTTACAACCCCAGTGTCGATTCTCCCAGACATACGCAAGGATTTCCAAGTATATTGCCACACTTCACGTCGAGGACTTGGAGGTGTGCTTATGTAGGACAGAAGAGTTGTTTCATATGCCTCACAACAGCTTTGACCTCATGAGTTGAATTATGCTACGCATGATTTGAAGTTAGCAGCCATAGTGCATGCACTCAAGACATGGAGACACTTTCTGATCGGTAACTGTTGTGATGTTTACACGGATCATAAGAGTTTGAAGTACATCTTCATGCAAAAGAAGTTGAACCTCAGGCAAAGGAGATGGTTGGAGCTCATAAAGGGTTATGACATGAGATTGCATTATCATCCAGGAAAGGCCAATGTCATAGCAGATGCATTGAGCCGTAAGAGTTATGTTAACACGCTCATAACTGGAGGATTACTACAGGAGTTAGCCGATGATCTCCGATAACTACGCTTGGAGATAGTTCCGAGAGGTTATGTTGCAGCTTTGAAAATTTAGTCCACTTTGTTGGGAAAGATTAGAGAAGCCTAGAAGACAGATAAGGAGATTGCAGAGATAAAGGAAAGGATGAGTAAGGGAAAGGCTAAAGGTTTTCGTGAGGATGAGCACGACACTTTGTGGTTTGAGGATCGTATCTATGTGCCTAATGACCTTGAGATCAGGAAGTTGATTCTTCAGGAGGCTCATCCTTATTCAATTCACCCAGGCAACACCAAGATGTATCTGGATTTGAAGGAGAGTTTCTGGTGGAAAGGAATGAAGAAGGATATTGTAGAGTATGTAGCAGTATGCGATGTATGTCAGAGAGTTAAGCAGAGCATCAGAAACCAGTAGGGTTACTTCAGCCTTTGCCGATACCCGAATGGAAGTGGGATAAACTTGGCATGGATTTCATCACTGGATTACCCAAGACCCGTTCAGGATATGACTCTATGTGGGTTGTAGTCGATCGCTTGATGAAGGTAGCCCATTTCATCCCCGTGAAGACAACTTATACGAGTGCTAAGTTGGCAAAGATATACATGACCAAGATCGTATCTATCTGCATGGAGTTCCGAGGACCATCGTATCAGATAGAGGAACACAATTTACTTCAAAGTTTTGGAATCAGTTGCACGAAACTTTGGGCACCAGGCTAGAGTTTAGTACAACCTTTCAACCGCAGACAGATGGACAGACCGAGAGAGTCAATCAGATTCTAGAGGACATGTTGAGAGCTTGTGCGCTAGATTATGGATCTAGTTGGGATGATAATTTACCCTATGCAGAGTTCTCCTACAACAACAGTTATTAAGTTAGTTTGAAGATGACCCCTTTCGAAGCCTTGTACGGAAGGAGGTGCAGGACACCACTATCGTGGGATTAAGTTGGAGATCGACAGTTGTTCGGACTAGACTTAATCAGAGATTCTGAGGAGAAGGTTAAGTTGATTCGATATAGACTTAAGATAGCTCAGTCCAGGCAAAAGAGTTATGCAGATACTAAACGCAAGGAGGTAGCCTACGAAGTCGGAGATAGAGCATATCTTCGCGTGTCCCCACTTCAAGGAGGGAGCCACCTGGGAGCGAGAAGAAGACCTCCGCAAGGACCACCCACACCTTTTTGCTGACCAACCCGAATCTCGAGGGTGAGATTCATCTTAAGGGGGTTAGGTTTGTAAAATCCCAATTTTGAATTTGGATGTTATACATAGATCATTCATATGCATACATGATTTATTGCATTTTGTTGTTTAGTTTGGTTGCATTTTGATCTAATAGGCCTTATGCAACTCAAGGACCAATTTGAGAGAGTTGGAGGTTTCACAAAAATCCAATTTTGATTTATCAAAATCTGGTATTTGGATTAATTTGTTTTTCAAATTCTTTTTCCAAATATTTTAAAAATAATGAGAGAAGATAAAATGACTTCTTCAAATTAGTAGAAAAATATTGGAAATTGAATTTTGAATTTTTTTGAGAGTTTATTCGATTTTATTCGCTAGTTTATTTTTTATTACCCGAGTAATTAGAACTATAATGTTTGTTTTTAGTTTAGGTATTTTAGTCCAAAAAATGTTCACGAGGTCACTAATAAGCCCATTTAGCTACATGATTTTTTCTGGAATTTTAGGCTTATATTTATATTTAATTTCATGTGTTTTTATTCTCCAGAAAAATTGTTTAAAAAAAGTTTCAACTGGGCCGACCCAGCTCAAGCCAGGCCTTGGCCCGGCTCGCGCCACCGCCTCTGCCAGCTTGGGACGGAGTCCCGAGCGGATGTGTCACCGTGTCCAAGTCGGACTCTTGCAGGAGTCCGGGTCACCGCCGCCTCGCGCAACCCCTGCTACAAGTCGGACCCCCTACACTTATTTAAGCCGCCGCCCCGCCCTGTTTTTCTCCTCAACTCGCGCCGCCGCCCGCCTCTGCCGCCACCGCAGCTGCGTCATCGGCCCGCCGAAGCCCCGCAACCGCCACCGTCGACCGCGCCTCGCCTCACCTCGCAGGAGCCGCCGTCGGTTTTTCTCGGCGCTTTTAGCCGGTAAAAACCTGATCTGGTTCGCCGGTCTTTTCCCAGGTTTTTTTTGGTTTAGATTAGATCGGTTTTGTTTTTTTAGTTCATTAGTTAGCGAATGTTCACCCGTTTAGAGCTGTTAACGAACGAATTTGTTCGTTAGTCTCTGTTAGCGGACATTTGTCCGATAGATTTTTCTTTTTCTGTTTATTTTTGGCCAGGGACCTATTCGTGAATAGTTTTATCGCACATTAGCCCCTAATCTTCAAACTAGCGTAACTTTTAGCTCGTTTGTCCAAATTAGATGAAATCAATGCCTAAATCTTCAGAACGTTCCCCTCTATCCTGTAAACCAACTTGAACATGATTTTGACAATTTAAAATTTGAGTTTAGTCCAGATTAGTATTTGATCTTGTTTTGCTTGTATCTTGAGTTTCGTAGCTCCGTTTGAGTTGATTCTAATCACATGTATCTACTGTTAAGATCTAATACACATAAATATAATGCTGTTAGAATTTGTTTTCTGTTTCGTTTAGTTATTTTCTTGTTTTCAAGTTTTATTTGGATCTTTTCTCGATTTCTCTTTGCATCGTTTGCCTGATTGCTTATGTATGCTATCGTTTGTCTACGCTAGATTTTCAGAGTGCGAAGCTTGTTACTAAGAATCTCTAGAGTTTTCCGATCGTCAGCAAGGCAAGTTGCACTTTGATCATACTCTTCTATACCCCGTTTTTACTATGCATTAGTTTTGCCCCTCAAATATTTGCATGAGTAGGATTGGGAACATGTGGTTTGGTTGTCGTACTTGAGGTTGGAACCTATTACCTTTGATCACCTAGGGAATATACGTTATGCTCAATTATTGCTTAGCCATGCTCATAGACGGGGATTGGATCGTGATGTACATGGAAGTTGTGAGAGATAAGAATTATGGATAACATTAAGGTGGCAACTTTAAAATACACATCTGGGTGGGTTGGTTGGGGCACTTGGAGAAACCAGTGCTTGCCCATTTGGGAAATCCCGGAGTACCCATGTGATTTTTCCTCGGTTTGCCACCCAGGCACAAAGGCATCATATGATATTTCATGCCAAGAAACTTCCATGTGCAGCCACGAGCCATTATGGGCTCTGTCATAGTTGAGTAAGTTGTGTGAGCTCTTAAAGAGGTGGACTAGCAGATGTAGGGTAAAGTAGGTGTACCGGTCTACCCATAGTAGAGAGTTAATGCTTCAGAAAGACTATGTCTCGATCTTCCAATCATGGATGCGGTTGAGTCTTGTGGGGAAACGTGCGGAACCTTTGCAGAGTGTATAAACTAATCATGGTTAGCAGTGTCCCCGGTTATGGACATCTTGAGTATCTAGAAGTGGATATTTATGTTGATCTCATCACTCCTTAATTAAATTATTTGGGTTTAATTATGATACTTGATTAATGTTGGGATTTGAGTTGGAGGAACCTTCTCAATTGTTGGTATAACTTTGTAGTAAATAAAATTTATTCCTTTGTTGTAGGGAAAAAATAGCTTTATGCAAAAATGTTAAACTTAGAGCCTCAACCAGCCAAATATGCATGTAGATATAGTTTCTTGCATTCTTTTGCTCTACAGTGTAACTTGCCAGCATATTCCATGTGTTGACCTACACGGCTGCAACGTCTCATGTTGCAGACTTTACCGACGAAGAATATGGTGCAATAGGTCGTTGTCATGCACTCAGCTATGCCGTTGGAGTTAATGGACTCATTTATCTTTGAAGCTTCCGCAGTTATTTAGTTTAGATGGCCTTCAGCCATATTATTTGTGTAACAGATACTCTTTATGAGGACCTCGATGTAATAAGTGTGTGATTGAACTCTGCCATAATTCCTCGAGTACTATGTGTGTCAGCATACCATTTAGGGATGGCACTTAAGCACAGAGACTTCGGTCCATTGGGATCGTGGTCGCTACAACCGAGCAGGGATTGACAACCCCTCTTACATGTTGGGTTGCAAATTTTTGTTATTTGTGTGAAGGTACTGCTTACATAGTTTCGTGGTTCCTCCTACTGGATTGATACCTTGGTTTCATAACTAAGGGAAAAACATACCATTGTTGTGCTACATCATCCTCTCCTCTTCGGGGAAATGCCAACGCAGATACAAGCAATCAGTGAAGCACAAATGTGCTTCTCACCGAAGAATAACCGTGGTTGTCACTTTCGGGAAGCACAACTGTGCTTTTTCACACTGTATGCTTCATGCAAGAAAAACAAAGAACGTAAAAAATCACAAAAATCTTGGAAAAACCCAACAAAATTTAAAAAATCAGAATGCGTGCCCACTTGTGCGTCCAATGCGCGACATGTGGAGGCGACTGGGTGCACCACACTGGGTGCCTCCACTAGTTACCCTATCGTAGGGGGTACCCGATGACTAGTCGCTCCCCTTGTTCCGTCACCTCGCCAGCGTCAGAGCCTTTTCTTGTTGGGCTATTATATAAATTGCTTTGACTATTTGATAAAATGCCAGATTTTCCTATTAGCGTATTTCTCACACTAATCTCACATCTCCAATGACCATTTGCACCTTGCTCTCTCTCACTCCCTCTTCTCTTCCTCTCTTACCTCTTTCTCCCCACTCTCCTCTTTCCTATTACTCTCATGGCTCACAGGGGAGATATAGAAAATTAGGGGAGAAGCTGGACTGACCAGAAGTGATAATTAATATGTGGAGAAGGATCACCTTGCGACGTTGTCGTTAAGCCGTTGTACGTAGTCATTGCCGGCGTCGACTGAAGCTCTTATGGACATAGGGGTGCCTATGGGCCTTGATCACGAGAGGAGGGAAGGATTCAGACGGGGAGGAACACGAGACCGGCGGTTGTGCCTTGGTCATTGATTGCTGTTGACCGTCGATGTTGGTGCCTAGGATTGTTGCTCGTGGCGCCTAGGTGTCACGCAGGTACGACCTTAGTCTAGGTTGCTAGATAGGAAGGGGGCATGACGACTACCCCTTGGCCATTGGCCGGCACCACCCGCCGGTGTTGTTGCTGGTTCTGTACTGTTAGATTACTAAGGGAACAAGTTTATTTTTTTAGAAAAAACTATGGTGACATTTTTTTTAAAATTATCTTAACTCTATTCATTCTGGCAACTATTGCGTTAGAATGCTTTGAATCCAAAACCCAAGAACTACAAAGTAACTCCTACAACTAAGAATTATGACGAAACTTCTTGAAGACATCTTATGTGTGGTAGTAATCCATGCAAAATGTATATTTATAAAACTTCAATATAGAAACTGCAATTCCATGAGAGCACCTGTTTAATCGCATGCACTTGATTACCAATAAAGTAACTACAATTCGATAGGGCTCCCATCCTCGTAGCTTCCTATTAATGACTCGGTCGAGAGAGCGAGTGACGACGTACGCTGGAGCGAGGGATCCCGCGATGATAGGACAAAGCAGAGCCACCGAAACCTCTATCGATCCAGAATGTGTTGCACCACTTCCTCCTTGCCACCGATCCTTATCGAACTTTCTTCTTCATGGAGCGTGCATCCAAGAAGCACATTCCTATTCATTCCCAGCACTCTAGACTGACCCAAGATCCTTTTAGACATGACGCGCAATGTGACGGGACTGAGTGATCCAGTGTGTGACTCTTCTCCGTGTACGTTAGTACTTTGCTCCCTGGATGACATGTCTACTGGGAAACTACCTTGCTAGACTACACTTGAAGGTATAGTTGGACTTGACCTCTCTCAGTGGATGTTATACCCGTTTCTCATTGCATGTCTTGGTTGGTATTGTCACTTGAAAGTATATGTTGTAGGAAGTTCAAACATACCGCCCATACCAGTTCAAATTTGAACCAACTATGCTTACAAAGTTCAATGCATTGAGTTGTAAAATAACATAATTATGATTTTTGTAGTTGAAGCACATTGGCCAAATGAGTTGCCTTTTGTTGCTTTTTATCTTTATTTTTGCTTTTAAAAAAACTCCAAAATACCAGAATATTGAAAGTTTGACATGATAGTATTCTCTGAAGTATTAAGCTTGTTGGCACACAAAAGCAATATAAATGCATGAACTTCTTAAGGGTATTTCATACTTTGGGCCAATAACTAAATAAGGGGCTAGGCTATGCTTGTCAAATGATAAATATGATTGGAATAAACATGATGAACATTATGATTCAACTAATGAAAAAGATGAGTGGGTAGCTAAAATCTCAGGGAGGAAATCACCTTAGATATTGTTATTACACATAATGATACACTTGGTGAAAGTATTGCTTTTTTATGCCGACAATATGTCAGTAAGCACTATTGCGGGTGATTTTGTTGGAATGACAAATCTTCTTTAAGTTTTTATTAGGGCAACATACGTTAATAATTTGCAATGATATTTGCCATGTGCCAACATCTTAAACTCCCTAGGTGGAGCATATCTTTTAACTTGCCATGGAACAAACAACTAGAGACCCTATGGGCAAAACATAATTTAGTTGCCATGATATTTGTTGTAGTAAAATTGCCAAATAAAATGTGGTCTAGTACATTAAAATGAAAGAAAAAAGTGGTAGTGAAAAAAGCATGAAATAGCAATTTTTGGCAAAGTGAAAAAGACGAAGGTTTATCATGGATAATTTTGCCATGTGAGGCGTACAAAACATTCTTCTACAATTGAAATGTTTTAGAAAACAGAGTATTCTAAACATGCCATGTGCACATTACAAAAATTAATAAATATATCTTGATTTATGAAATACAAAATATCTAAAATTGGCATTAGACGAGTAGAAACATTTTTGAATAATTGGAATGGTTTAGAAAAAAAATCTAAAATTGCCATGTGACCACTGGAAATTTTATAAATTTGCCATGTTTTGGTAAACATAATGTTTTGACTTGCCATGTGACCATTAGAAACAGTTTTTTTTTATAATTTGCTATCTTTGGACATCATTTTTTAAAATTGCCATGGAAAAATAGCAAGACCAACAAAAAATCTAGGAAAAATCAAAAAATATACTACAATATTAGAGTTTTTATCTGGAAAACTGGATGTAATGCTGCACTTCGAATATTACAAGATAAAACTCCACCTTCGATCTTCTGAGGAAGTTGCACATTGTCTAAATCTGCTATCATTGCCACCGAGAACACCCCAAAACTGTACTTTTTTAAAAGATGTTATTTGAACTAGAACAACAAGATCTTCTATAAATCCGAGGCTCATAAAATGAAGCTAATCTTGACTAACTCTACACAATGTCAAGGAACAAGATGCTCAACTCACCAATAACGCACACCATCCGCATGATCTTTCACCCTCCAGTACCGGCCCATCGCTAGTTGGACACACAAAATCGATGAAACAACATCAGACATTAGATCATAGCATGAAACCCAACTGACCAACAAAATAAGACGAGACGTGCACCTTCTGTATCGCCTCATCGTTGGTGAGGCGGGAGAGGTGCCCAACAAAGACCGTGCATAGGGGTTGTTGGTGATAGGAAAGGATGGGTGATGGATGGATAGGTGATACGTCTCCGTCGTATCTATAACTTTTGAATGTACCATGCCAATATTATACAATTTCACATACTTTTTGGCCACATTTTATATTATTTTTGGGACTAACATATTGATCCAGTGCCCAGTGCCAGTTCCTGTTTGTTGCATGTTTTTTGTTTCGCAGATTATCCATATCAAACAAAGTCCAAATGCAATAAAATTTTACGGAGAATTATTTTGGAATATATGTGATTTTTGGGAGGTGAAATCAATGCAAACGAAGGCCCACAACCTCCACTAGGCACCAGGGCGCCCCCTAGGCGCGAGGTGGTGGGTAGTGGCCACCTCGTAAGGCAGTTGTTGCCCTTCTTTCACCGCAAGAAAGATAATATCCAGAAAAAATCATGTTAAAATCTCAGCGCAATCGGAGGTATGGATCTCCGGGAATTTAAGAAAAGGTTTTCAGCCAGAAAACAGGAACACAAAATAGAAGAGAACAGAGAGATAGATCCAATCTAGGAGGGGCTCTCGCCCCTCCATCGCCATGGAGACCATGGACCAGAGGGGAAACCCTCCTCCCATCTAGGGGGGGAGAAGAAGAAGGAGGGGGGCTCTCCCCCTCTCTCCCGGTGGCCCTGGAGCGCCGCAAGGGCAAGGATCATGACGACGATCTACATCAATAACTTTGCTACCGTCAACACCAAATTTCTCCCCATCTATGCAACGGTGTAACCTCTCTATTCACGTTGCAATTCTCTACTTAAACATGGTTCTCAACACTATATATTATTATCCAATGACATGTGGTTATCCTATGATGTTTGAGTAGATCTATTTTGTCCTATGGGTATTGATTTGAGTTTTATATTTTATTTTTGTGCTGTCCTATGGTGCCCTCCATGTCACGCAAACGTGAGGGATCCCCGTTGTAGGCTGTTGCAATACTTTCATGATTCGCTTATGGTGGGTGGCTAGAGTGACAGAAGCTTATGCCCAAGTAAGTGGGTTGTTGCGTATGGGATAAAGAGGAATTGATACTTAATGCTATGGTTGGGTGATGCGGCTTGAACTACATCGGTATTTCCCCAAAGAGGAAGCGATGATGCAGCACAGCTACGATAGGTATTTCCCTCAGTGATGAGACCAAGGTTATCGAACCAGTAGGAGAACCACACAACACTACATAAACGGTACCTGCACAAAAAGGACAAATACTTGCAACCCGGCGTGTTAAAGGGGTTGTCAATCCCTTTCGGGTAACGGTGCCAGAAATTTTCAAGTGGACATGACAAAATTGTAGTAGATTGATAGATGCAAACAAAAGCAAATAAAATTCAGCAAGGTATTTTTGGGGTTTTGATAATATAGATTTGAAAATAAAAGCGAACAAAAATAGATCTCGAAGGCAAATATGATAAAGAAGAGACCCGAGAGCCGTAGATTTCACTAGTGGCTTCTCTCGAGAAAAATTATCATACGGTGGGTAAACAAATTAGTGTTGGGCAATTGATAGAACTTCAAATAATATGACGATATCCAGGCAATGATCATTATATATGCATCATGTCCAAGATTAGTAGACCGACTCCTTCTTGCATCTACTACTATTACTCCACATATCGACCGCTATCCAGCATGAATCTAGTGTATTAAGTTCGTGGAGAAACGGTGTAATGCAATAAGAGCGATGACATGATGTAGACATGATCTATTCATGTAGGAATAGACCCCATCTTGTTATCCTTAATAACAACGATACATACATGTCATTTCCTCTTCTATCACTGGGATTGAGCATTGTAAGATCGAACCCATCACAAAGCACCTCCTCCCATGGCAAGAAAAATTGATCTAGTCAGCCTAACTAAGCCAAAGATTCAAAGAATAAATACAAGGCTATAAGTAATCATGCATATAAGATATCAAAAGACTCAAATAACTTCCATGGATAAAAACATAGATCTGATCATAAACTCAAAGTTCATCGGATCCCAACAAACACACCACAAAAAGAGTTACATCAAATAGATCTCCAAGAAACCATTGTATTGATAATCAAACGAGAGAGAGAGAGGAAGCAATCTAGCTACTAACTACGGACCTGTAGGCCTACAATGAACTACTCACGCATCATTGGAGAGGCACCAATGAGGATGATGAACCCCTCCGTGATGGTGTCTAGATAGGATCTGTGGTTTCTGGAACTTGCGGTGACTGGAATTGTTTTTCGTCGACTCCCCTAGGGTTTCTGGAATATTGTGGTATTTAAAGAGCAAAGAGGCGGTGCGGGAGGCAGCCGAGGTGGGCACAACCCACCAGGGCGTGCCTAGGCCCCCCAGGCGTGCCCAGGTGGGTTGTGCTCCCCTAGGAGCCCCCCTCTGGTACTTCTTTGGCCCAACAGGTGTCTTCTGATCCAAAAAAAATCTCCAAAAAGTTTTGCTGGGTTTGGACTCCGTTTGGTATTTGAAAGGATCGATACGGTCGACTAGAGGGGAGGGGTGAATAGGAGACTACAAATTTTAATCTTTCTTGTCAATTTTAATGTTTAGCGGATAAATAGGGTTCACTAGATATGCAACTAGGTGAACACAATCTATATGACAAGCAAGCTTAAAGCAAGATATGCTAGGCAACAAACTAATTAGCAAGCCAACAAGCATAAAAGGGAAATAAAGGTGCGGGAAAAGATTAACCACAAGTGAGGCGAGGACGCGGATTTTATCCCAAGTTCACTCTTCCTTGGGGAAGAGCTATGAAGGAAATATGCACTAGAGGCAATAATAAAGTTGTTATTTTATATTTCCTTATATCATGATAAATGTTTATTATTCATGCTAGACTTGTATTAACCGGAAACTTGATACATGTGTGAATACACAGACAAAACAAAGTATCCCTAGTATGCCTCTACTTGACTAGCTCGTTAATCAAAGATAGTTAAGTTTCCTGACCATAGACATGTGTTGGCATTTGATGAATGGGATCACATCATTAGAGAATGATGTGATGGACAAGACCCATCTGTTAGCTTAGCACTATGATCGTTTAGTTAAGTGCTATTGCTTTCTTCATGACTTACACATGTTCCTATGACTATGAGATTATGCAACTCCCGAATACCGAAGGAACACTTAGCGTGCTATCAAGCGTCACAACGTAACTGGGTGATTATAAATATGCTCTACAGGTGTACCCGATGGTGTTTGTTGAGTTGGCATAGATCGAGATTAGGATTTGTCACTCCGAGTATCGGAGAGGTATCTCTGGGCCCTCTCGATAATGCACATCACTATAAGCCTTGCAAGCAATGTGACTAATGAGTTAGTTGCGGGATGATGCATTATGGAACGAGTAAAGAGACTTGCCGGTAACGAGATTGAACTAGGTATGAGGATACCGACGATCGAATCTCGGGCAAGTAACATACCGATGACAAAGGGAACAACGTATGTTGTTATGCGGTTTGACCGATAAAGATCTTCGCAGAATATGTAGGAGTCAATATGAGCATCCAAGTTCCACTATTGGTTATTGACCGAAGATGTGTCTCGGTCATGTCTACAAAGTTCTCAAACTCGTAGGGTCCACACGCTTAACGTTCGATGACAATTTGTATTATGAGTTATGTGATTTGATGACCGAAGTTTGTTCGGAGTCCCGGATGAGATCACGGACATGATAAGGAGGCTCGATGGTCGAGAGGTAAAGATTCATATATTGGAAGGCTATATTCAGACACCGGAAGTGTTCCGGGTGATACCGGGCCATCGGAAGGGGTTTCGGGCAACCCCCGTCAAAGATATGGGCTTAATGGGCCAAGTAAGGGAACACACCAGCCCACAAGGGGCTGGTGTGCCCCCTATAGGGCCAGCCACGTGGGGAGAAAGGGAAAGGAGAGGAGGAAATGGAAAGTACGAAGTAGGACTCCTACTTCCTTCCCCTCCCCCCTCCTTCCTTTCCCCCTTGTCCAAATATGGTAGGGGGACTGAATTGGACTAGGGGCCCAAGTAGGATTCCTCCTACTTGGGCGCGCCCTAGGCTGCCTCCCTCCCTCTCCCTCCTTTATATACGTTGGGAGGGAACCCCTAGAACACACATCAATTGTTTCTAGCTGTGTGCGGCGCCCCCTCCATAGTTAACACCTCAGTCATATCGTCTTAGTGCTTAGGCGAAGCCCTGCGCCGGTAACTTCATCATCACCGTCGCCACACCATCGTGCTGACGGAACTCTCCCTCATCCTCAACTGGATCAAGAGCTCGAGGGACGTCATCGTGCTGAACGTGTGCTGAACACAGAGGTGCCATACGTTCGGTGCTAGGATCGATCGGAAGACGTATGACTACATCAACCGCGTTGATAAAACGCTTCCGCTTTCGGTCTACGAGGGTACATAGACACACTCTCCCCTTTTGTTGCTATGCTTCTCCTAGATAGATCTTGCGTGATCGTAGGAAAATTTTGAAATTACCGCGTTCCCCAACAGTGGCATCCGAGCCAGGTCTATGCGTAGATGTTATATGCACGAGTAGAACACAAAGAGTTGTGGGGCATAATAGTCATACTGCTTACCAGCAACATCTTACTTTGATTCAGCGATATTGTTGGATGAAGCGGCCCAGACTGAAATTACATGACTGCGTTCATGAGACTGGTTCTACCAACGTGCTTTGCACACAGGTGGCTAGTGAGTGTCTGTTTCTCCAACTTTAGTTGAATCGAGTTTGGCTATGCCCGGTCCTTGTTGAAGGTTAAAACAACACACTTGACGAAATCGTTGTGGTTTTGATGCGTAGGTAAGAACGGTTCTTGCTAGAAGCCCGTAGCAGCCACGTAAAACTTGCAACAACAAAGTAGAGGACGTCTAACTTGTTTTTGCAGGGCTTGCCGTGATTGATATGGTCAAGACGTGATGATATATAAATTGTTGTATAAGATGATCATGTTTTGTAAAAGTTATCGGCAACTGGCAGGAGCCTTATGGTTGTCGCTTTATTGTATGAAATGCAATCGCCATGTAATTGCTTTACTTTATCACTAAGCGGTAGCGATAGTCGTAGAAGCAATAGTTGGCGAGATGACACTGATGCTACGATGGAGATCAAGGTGTCAAGCCGGTGACGATGGTGATCATGACGGTGCTTTGGAGATGGAGATCAAAGGCACAAGATGATGATGGCCATATCATATCATTTATATTGATTGCACGTGATGTTTATCCTTTATGCATCTTATTTTGCTTAGCATGGCGGTAGCATTATAAGATGATCCCTCACTAAATTTCAAGGTATAAGTGTTCTCCCTAAGTATGCACCGTTGCTACAGTTCATCGTGCCTAGGCACCACGTGATGATCGGGTGTGATAAGCTCTACGCTCACATACAACGGGTGCAAGCCAGTTTTGCACACGCAGAATACTCGAGTTAAACTTGACGAGCCTAGCATATGCTGATATGGCCTCGGAACACTAAGACCGAAAGGTCGAACGTGAATCATATAGTAGATATGATCAACATAGAGATGTTCACCATTGAAAACTGATCCATCTCACATGATGATCAGACATGATTTAGTTGATTTGGATCACGTGATCATTTAGATGACTCGAGGGATGTCTATCCAAGTGGGAGTTCTTAAGTAATATGATTAATTAACCTTTAATTTGTCATGAACTTAGTCCTGATAGTATTTGCATATCTATGTTGTAGATCAATAGCTCGCGTGCTTCCCCGTTTTATTTTGATATGTTCCTAGAGAAAACTAAATTGAAAGATGATAGTAGAAATGATGCGGACTAGGTCTGTGATCCGAGGACAGAAGTATTATGTCCTTGATGCACTGCTAGGTGATGGACCTATTGCAGGAGCAGATATAGACGTTATGAATGTTTGGCAAAGCTCGGTATGATGACTACTTGATAGTTTAGTGCACCATGCTTTACGGCTTAGAACCGGGACTTCAAAAAATGTTTTGAACGACACGGAGCATATAAGATGTTCCAAGAGTTGAAATTGGTATTTCAGACTCACGCCCGAGTCAAGAGGTATGAGACCTCTGACAAGTACTTTGCCCGCAAGATGGAGGAGAGTAGCTCAGCTAGTGAGCATGTGCTTAGAATGTCTGAGTACTGCAATCACTTGAATATGGTGGGAGTTAATCCTCCAAATAAGATAGTGATTGATAGAGTTCTCTAGTCACTATCACCAAGTTACTAGAACTTCGTGATGAACTATAGTATGCAAGGGATAACGGAAACGATTCCCAAGCTCTTCGCGGTGCTGAAATCAGTGAAGGTAGAAATCAAGAAAAAGCATCAAGTGTTGATGGTTGACAAGACCATTAGTTTCAAGTAAATGGGTGAGGGAAAGAAAGGGAACTTCAAGAAGAATGGCAAGCAAGTCGCCACCCCCATGAAGAAGCCCAAAGCTAGACCTAAGCCTAAAACTGAGTGCTTCTACTACAAAGGAATGGTCACTAGAAGCGGAACTACCCCAAATACTTGGCGGGTAAGAAGGATGGCAAAGTGAACAAAAGTATATTTGATATACATGTTATCGATGTATACTTTACTAGTGTTTATAGCAACCCCTCGGTATTTGATACTGGTTCAGTTTCTAAGAGTAGTAACTCGAAACGGGAGTTGCAGAATAAACAGAGACTAGTTAAGGGTGGAGTGACGATGTGTGTTGGAAGTGGTCCCAAGATTGATATGATCATCATCGCACACTCCCTATTCTTTTGGTATTAGTGTTGAACCTAAATAAATGTTATTTGGTGTTTGCGTTGAGCATGAATATGATTTGATCATGTTTATCGCAATATGTTTATTCATTTAAAGTCAGAGAATAATTGTTGTTCTGTTTACATGAATAAAACCTTCGGTGGTCATACACCCAATGAAAATAGTTTGTTGGATCTCGATCGTAGTGATACACATATTCATAATATTGAAGACAAAAGATGCAAAGTTAATAATGATAGTGCAACTTATTTGTGGCACTGTCGTTTAGGTCATATTGGTGTAAAGCTGAAAGCACAAGTGCTCCCTGGGTGATTTTGGTAATTAATGTCAACATATCTCTTGTTGGACTAATCTCTTACCTAGTATGTTTCAGATAAGTTCAACAATGGAGTGGCATGGACTAGAGGATGTGGAACCCCTTCAAGATGCTAAGGACAAAGGATTGGCTCAAGCTCAAAGCACAAGACTCTACATTTTACTTTTAGTGATCTGTCAGGACCCCGACTCAATGCCACATCGATCTAGCATGTAACACCTCATATCACTTTGCGGCCTCACGCACGGTATTCCCACGGGTGTCGCCTTACCTTAGCCCGGGACCGTTTGCGCCTTTTGGCACACGTATATGACAGTGTCGCTAGCATCCATATGATAAGGAGCCCGGGCTGACATGGCTAGTCGTAAACCCAAAGTGGCACAGACTTACAGGGACAGGCATCCATGACCCAGCATCGAACGTGTCGGTCATCAGCGAGTGAAACCAGGCTGTAGCACTGGGCTAGCAGGACTCCGGTGAACCGGGCTGTAGCGGGCTAACAGGACTCCGGTATTCATCACGTGACATTTCCCCGAAGGGACAGACACAGGAACGAAGAAGGACACATGCCGGCCAGCCTAAGTGTTCCGGAGCAGTAGCAAGCTACCATGGCTCGATGGAAACACTAGGAGACATTTCCCCGTAAGAGAGGCTACTAAAGATAAACAACTAGATGGTCAGATCCCACACATACCAAGCATTTCAATAACATACACACAATATGCTCGATATGTGCAACTACAACATGGCATCACAACATGACTCTACGACTCAAGTAATTTATTCAATAGGCTCCGAGGAGCGAGATATTACAAACAGGGGTCTCATGACCCAACATTCAGAGCATACAAGTCAAAGCACAAGCGGAAGCTATCATGTCTGAGTACAGACATCTATAAATGGAAAAGGCTGAGAAGCCTGACTATCTATCAGATCCTGCCGAGGGCACAAGATCGTAGCTGAGGTAACAAGCTAAACGTCGAAGTCCACGCGGAACTACTAGCAAGACCGAAGTCTCTCTGCAAAAACATAAAATAGGCAAACGTGAGTACAAATGTACCCAGCAAGACTTACATCAGAACTAACTACATATGCATCATTATCAACAAAGGGGATGGTGGGGTTTAACTGCAGCAAGCCAGCTTTGACTCGGTGGCTATCCTGAACTACGACTGCAAGTAACTCTTTTGAGGTGGCGCACACGAGTCCACATATTCACCATATCAATACACCACTATGGAATCGCTCCCGTCTCCCTACGAGAACGCCATCCATAGCACTCACGCTTATCTTGCGTATTTTAGAGTATCCACTTTCACTTGTCTATGAACTGATATAAGCAACCCAGAAGTCCTTTTCCGCAGACACGGCTATTCGAATAGTTGATGTTAACCCTGCAGGGGTGTACTTCTTCACACACGCTCTCACCACTTACCGCCGTTTACACGACATGTACTCGGCAACCTTCAAGCGGAAGCCCAACGTGGGTGTCGGCCACGGCCTGCCTAAACACTCAAGTCTCTAGTCCAGGTTTATCGCCTATTCGGGTTCCATCCATGAGGAGATCCGGCCGGAGTTTCGCTCACAGCCCCAAACGATGTGTACAGGGTTCCGTGACACCAAACGGGTGCCCGGTTTACCCGGCCACGTGCCTACCGCATCACAGCCCACCCCTACGGTCAGCGCTGCGCACGGCCTCCAGCATACTACAAACACCAGAAACTACTTGCAACTCCTGGACAGAGGACAAGGGTGATCAAGAAGCCGAGAGGGTCCATTGGTTTCGGGCCCAATGCGTGGTAGTAGCTGAATCATGGATCACAAACACAGAACTCAGTTCCTGAGGACGGCTGCAATGAGACAACCCACCATGTACTCCTACATGGCCTCTCACCGCTACCTTTACCAAATCGTGTTCACACACTTAGCTCACACACAGTAGGACATGTTCACACGCCTCTGATTCATCCCCGATGAATCAAACCTGACTCAACTCTAAGCAGTAGCAGGCATGACAAACAAACATGAATGAGTAGGCACAACAGGGCTCAAACAACTCCTACTCATGCTAGTGGGTTTCATCTAATTACTGTGGAATGACAGGTCATGCAGAGGATAAAGGGGTTCAGCTACCGCAGCAAGTAACAGATGAATCGATGTTGTCCTAATGCAGTAAAAGAGAGCAGGAGCGAGAGAGTGGGATTTTATCGGAATGAACAAGGGGGTTTTGCTTGCCTGGCACTTCTGAAGATAACATTGAGTCTTCATCAGTGTCAACGATCACATCCTCGGTATCACATCTATCGAGAGGGGACAAATACCGGCAACACAGAAGGGAACACAATCAATGCAATGCACAATATGATGCATGATCATGACATGGCAAAATGAATGTGTTTTGGGCTAATGCAACTAGCAACAGATTAAATGAAGTTGGTTTGAATACAAGATTCAAATTCAAACTCCATATGTGATTATTCAAATGCCATTTAATTGATTTGTGCTAAACAGCAGCTATAAGTTGTTCTAACATGCATGAAAATGGTACAGATGGATTCCTTGAATTTTTCTGATAATTTTTCATATATAAATTATTTCATTTGGAGTTACGGTTAATTTTCTATGATTTATTGAAGTTTTAGCTATTTTCTGGAATTTTCTGATTATTTATAAAATAAACTAAATTCCAGAAAATGAATATTGCGTCAGCATGACCTCACCCTGACATCATCAGGTCAACAGGGCGGTCCAGGTCAAACCTGACGTGTGGGGTCCACACGTCAGTGACACGGGTTAAACAGGGGGGTTTAGTTTAGCTTAATTAAAGATTAGGGCACTAGGGCCCACATGTCAGTGTCAGCAGGGGGTAATTAAATTAAAATAAACTAAACTAATTAACAGGGGGGGCTGGCCCCACCTGTCATCGACCCAGGGGGGGGGGGTCAAACCCCTGGTCAACAGGGCCTAACCCGCCGGCGGCTTGACGCCGGCGAGGCCGAGACGGCGGAGACCTTTGGGTTTCTTGCTCCGGCGTCCAAACGCCGCGCGGAGAGGCTCTGTGGGTTCCTAGCGCTCGTGCGCATCCGGAGAAGGCGACGGAAGGACGCGTGGTGGTCAGCGCTCGCCGGAGCGGGGCTTGCGGCGGCGGCCGGAGCTTCGGGTTCGAGCGGTTAGGCGCTACGGCGCGTTTCACGAAGAACTGGTGGGATCTGCGGCTTCCTGAGGAAATGCTGAGCACGCCTACGTGCTCTGGTGCGACGTGCGGGGGTTGCAACCGCGGCGGCGACATGGCCGGCGGCGGGGAGCGCTCGGCTCCGGTGGTTGATGCGGCTAGGGGGCGAATTAGGCAACGAGGCATGGGGGAAACGATGCAGCGGCTCACCGCGGTTCTTCTGGTGCTGCTGGCGAGGCAGGGGAGGCACGGGGTCCGGCGAATCGACGGCGGGGATCACCGGCACCCGAGGTCGGAAACGGCGGTGTTGGAGATGCAGCAGAGCTTCTGGCGCCGCGTGACTCGATGGAGAGGACGACGACGTCGTGGCGGAGCTCGGGATCACGTCGGGGAGGTGGGGCAGTGGCTGTGGGTGCGGGGTTACGGCAGCGCGTCCATGGAGGCTTCGGCCATGGCGGGGGAACGGGCGAGGAGAGGCGTAGGGGGGCGAATGGGGTGTCGGCGAGGTCGGGGCGACGACCAGGAGACGATCCACGCGGCGCAACAACGACCAGGGCAATGCAGAGAGGCTGGGTGGTGCGTGGCGAGCTCGGGCGCGCCATGCTCACCTCCCTGCCTGCTCTGGCAAGGGGAAGCAGCTGGCTGGCACGGGCCAGCACAGTGCTGGGCCGGCTAGTGGGTTGCCAGGTAAGTGGCCAGGTAAAACTCTCTCTCTCTCTCTCTTTCTGTTTTAATTCTGTTTTTCTATTTTGCAGGTTTGTTTTGAATTTGGTTTTGAAACCAATTCAATTTATTTTTCTTCTGACAATATTTTTAGGAGCTAAAAGAATTAAAACAATGCTCCACAAAAATATTTCAGAATTATTGGACCTATATTTATTTAACAGTAGATATAAGTCCAATTCAAATAGCTATTGATTTAATTCAAATACCCAAAATAAATGTTTCTGAGATACCGAAAATATTGGTTTGGATTTTACCTCTTGCCAATACTTCCAGAGGATAACAAGAACATTTTCTTGGACTTATTTGAAGCAATTTTTATCTTGATCATTTTTTTAAAGGATTCTGAGGCTTTGAAAATTCCTCAATTCAAATTTCATTTGAATTTAAACATGATGCAGCAACCAAGCTAGTCCAAGGCCAGGGTAAAGCTAGGGATGTGACAACTCACCCCCACTAAACAAGAATCTCGTCTCGAGATTCAAGCGTAGGGTAAGGTGAAGGGTAAATGCAACTAGTATAATCTTCACGATCCAGGGTGCACTTCAGTTGAACGTTGATTTGAACACCATTATTGTCTTGAAGTCCTGCTCTGAGAAATCCTGTCAACATGACATGGCGGGAAGAAGGAGACTCTAGAAGGGTCGATCTCCTCGAAGATCGCACAACTCAGGATTAACTCACGGAATGAGACATAGCAACATCTCTCGAGCTGAGAGACGAAGCACACCTCTAGCAAAATGGAGTGGAACAGATGACGAAGGTTCACTAGGTAGACAACGATTCCACACCTAAGAAGGTGGTGAACGGTTGTCAACGTAGCGAGGAGTTGAGTTGCCATGATACCACAACGAGACACCTTCGAAAGCGTGACTCGTAGATATCTCCCCTTAAGTGGCAAAAAGAATTACCTTTGATTCAGAGATCATTGAAACTCTTTATACCAGCTTAAGGCAAATCATAATCGATCATTTAGAGGGGTTCGGTAGAATGGCATACTCAAACTTGGATGATGTGGATTACCTTGTTGAAGACAACGTAATGGATGATTTTTGCTTATCACCGGAAATGGAAGGGACCCATGGTAGAATGGCACATTGGCGGTGCAAGCTGTGAACAAAATGCAAATGCTGGGAATGATTCTGGTAACTGGGGAAGAACCCAACAATAGAGAGTGGATTCACTGTTTGAAAGATCATAGCATTGCCGAGGAAACTGAGAGCACTCCAGTTAGTGTCGATGATAACACGTAGCGCTTGTGCGTGCTCTCAAGAACTTGAGCAATTCCATAATCATCAAGGTTTTACCAACATCCGTGTCAAGGATGCTGACAACACAACATACTACCATGATGAATGGTGATGGAGGATGCAGATGCAAAGGAGGATAACACTTTCTCAGATTTCACCTTAGCGAGGCCAAGGAAACAAAATCTGGATGATCGACCGAGAGACATTTAGCACTCCGCTTCTAATGTTCTCCTTGATGTGCTAGCGTAACCCATTTATAGATATGGTTTGATATCTAGAACATCAAGTAAAAAGGTCGGACTTCGGGATCTCAAAATCCATAGGGGCAACTAGGGAGTAATCCTACAAAATCCCTATGGGGAGGTGGCCAACTTCTTCAATCAAGATACTACAATAATAGGTCTTTCGACTGGGTGGTGCTGGCCACGACATCCACTTTACCAGTTATCGAGGAACCAATATTATAGTTCTTGGGGAAATGTTCCAACCATCATATCTGCCTGAGATTCAGATCTGGTTGGTGTCAGGATATTCCAGACTCATCGAGTCTAGGAAGAAAAACGGAAGTTTGCAACACAAATCGACGAGATGACGTTGCGGGATTCTCGGGAGATGAACTACGATAAAAAGCTGCAAAACATGAGCTGGTTCTGCTACAAACATGTGAACACGTTGTCCCAGACAAGCATGCCCACATGGTAGTCTTACAATAAAACACTACCGGGTTCTGGTTGGGAACCATCAGCGAGGATATCGAAGTTCTTTCATAAGTCCGGATTAGCTCTTATGAGGATACTCCTTCTCCTTGAACAAATCAGTCAGTGGCTTGGTGTGCTAGGATACACATATGGAATGAAGGTTGCAAGTCTCCAGACCACAGAATACTTCGCACGTGTGCATGACTGACTTGCGATGATTCCAGAGGAAGCAACATTGACTTTCTCGAGTCCACGGCGGCAACTTGCATCAAATGCACATGAACTAGAGGAAGTCACTTCTTACATCCGAACATATGCTTCATGAGCTAGCATGAACAAATGCTTTCAAAAGTTTCCAACACTAGCTTAATGTTCAACAAAATCATGGAGGAGATAAGGATGTTGTCAATGGGCTCAACAACAATTCATCTAGGTTTCCTTTTAAAAAGAATTCCATAGTTAAGTGAACACGGTGATAGCATTGGTCAGACCAAAGATGTAATGGTGTATGCTCGAGGGATCAACCACGAATAAGACAACATTACGAGCATCGTTGGTACTGATTTGATTTGACGATAGCCCACACTCAAATCAAAGGATTGATAAGACAATAGGTCCAGCAACTGATCACAGGGACCAATCGATGAAGATATCATCTTTCTTCAACACATACTACACAAGAATATTCCTTTGGAACGAACTAAGTTAGGCAAGCTTTTATCTTCCAATTCTCCAAGTTGTTGTCTAGCTTAACCAACTAGCTCAGGGATATCCAACACGGATTCTTGGAGAAAGGGTGGTTTACAGGATAAACCGACTTGATCACGAGCTCAACACAACGGTCAGGTGACATCCTGGTGATACTTCCGAGAAGATATTCAGAAAATCATGAACCACCGGTATGTTACTAAGCTCGAGAACAATCTCGCTTTTGAGGGCAAGACGATATGATCAAATGAGTGAGGACTGGACAAGATCCTAACTCATCAATCGAAGGGTGCACCGAAATAAGGACTAGGTAGCACGATCAGTCCTAGAAGGATGATTCAAAACCCAACACGCCAGAATGAAATTATTGTCCATTAACTACCAAGCAACGAGGTTGCTGGGAGTATTGATTTCACACATCACAATTCATTTGTCGGTATTCCGGTTGCATCAACACGAGGGCCGAGGAATGACTAATGGTGGTGAGAAGTATCACTACGTCAAAATTCATGAGAGTTGGTGCAGTTCTCATGACAATTCTGACATAAAGGGGGTAATACTCCAAGGTAGAACAAAACCAAAAGCTGGGCTGGCATTTTGATCTGTGGAGCACAATTGCTTTGACCCAGTCCTAGATATGGAAGAGGTACTGGAGTTTGTTTCTCCTAGTCATTCTGCGATAGAATGGCTTGACGGACCACAAGAGTAATAGACATCGATAACGATTGCACGCATACTCTTGACTATCAATTGATAGACGAAGGTCAGTAGACAACTAAAGAGGGACAACTCAAAGGAACATATAACTTTCTGAGTTGTGGATACATGGGTTGGTATGCCGAACAAAGTTCAACATATTTCTTCCAGATAACCCATGCAGAAAGGTTGAGCTGGCAGAGTCACAATATAGCATGGAGAACTCATAGATGGCCTGTTGTGATTTTTTTTGATCCAACAAACTTCTACCATAATGGTTCATGGTATTTGGAAGAACGATATACCACGGATTTCAAGGACTATCGCAAAGGTTACTAATATCCTAAAGGCACTAGCAATTACTATCAACATGAAGTAGGTAGAGTGAATCTCGGGTTCAAGAACCCAGGAACAGAATACCTATTACTAAGTAGCATCACGGGATGCTTTCGAGAATGATGGCCAGAATCATCACACTGGGAACACAAATCATGGCTAAATTACTAGATGATCCCCTAAGACACCTAGGGTCATAATAATATCTCCAACATATATGTCAAGGTAACGGAGTACCTCAACTCACTGATTAGTGTGGTTAATCTGGCCCATGGGAACATTGAAACGGGAAGAAAGGATTTGCAAATGCATCAGACTACTTAGAAACCTGGGATGACTCGGACATCATAACGGCTGTAAATGCTCAGAAAAGATTTGAGACATTCACAAAAATGGTGGCATAACCACTCAGAAGCACAATATCAAGGTTTCGAGATCAACAATTAACATACGGAAGCAGTAAAAACTGAACAGAGGCTTAAGTCCAACAATCTTATAAGTCTACGGATTAGTAACACGTGATCCTGATAGAAAGAAGAGATAGCCTAGTTCTTAATCCCCGCAGGAAAGATAAGATGACTCAGATCAGAAGACATAAGGTATAAGGAGTAAAAAGAGCCTTACGTTCCATCCCACAATCAATTCCCTTATATAACTAAAGAATTTCTAGACTCAACTTCGACCAGTTTGGCTTGGTAATCCTACAGGCAGTCAAGCTCTGATACCAACGCTGTCAGGACCCCGACTCAATGCCACATCGATCTAGCATGTAACACCTCATATCACTTTGCGGCCTCACGCACGGTATTCCCACGGGTGTCGCCTTACCTTAGCCCGGGACCGTTTGCGCCTTTTGGCACACGTATATGACAGTGTCGCTAGCATCCATATGATAAGGAGCCCGGGCTGACATGGCTAGTCGTAAACCCAAAGTGGCACAGACTTACAGGGACAGGCATCCATGACCCAGCATCGAACGTGTCGGTCATCAGCGAGTGAATCCAGGCTGTAGCACTGGGCTAGCAGGACTCCGGTGAACCGGGCTGTAGCGGGCTAACAGGACTCCGGTATTCATCGCGTGACATTTCCCCGAAGGGACAGACACAGGAACGAAGAAGGACACATGCCGGCCAGCCTAAGTGTTCCGGAGCAGTAGCAAGCTACCATGGCTCAGTGGAAACACTAGGAGACATTTCCCGGTAAGAGAGGCTACTAAAGATAAACAACTAGATGGTCAGATCCCACACATACCAAGCATTTCAATAACATACACACAATATGCTCGATATGTGCAAATACAACATGGCATCACAACATGACTCTACGACTCAAGTAATTTATTCAATAGGCTCCGAGGAGCGAGATATTACAAACAGGGGTCTCATGACCCAACATTCAGAGCATACAAGTCAAAGCACAAGCGGAAGCTATCATGTCTGAGTACAGACATCTATAAATGGAAAAGGCTGAGAAGCCTGACTATCTATCAGATCCTGCCGAGGGCACAAGATCGTAGCTGAGGTAACAAGCTAAACGTCGAAGTCCACGCGGAACTACTAGTGAGACCGAAGTCTCTCTGCAAAAACATAAAATAGGCAAACGTGAGTACAAATGTACCCAGCAAGACTTACATCAGAACTAACTACATATGCATCATTATCAACAAAGGGGATGGTGGGGTTTAACTGCAGCAAGCCAGCTTTGACTCGGTGGCTATCCTGAACTACGACTGCAAGTAACTCTTTTGAGGTGGCGCACACGAGTCCACATATTCACCATATCAATACACCACTATGGATCCGCTCCCGTCTCCCTACGAGAACGCCATCCATAGCACTCACGCTTATCTTGCGTATTTTAGAGTATCCACTTTCACTTGTCTATGAACTGATATAAGCAACCCAGAAGTCCTTTTCCGCGGACACGGCTATTCGAATAGATGATGTTAACCCTGCAGGGGTGTACTTCTTCACACACGCTCTCACCACTTACCGCCGTTTACACGACATGTACTCGGCAACCTTCAAGCGGAAGCCCAACGTGGGTGTCGGCCACGGCCTGCCTAAACACTCAAGTCTCTAGTCCAGGTTTATCGCCTATTCGGGTTCCATCCATGAGGAGATCCGGCCGGAGTTTCGCTCACAGCCCCAAACGATGTGAACAGGGTTCCGTGACACCAAACGGGCGCCCGGTTTACCCGGCCACGTGCCTACCGCATCACAGCCCACCCCTACGGTCAGCGCTGCCACGGCCTCCAGCATACTACAAACACCAGAAACTACTTGCAACTCCTGGACAGAGGACAAGGGTGATCAAGAAGCCGAGAGGGTCCATTGGTTTCGGGCCCAATGCGTGGTAGTAGCTGAATCATGGATCACAAACACAGAACTCAGTTCCTGAGGACGGCTTCAATGAGACAACCCACCATGTACTCCTACATGGCCTCTCACCACTACCTTTACCAAATCGTGTTCACACACTTAGCTCACACACAGTAGGACATGTTCACACGCCTCTGATTCATCCCCGATGAATCAGACCTGACTCAACTCTAAGCAGTAGCAGGCATGACAAACAAGCATGAATGAGTAGGCACAACAGGGCTCAAACAACTCCTACTCATGCTAGTGGGTTTCATCTATTTACTGTGGCAATGACAGGTCATGCAAAGGATAAAGGGGTTCAGCTACCGCAGCAAGTAACAGATGAATCGTTGTTGTCCTAATGCAGTAAAAGAGAGCAGGAGCGAGAGAGTGGGATTTTATCGGAATGAACAAGGGGGTTTTGCTTGCCTGGCACTTCTGAAGATAACATTGAGTCTTCATCAGTGTCAACGATCACATCATCGGTATCACGTCTATCGAGAGGGGACAAATACCGGCAACACAGAAGGGAACACAATCAATGCAATGCACAATATGATGCATGATCATGACATGGCAAAATGAATGTGTTTTGGGCTAATGCAACTAGCAACAGATTAAATGAAGTTGGTTTGAATACAAGATTCAAATTCAAACTCCATATGTGATTATTCAAATGCCATTTAATTGATTTGTGCTAAACAGCAGCTATAAGTTGTTCTAACATGCATGAAAATGGTACAGATGGATTCCTTGAATTTTTCTGATAATTTTTCATATATAAATTATTTCATTTGGAGTTACGGTTAATTTTCTATGATTTATTGAAGTTTTAGCTATTTTCTGGAATTTTTTGATTATTTATAAAATAAACTAAATTCCAGAAAATGAATATTGCGTCAGCATGACCTCACCCTGACGTCATCAGGTCAACAGGGCGGTCCAGGTCAAACCTGACGTGTGGGGTCCACACGTCAGTGACACGGGTTAAACAGGGGGGTTTAGTTTAGCTTAATTAAAGATTAGGGCGCTAGGGCCCACATGTCAGTGTCAGCAGGGGGTAATTAAATTAAAATAAACTAAACTAATTAACAGGGGGGGCTGGCCCCACCTGTCATCGACCCAGGGGGGGTCAAACCCCTGGTCAACAGGGCCTAACCCGCCGGCGGCTTGACGCCGGCGAGGCCGAGACGGCGGAGACCTTCGGGTTTCTTGCTCCGGCGTCCAAACGCCGCGCGGAGAGGCTCTGTGGGTTCCTAGCGCTCGTGCGCATCCGGAGAAGGCGACGGAAGGACGCGTGGTGGTCAGCACTCGCCGGAGCGGGGCTTGCGGCGGCGGCCGGAGCTTCGGGTTCGAGCGGTTAGGCGCTACAGCGCGTTTCACGAAGAACTGGTGGGATCTGCGGCTTCCTGAGGAAACGCTGAGCACGCCTACGTGCTCTGGTGCGACGTGCGGGGGTTGCAACCGCGGCGGCGACATGGCCAGCGGCGGGGAGCGCTCGGCTCCGGTGGTTGATGCGGCTAGGGGGCGAATTAGGCAACGAGGCATGGGGGAAACGATGCAGCGGCTCACCGCGGTTCTTCTGGTGCTGCTGGCGAGGCAGGGGAGGCACGGGGTCCGGCGAATCGACGGCGGGGATCACCGGCACCCGAGGTCGGAAACGGCGGCGTTGGAGATGCAGCAGAGCTTCTGGCGCCGCGTGACTCGATGGAGAGGACGACGACGTCGTGGCGGAGCTCGGGATCACGTCGGAGAGGTGGGGCAGTGGCTGTGGGTGCGGGGTTACGGCAGCGCGTCCATGGAGGCTTCGGCCATGGCGGGGGAACGGGCGAGGAGAGGCGTAGGGGGGGCGAATGGGGTGTCGGCGAGGTCGGGGCGACGACCAGGAGACGATCCACGCGGCGCAACGGCGACCAGGGCGATGCAGAGAGGCTGGGTGGTGCGTGGCGAGCTCGGGCGCGCCATGCTCACCTCCCTGCCTGCTCTGGCAAGGGGAAGCAGCTGGCTGGCACGGGCCAGCACAGTGCTGGGCCGGCCAGTGGGTTGCCAGGTAAGTGGCCAGGTAAAACTCTCTCTCTCTCTCTTTCTGTTTTAATTCTGTTTTCTATTTTGCAGGTTTGTTTTGAATTTGGTTTTGAAACCAATTCAATTTATTTTCTTCTGACAATATTTTTAGGAGCTAAAAGAATTAAAACAATGCTCCACAAAAATATTTCAGAATTATTGGACCTATATTTATTTAACAGTAGATATAAGTCCAATTCAAATAGCTATTGATTTAATTCAAATACCCAAAATAAATGTTTCTGAGATACCGAAAATATTGGTTTGGATTTTACCTCTTGCCAATACTTCCAGAGGATAACAAGAACATTTTCTTGGACTTATTTGAAGCAATTTTTATCTTGATCATTTTTTTAAAGGATTCTGAGGCTTTGAAAATTCCTCAATTCAAATTTCATTTGAATTTAAACATGATGCAGCAACCAAGCTAGTCCAAGGCCAGGGTAAAGCTAGGGATGTGACATGATCCAAGATCACATTGAGTCCATAGGAAAGCCAATACTATTAAGAGGGGATGCGGTTTTGCTTAATGGCTTGCTTGCTCAAAGTGCTTAGTGATATGCTCCAAAGCCCTCAACCACTTCCTCTCATCCACATATGTCCCAAACCAAAAGTCAAACTCGGCCCTACCGAAACTTTCTATCCGGCGCCACCGAGTTCTCTTGACATAGCCACTGCCAGAAACCCTAGTATTTTCGTTCTCACCGATAGGGATCTCGGTCTCACCGAGATGGGATTGTAATCTCTCTGTTTCCCTTCGTAATGTTTCGGTCCAACCGAGATGAGTGATCGGTCCCACCGAGATTGCAATGCAAACTCTCTGTTTCCCTTTCGTAACATTTCGGTCCAACCGAGATGAGCGAATCGGTCCCACCGAGTTTGCCTGGCCAACTCTCTGTTTGTCTATTACCAAAATCGGTCTCACCAAGTTTGTGTAATCGGTCTCACCGAGGTTACGTTATGCCCTAACCCTAACGATATCGGTCCCACCGAGTTGACATGTCGGCCCCATCGAAATTCCTAACGGTCACATTATGAACTAAATCGGTTTGACCGAGTTTCACGATTCGGTCCCATCGAGTTTGGTAAATTGTGTGTAATAGTTAGATTTTGTGTGGAGGCTATATATACCCATCCACCCACTCTTCATTCGTGGAGAGAGCCATCAGAACATGCCTACACTTCCAACATATATTTTCTGAGAGAGAACCACCTACACTTGTGTTGAGGTCAAGATATTCCATTCCTACCACATAATTCTTGATCCCTAGCCTTCCCCAAGTTGCTTTCCACTCAAATCTTCTTTCCACCAAATCCAAATCCTATGAGAGAGAGTTGAGTGTTGGGGAGACTATCATTTGAAGCACAAGAGCAAGGAGTTCATCATCAACACACCACTTGTTGCCTCTTGGAGAGTGGTGTCTCCTAGATTGGTTAGGTGTCACTTGGGAGCCTCCATCAAGATTGTGAAGTTGAACCAAGGAGTTTGTAAGGGCAAGGAGATCATCTACTTCGTGAAGATCTACCCGAGTGAGGCAAGTCCTTCGTGGGCGACGACCATGGTGGGATAGACAAGGTTGCTTCTTCATGGACCCTTCGTGGGTGGAGCCCTTCGTGCACTCGCGCAACCGTTACCCTTCGTGGGTTGAAGTCTCCATCAATGTGGATGTACGATAGAACCACCTATTGGAACCACGGATAAAAAATCTCCGTGTCTCCAAATTGCGTTTGCACACTCCAATCACATCCCTTTACATTCTTGCAATTTGCATGCCTTACTTTCCTGCTCATATACTCTTGCCATGCTTGCTTGATATGTATTGTGAATGTTAAAACTTGTGCCAAAACTCCACTTCAACTTAAAGAGATTAAAAACTGCAACCTTTCTTACTTATAATCTATTCACCCCCCTCTAGACACCTCTTCTCGATCCTTTAAATTGGTATCAGAGCTTTGGTCTCCATTGCTTTGGTTTAAACACCATTGGAGGAAGATGGATGAGTCTATTTTGGGGAGTCTTAGACATAGAGTGCCTATACTTGATGGAGAGTATTTTCATGAGTGGAAAAATAAGATGCTTGTGATTTTCAATGAATATCATTTGAACAAGTACATTACTAGACCTTGTGCACCTCATGTTGATCCTATGCATCCTACCCTTGATGATTCAATTGACATGATTCGCAATCTTAGAACTGTTGATCTTATCACTAGAGGTTTGCCTAGAAACTTGATAGGTTGCTTGCCTACTCTTAAGTGTGCCTACACCATATGGAAATTTCTTGAGGAACGTTTTCCAAATTATTCCTTGCAAAATCTAGATGAAATTCTCCATAAGTCTATTGCCTTGAGTAAGATGAATTCCAATGATCCTAAGTTTGGTGATTGTCTATTTAAGCTTACAAATCTTATGCGTGCCAAAGGAGATGTTGGAATTATTAGCAATATAATTTCCGAAGCTATTAGAATTCATAAAGAAGATCATTGTTAAACTCATTCTAATGAATCACCCTCTCTAGGAATTGATCCATCACATGACGATGTTGAACATGGATACTATGATGAGGATGATGATAGTGACTTTGATCTTGATGATGCAATGAGATACTTTTGTCTTATGGCAAATCTTCAGGGATACATGGCAGGAGGAAAGGAATGGGTTCTTGATAGTGGATGTATCAATCACATGACCGGAGATAAAGATATGTTTCGTGAGCTTGCTGAAAACGATAGCCCTTGAAAGTATGTCACTTTTGGTGATAACTCAAAGGGTAAGGTGGTTGGCCTCGGTAAGGTGGCCATCTCACATGATAGCTCCATACAAAATGTCATGCTCGTTGAATCTCTTGGGTACAATTTACTTTCAGTATCTAGACTTGCTGATTTCGGTTTCAATGTCCTATTTACCGAAGTAGATTGCCAAGTGTTTCATAGAGATAATCATAAAATGGTCTTTGCCGGTATACATAGAGGTGATCTTTACATTGTTGATTTCACTAAAAAGGCTCAACCTAGAACTTGCTTAATTGCTAAATCCTCTAAAGGTTGGTTATGGCATAGACGGTTAGGTCATGTGGGCATGCGAAACCTTGACAAGCTTATTAAGGGTAATCATATCCTCGGTTTTAACGATGTCATATTTGATAAGGATAGACTTTGCAGCGCTTGTCAAGCAGGTAAACAGGTTGGAGGAAGTCATCCCGTGAATAACATCATGATCACAAGGAGGCCGCTCGAGCTACTTCACATGGATCTTTTTGGTCCCAACGCTTACAAAAGTCTCGGTGGAAATTCTTTTGGTCTAGTCATAGTCGATGATTTTTCAAGATTTACGTGGGTGTTATTTCTCGATGATAAATCGCAGGTCCAGAAGATCTTCAAAAACTTCGCTAGGAAGGCCCAAAATCAATTTGAAGTGAAGATCAAGAAGGTTCGCAGCGACAACGGAACGGAGTTCAAGAATGCAAATGTGGACACTTTTCTTGACAAAGAAGGGATTTTGCATGAGTTCTCGGCTACGTACACACCTCAACAAAATGGAGTTGTTGAGAGGAAGAACCGGACGCTCACCGAAATGGCGAGAACGATGCTTGATGAGTACAAGACACTGAAGCATTTTTGGGCGGAAGCGGTTGAGACAGCTTGTCATGCAACAAACCGCTTGTATCTTCACAAGCTACTCGGCAAAACGGCATACGAGCTCCTCACTGGTAACAAACCCCAAGTTGGATACTTTCGAGTATTCGGCTCAAAGTGCTACATTCTTGATAAGCATCGTCGTTCTAAATTTGCTCCTAAATCTCATGAAGGTTTCCTACTTGGTTATGGCTCAAACTCTCACACTTATCGTGTCTACAATAATTTCACCTAAAAGGTTGAAGAGACGGTAGATGTGAAGTTTGATGAATCTAATGGATCGCAAGTAGAGCAATTGCCAATTGATGTAGGAGATAAAGACCCTTCAGAAGCAATCCAAGACTTGTCCATTGGCAAGATTCGTGCAACGGAGGTGAAGGAGAGTACCTTGTCCGTCCAAGTGGAAGCTTCCACCTCACGACAAGGTGAACCAAGAGTTGATACAGAAGGATCCACAAGTGTGACACACCAAGACAAAGAAAATGAGGAAGTACACCAAGATGAACATCAACAACCTCCTTCTCCACCACGACAAGAGAATGACAACGACAACGTCAACAATGAAGAAGGCCAAGAAGAAGAACAAGATGAAGAAGATGTTCCACTCAGATCCAAGCAAAAGCTTCCACGAGTTCGAGCAAGAGTCACCAAAGACCATCCCGTCGAGCAAATCTACAATGATATACAAACTGGGAGAATCACTCGCTCTAAAACTCGTTTGGCTAACTTTTGTGAACATTATTCATTCATCTCTAGCATTGAACCTATGAAGGTTGAAGATGCATTGGAAGATCCGGATTGGATGAACGCCATGCATGAAGAGCTACACAACTTTGAGAGAAATCAAGTTTGGATATTGGTTGAGAAGCCCGACAACAACCACAACATCATTTACCAAATGGGTGTTTCGCAACAAGCAAGATGAAGATGGACAAGTAGTTCGCAACAAAGCACGTCTCGTCGCCCAAGGCTACACTCAAGTCGAAGGTATGGACTATGGTGAGACATATGCCCCCGTTGCTAGACTTGAGTCCATTCGCATCTTACTTGCCTAGCTAATCACCATGATATCACCTTGTACCAAATGGACATTAAAAGTGCTTTTCTAAATGGTGAAATAGAGGAGGAAGTTTATGTTAAGCAACCTCTCGACTTTGTCAATCCTAAGAAACCTAATCATGTTTACAAACTTCACAAAGCTCTTTATGGTCTTAAACAAGCTCCTAGAGCATGGTATAAATGCTTGACCAAGTTCCTTATTGAAAAAGGCTTTGAAATTGGAAAAATTGATTCTACTCTTTTTACTAAAAGGGTTAATGGAGAACTATTTGTGTGACAAATCTATGTTGATGATATTATATTTGGTTCGACTAACCCTCACTTTAGTGAGAAGTTTGGAAAGCTAATGTCGGAGAGTTTGAGATGTCTATGATGAGTGAACTCAAATTCTTTCTCGGTTTGCAAATCAAGCAAACTAAGGAAGGTACCTTTGTCTCTCAAACAAAGTACACCAAGGACTTATTCAAGAAGTTCAATATGCAATAACGCAAAGGTATGACTACACCCATGCCTACTAGTGGACTCTTGATTTGACCAAAGATGGTGAACCGGTTGATCAAAAGGTTTACCGCTCCATGATTGGTTCATTGTTATATCTATGTGCCTCTCGTCCCGATATTATGCTAAGTATGTGCATGTGTGCACGATATGAAGCGGCCCCTAAAGAATGTCATCTTAAGGCTGTGAAAAGGATAGTGAGATACTTAATACACACACACACACACACCAAATTTTGGCATTTGGTATCCTAAGAGGTATTCTTTCGATCTTGTTGGTTACTCCGATTCAGACTATGCCAGAGACAAGGTTGATAGAAAGTCCACTTCGAGTACTTGTCAATTTCTTGGTAGATGTCTTGTGTCTTGGTCCTCCAAGAAACAAAACTCAGTATCCTTATCCACCGCCGAAGCGGAATACATTGCCATTGGTTCATGTTGTGCTCATTTACTTTGGATGACACAAACTCTCAAGGATTATGGGATATATGTGAAACATGTTCCATTGCTTTGTGACAATGAAAGTGCTATCAAGATTGCTCACAATCCCGTGCAACACTCTCGAACTAAGCATATTGAAGTTCGTCATCATTTCAATCGAGATCACGTTGCCAAAGGGGACATTAATCTTAAGCATGTTCGCACTGATAAGCAATTAGCGGATATATTCTCCAAACCGCTTGATGAGAAAGTCTTTTGCCGTTTGAGAGGTGAATTGAACATCATTGATGCTTCAAACTTGGAGTAGGAACTCCATTTGGATACATGCAAGGCATGAGCCTTTGACTAATCCTTGATATTTCTTTCATGTTGCTATTTATATGTCTTGGATATATTTGCACCCTTGCATGTCATCTAACCCTTGTAGGTACTTGGATGAATCTAAATCTATGAGATTGCAACCCACTCACATCTTGAGCAAATTTATACATCACCAAGTCTCTACACAATGGTGGTTGAAGACAAGGAAGGACGAAACCCTTCAAACATATCCTTTGACAAATTCTATATTGAGTTTTATGATTGTCATTTTGGATATACAAGTGCTCTTCCTTTCAAGAATAACCCATGTAGGTAGATGAACTCAAATTCCAAGTGGAGCTCCCAACTCTTGATGAGCTACATCAACCTTGAGCAACCCACACAAGTTCAACTACATGATCACGATCAACACCACCACCCAAGGTATGTTATTCCATCTTAGAGAAGCTTTACTCCAAGTCATGAGTCAAAGCAACTCAACAAGATGTGAATACATCAAAATGCTTAAACAAAAAATGGTAACCCCATTTTGAGCTTAAACGATGAGTATGACCTATGATCAAGTGATCTCACTTGACTCCAAAGTCAATATACTCTAACATAGTTGACATTGTCGCCGAGCAAATCTAGATGAAGTTCTCTTGTGTTCTTTTTTGTGCTCTTGCATTTGTCTCATACATATTTGTTTCCCCTTTTTAAAAAAAACTTCATCTAGATTTCTTTTCTGTTTCCTTTTGTTATGCATTCCCTGCATCCAATTCTTTGCAAATCTTTCAGTTAATTCCTTGCAAATCCTTGTGAGATCTTACTTGACTAGTGAAGTGAGGTGACAAGTGTTTTATATGTGATAGATCGGTCACACCGGTCTGTTGCCTTCGGTCCAACCGAAATCTTTCGGTGCAACCGAAGCACACAACTCGGTGCCACTGATTTCACTGCAGGAAAGACAACTTGCCACTTGTTCCTGCATTCTTTTTGATCTAGCTCCACTCAATGATTCTTGTCCTCTACCAGCATCACATTTGACTTGCTGCTTTGTTTTGTGACTCAAGGACCAAACCCATTTGTAACAAAAATCCAGAAGAACCCTTCTTGGAAATTTGATGTCAAAGGGGGAGAGAGAAATCACATCAAAGCTTAATCATTTCTATAGGGGGAGAGAATACTCAGGGAGAGAGAGACCCCAGATGCTTGGTGTTTAAGAGGAGAGAAGTCACATGTCTTTAAGAGGGGAAATACATGTTCATATTTGATTGTTTGCATTAGCTCTGTTTCTTTTCATTGCTCTGATTTTCTATTCCCTATCTTCTCCCAGTATCCCATGCAAGATTCAGGGGGAGCAAGACATCTAAGGGAAGGAAATCCTTGAATTCATTGCACACCTTTACCTTTGGGGACATGTCTACATCCAATGGGGTACTCAGTACTCACTCTCTACATGTCATCCCAGTCTTGGTACTCTTGTGGTTTCTTTTGTTTGCTCTGGCTAGTAGGTGTATCTGTGTTATCTAACCTTGTTTACGCAGGTTCATTCCTTCCTAAGACAACTCAAGACCACAAGGTAAGTATATGCATCACAGTCATGTGTATGAGGATTTCTTGCTGATGTACATACTGTTTGCAAGAAGGACTCATGAGCATGAAGGTACATTTCCTATATTCACATCATTTGCTCTGATGCATATAGCCAAGATAAATGTAACCACTACAAAAAAAGACACATCCGTGACATTTTGGGCCAAACGAAATTTGTTTCTGTCATACATATGACACTTCTACGACGATAATTGTGACAAAACCTGGTATCATCATAGATGTGATGGGCTCCTACTTCTATGACAAAAAATCATGACAGAAAATGGGCTTTTCGTCCTGGGCGGGCCGAAGACGCAGCTGAATGACATTCTTTGGGCCGCCCATGATGGAAAAAACCGTGGTAGAAGCGAGGGCGAGGAAAATTTTGGGGAGTTCCTGGTTACGGTGGGAGGTCGGGGGCCGAGCGATGTGCGTTTCTATCATACACGTACGCGTGTGTGTGCGAGGCGTTGGCTCTAACTGAACCCGAGCGAGGCATTGGGCTCTAACTGAACCCGAGCGATTGCACTGTAGGCTACGCGTTACTGAACCCGAGCGATCGATCGATGGCTGTTAACTGAACCCGATCGAGCGATTCGTTTGCTACTGCTGCTAACTGAAGCCGATCGATTGGATGAACAGTGAGCGTTGCGGGGGAGGGGGGGGGGGGTTGGAGAAGAGTGAGCGGTGGTGTTGCCTCTGGATGAATAGGCCCCCGTGGTGTGTTGGCTGGATGAACAGTAGACGGTGGAGGGGTGCCCGTGGAGGGGTGGTTGAACAGTAGCCGGTGGAGTAGCGCGCGGTGGAGGCTGGATGAACAGGAGCCCGTGGAGGCTGGAGGAGGTCGACGGTAGCCCGTGGAGGCTGGAGGAGGTCGACTATGGAGATGAACAGTATCCCGTGGAGTCCCGTTTTGCGGTACGCCACACCCCTCCCGATGAACAGGACCCCCGTTTCGACCGTAGCGCTCCAACACAAGTCCGTTTCGTCTGTTTTGCGGTACGCCACACCCCTCCCGATCAACATGACCCCCGTTTCGACCGTAGGAGGTCTGTTTCATCCGTTTTGTGGTACACCACACCCCTCCCGATCAACAGGACCCCCGTTTCGACCGTAGGAGGTCCGTTTCCTCCATTTTGTGGTACGCCAGACCCCTCCCGATCAACAGGACCCCGTTCCGAATGTGTCCGGTCGAACACAAGGATGTTTCCTCCGTTCCGCGGTACGCCAGGCCTCGTTTCCATCGCCTGTTCCGTCCAAGCCCTCTCGATGAACACGACCACACATTCCGTTCCGACCCAGCCGGTTGGCTCCCATGCGTTCCGTTGCCTCCCGATGAACACGACGCATTCCGTTGCCTCCCCATGAACACGACGCATTCCGTTGCCTTCCCATGAACACGACTCATTCCGTTGCCTCACCATGAACACGACGATGATGCTGTTTATTCGTTCCGACCTAGCCATGTACACAAGCCCTAGCCGTACGTATGCGCGAGTAGGCGTTCGAGACCCCGCCCGTATGTACATACGTGGCCGTATTTTCTTTCTTGCACCCTGGCCGTTGTACGGCTATTTTTTTAAATAATACAACTTTTTTTATTAAATTTCAGAAATATTACGCTGTAATTATATTTTTTAAAAATATTACCCAGTCGGCCTACTGCTGACCGATTGGATCCAGTCGGCCTACTGCTGGCCGATTGACCCCCAGTTGGCCCACTGCCGGCTGATTGGATCCAGTCGGCCCACTGTTGACCGATTGGCCCCAGTTAGTCCACTGCTGGCCGATTGGCACCCAGTCTGCTTCCTCTAGGCCAACAGGTGCATGCACCCATTTATCTGTTGAATAGGTATTTGAAAAAAGTTGAGAAGTATTTGAAAAAATGTTGATCATGCATATAAAAATGTTACTCAAGCATTTGAAAAAAATATTGAACAAGTATTTGAATAATTGTTGAACAAATTTTTGAAAACTGGTGAATAGGTATTTGAAAAATATTGAAGAAGTATTTTAAAAAAAGTTGATCATGTATATGAAAATGTTAATCAAGCATTTGCAAAAAATATTGAACAAGTATTTGAAAAAATGTTGAACAAATATTTGAAAAAATATTAATCATGTATATAAAAATGTTGAACAAGTATTTGTAAAAATGTTGATCATGTATATAAAAATGTTGAACAAGTATTTAAAAAATATTAAACAAGTATTTAAAAAGTTTGAACCAGTATTTGAAAAAATGTTTAACATCTGGAAGCTGCCATGGCAATCACCAGCGCAGCTAACCGCCCCATCAGCTTCCAGTTACTGGTTAGAAAAGGGATCGTGACCAACTAGAGGTGACTGAGCCGGTCTTCTCTATTATTTCTTTCTTTTTTCTTTGCTTTCTATATTACTTTTTAAAATACTTGTTCAAACAAATTTAAATACTTGTTCAACTTTTTTTCAAATACTTGTTCAACATTTTTATATACATGATCAACATTTTTACAAATAATTGTTCAACATTTTTATATACCTAATCAATACAAAATACTTGTTCAACATTTTTTTCAAATACTTGTTCAACATATTTTGCAAATGCTTGATTAACATTTTTATATACTTCCTCGATCCCAAAATAAGTGTCTCAACCTTAGTACAACTTTGTACTAGAGTTAGTACAAAGTTGAGACACTTATTTTGGGATGGAGGGAGTACATGATAAACATTTTTTAAATACTTTTTCAACTTTTTCAAATACCTATTCAACAGTTTTCAAATATTTGTTCAACATTTTTCAAATACTTGTTCAACATTTTTTTTCAAATGCTTGATTAGCATTTTTATATGCATGATCAACATTTTTTCAAATACTTCTTCAACATTTTTCAAATACCTATTTGCATCTGTCGGCCTAGAGAAAGCCGACTGGGGCCAATCGGCCAGCAGTTGGCCGGCTGGATCCTGTCGGCCGGCAGTGGGCCGACTGGGGGCCAATCGGCCAGCAGTAGGCCGACTGGATCCAATCGGTCAGCAGTAGGCCGACTGGGTAATATTTAAAAAAAATATAATTATGGCGTAATATTTCTGAAATTTAACATAAAAAATGTATTATTTAAAAAAATTAGCCGTTGTACGTACGTGTACATGCTACATGCGCGCCTCTACTACGACACGTGCGCGCCTCTACTACGACACGTGCGCGCCTCTACTACGACACGTGCACGCCTCTACATCGACCAGTATGTACGTACACGTTCGTGACCAGAATGACAACGCTACGTACGCTTCGACCAGGTGGGTCCCGACTGTCAGGCACTTCCTTGCGTGCGAAGATGTAGCTGGTGGTCCCAGCAGTCAGGGGGGTGAATCGTTTTTTTTGCCTGGACGCACTTCCTTTCATGGGAAGATGTAGCCGGTGGGTCCCAACAGTCAGGGGGCAAATTGTTTTTTTTCGGACACACTTCCTTGCATGCGAAGATGTAGCTGGTGGGTCCCAGTAGTCAGGGGGGCGAATCGTTTTTTCTGCCCGAACGCACTTCCTTGCATGCGAAGATGTAGCTGGTGGGTCCCAACAGTTAGGGGGAAACATTTTTTTCGTGAAATACGGTGGCCCATCCGGTGGGTCCCCGCTGTCAGGTGGAGGAATCATTGTTTTCCGCGTAATAAGGAGGCACTTCCTTGCTGCGGCCGTGGACCCAGCTGTCAGCCTCTCCACGTATAGTCAACGTCCGATGGAAGTCGTTCCTTGACCACGTTGATCACGCCGCGCCGAGAGCACCACGGCGGTGGACGACCCCGAGGCCTAGGAAGGGGACGACTCGGAGCCGGGGAAGACGCAGCAGTGGATGCCCACGCGAAGAGGAGTACGAGGGTTCACTGGTTCGGCTGCGGTGTGAGGCTGCTGTCGCCGTAGAATAACAGGGGGTGTGGGTGAGTAGAGGGATGGCCTGGCCAGCGGTAGGAGTAGTAGGGGGCGGTGAGGCCTCCGCGGCATCACAGCCGGCCACGGGAGGCAGGAGCACGCGGCACGACCAGCGTTGGTTTGGGCGGCTGGAGCAAGAATACCAGAGGTTGAAGAAGCACTACAGCCGTTGGATGAACATCGTACGGTAACAGGAGCTAGAATTATTCATATTGACTAAGTTGACAAAGCCCTCCGTCCTCGTCAACTTGGTAGGCCCACAAGTCAGCCTCCCACTATGCTAGGTTCCAGTTGGCAGGGGGAGTATTCATTTTTGTGTGGGTAATAAGGAGGCACTTCCTTGTGTGCGAAGATAGCTGGTGGGTCCGACATGTCCGCGGGGGGCACATTTTTTTCGCGAAATACAGAGGCCCTTCCGGTGGGTCCCAAATGTCAGGTGGAGGAATCATTATTTTGCACGTAATAAGGAGGCATTTTCTTGTGTGCGGTCGTGGACCCAGCTGTCAGCCTCTCCACGCATAGTCTACTTCCGATGGTGTCGTTCGTTGACCACGTTGACCACGCCACACCGAGCGCATCCAAGGTGGTGGACGACGGCGAGGCCCCGGACAGCAACGAGCCGGAGATGGGAAGACGTGGGAGTAGAGTCGCACACGGAGAGGTGTACGAGGGTTAACTGGTTCTAGTGCGGTGTGGTTCGGCAGTCGGTGGAGAAGAACAGGAGGTGTGGAGGGGTGGAGGGATGGCCTGACCAACGGTGGAGTAGCGCTTCATAGCGAAGCGTGCTAAGCAGAGCTGCTAGCAGCAGGAGGCGGGAGGTGGTCCCGGCGGCGCTGGAGGAAGAAGACGAGAGATTGAAAATGGATGCCGGTCGTTGGATGTAAATCCAACGGCTAACATGTCAGAATCATTTGTTGACTAAATTGACAACGACTTGCGTTGGCTTCGACCTATTGGCCCACATTTCAGCCTCCAGAAATGTGGCACGTATTCAACCCATTTTTTCAGAATTTATAGTCCTTTTTTCTCGCGGTAGAATTTACAGTCAATTTGATCTTTTTTTTTGAATTACAGCCATTAGCTGGGCTGGGTGAACAAATAATGTAGCGTCCATGCGGACCATTTATTTTATTTCCTACAATATTATAGGCCATTTGCACTTTCTCGAAATACACGATTTTGCTGGGCTGATTCTAATTATAATGTTGGGTTGGGCCAGCAATGTTATCAAAAAATAAAAAGGGGCTGAGCATTTTGTTATAAATATATTTAAATAATAAGTGATATTATCACATTCGTCCTTAAATCTTACCAAGCTTTTGTACACAATCACTAGGATTTTCGTGCCAAAACAATCGAGGATTTTATTGTTAAGAAATTGTTTTTATAAGTTAATAAGATGTGGGATATTGTTTTCTTACATATGTAAGTATCTGTTAAATATATGATGACAATAAAAATAATATATAATAACATATAAAATAATTTAAATATATATAATATAGTTAGAAGGGAAACATAAGTTGGACCTGGCGTTGCTATTCTTATATAGAAAAATAGAACAGACCTATGCGTTTTCTTAAAAAAAATACATAAATTGGGTTGCCTAAAATAAAACCTCGGATGGGAGGTCCATAGGCCGGTCGATACATGGCGGCCCTAAGAAAATACAAATAGGCCTATGGACCTCCCATCCGAGGTCGTGGGCTGCGCATGTTAAAAATGAAAGCCTAGATGGGGCAGCCCAAAACCACGTCCAACACTTGCCAAAACTTCGTCCCTCGTTTTCTCTGTGTTTCGCACACTCGACATTGTGTGGGCATTTTGACTGTGCATCATATGAAGATGTGCTATGCATGAATGTTGATCAGCATGATGTTAACTGGCTGGTAGTTCCATTTTCGACCATGAATAAAACTTCCAACATGATGTTAACCCTGTTTGAAAAGGCCGTGTTAATATAAATGCTCTGCCTCTAAAAGTTGCAGTTTCTTATCTGAAACAGAACTTGCAGTTTCTTATCTGAAACTGAAACTTGCAGTTTCTTCTCTGAGAATCACATTGTCTGCACTTTTATACTCCTATCAAACTACATTTTTTTAAGTGCTAAAAATAGATCTCTAGAATTCATAAAATACTTCATATGCTCAATACTGCAAATCTGAAATTCAAAAGACATTAATATCTGAAAGTACTCTCAAAATGTAGAACACAAAACACAATTCACAACCTGCCTAACTATTGGGCTGGGGGGGGGGGGGCGGCAGTCCCCTCCTATTCCTAGGCGGCAGACAGCCGCCCCGTGAGACGATGTGAACGGCGAGGGAGACGATGGCGGGGAAGTGTCGTCGGGCCAACTGCTTTTATCCTCTTGCAGTTGGGTTCGGTCGACGAAGACTCCACCGGCTCGCTCTAGTAGGACACCCTCACAAACGGCACCCTGTAGATGCTCGATCCTTCAATCTCTGGTGGATTCTCCATCTGGGATCGATACTCCCACCACCACTCCCTCACGATCGGATTTGGTGAATCTGTTTGCTCCATGGCCCAGAGGAGCAACTCTATGTACTCCAGCGCGACTCCCTCCAGGAGTATCGCTGCCTTTTCGCTCTGTTGCAGATATTTGGTCATGGATGTCGCCGTCACCGCTAGTTGGTCCTTGTTGTCAAACCAAGACTGTATCTCCAACATCCTAGCTAGCTTCACAGGGTTGTCGTCTGTGATCCTCATGTATCGGTTGTACTCCTCCATCGATCTACTTCTCCACAGCACCTTCACTCACCGACGGTGGTTTTTGAATGGAAGAGGAGAGGAGCAATGCTAGTTTTGGATTAGAATGGGAGAGGAGCGACGCTGGTTTTGGACTGGAACAGGAGAGGAGGGGCGGTGGTTTTGAAATGGAAGAGGAGAGGAGCGGCGCTGGATTTAGATTGGAACAGGAAAGGAGCGGCGGTGGTTTAAGAGGAGAAGAGCGGAAGGTGGCGCTGGTCTTGGAAGTATTTTTTTGTTGTTTTGCGTATTTTGGGTCAAAGTTGACCATGTAGTGTATTTGACAAGCAAAATGTGAATGCATGTCACCAAAAATTGTATCGTTTGGTTCGTATCTGAATGTACTTTCAAATTATATTATTTTTGCAACGTATAACATATATTTTATGTGCGAAAATCATGGTCAATTATGACCCAGAATAAAAGGGAGACTAGTTAATGTGGGGTCGCTTTCTTAATTGAAGGGTAAATTGATTTTGATTTTGATCCAGTCACAGCGCACCGGCCCTCTCGTCCAATCCTAAATCGCTGCCGCATGCTCCTCTCCCTCTTCTCCATTGCAAAACCACCTCCTCTCCTCTCCATCATCTCCATTCCAAAACCACTGTCTCGCCTCTCCCTCTTCTGATCTTCTCCATTGCAAAACCACCTCCTCTCCTATCCATCATCTCCATTCCAAAACCACCGTCTCGCCTCTCCCTCTTCTGATCTTCTCCATTGCAAAACACCTCCTCTCCTCTCCATCATCTCCATTCCAAAACCACCGTCTCGCCTCTCCCTCTTTTGATCTTCTCCATTGCAAAACCACCTCCTATCCTCTCCATCATCTACATTCCAAAACCACCGTCTCGCCTCTCCCTCTTCTCTATTGCAAGACCACCGTCTCTCCTCCCATCTTCCAAAGCTAGCACCGGACCACTCATAAGGACATCTATGGAGAGGATGCAGCAGCGAATCAGGCAGATCATCGACGGCGACCAAGCAAAGTTAGCTAGGTTGAAGGAGATCCTTAGTTGGTTTGACAATGAGTGGGAGATTTCAAGGACGGTGTGGGCCATGTGGCAATGTATGCGAAAGCGCGAGACGGCAGCGATGAGGGTGGCGATGTACATGTACTCCTCGGCGGTAGTCACGCCGTAGTCCTCCGAGTTCATTGAGTATCTCCTCTGGGCGATGGAGCAGACAGATTTTCCTGAGGCGACCGTCAGGCGGAGGTGGTGGGCGTACAGGTTGAAGGTCGAGCACCCAGAGGATAACGAATCGATCGAGTATGGTGTGCCATTCGTGAGGGTGTAGAGCCAGCCAGAGCCACAGGAGTATTCATTCTCCCACCGCAAGAGGAGGCCAGATGGCGCGACGTCGCTTCCTCGCCGTTCTCCACGGTTCCCTCGATGCTCGCCTCGTTTCAATGATGGCGGTAGGGTTTAAGGTAAGCTTCGCACTAACCTAATCTTCCACCTGCTCATGCTTACAATCAGTGTGACAACTAATGAAAATCATGCTTACAATCAGTCTCCAAGTACTACGCCAATCACCCTAAAAGAGCTCTGGACCTTTGGGTCAAAGTTGTGACAAGTGTACAAATAAAGAAAAATAGATTGGTGCTTCTTTCAGAAAAGAGTACTCCCTAGAAAACTGCCAATATAAGCTACTAGTATTTGGTTAGAGGATTTGCTGCCGAGAAAGATCCGTCCATAGAGAGTGCCACACATCCCACTGGTGGTGGTGGATGCCAATGCGTGCATGCAGCATGGTTGGTGTCGGTAATTTTTACTTGGCACACCTCGCACTCTGCATATATGCCGGTTCCATACGTACATTTGTGCAGTTCCACCAAAATGCAGCTGAATAACCCTATTTGCACAGATAATGAAAAAGCATGACTACATTATAGTGGCACTAATTGATGAAACACACAAAATAAATAGAATAAAATATTGCGATAGTATCATAGTATGCCATGCTGCGAGGGCGAGATGGGCCCTGCGACGCCTCATACGTTACGCCTCATACTGGACATCGTCCCAAGTCTCCCAGATACCCTTCTGCCAGTGATGAACATTAGTGTACAACGGTAGTACAAGGAGGTGCCTTGAGACATTCAAATCTCTATTTTTGTACATATCAACTAAAATTAAGCACCCCAGTTTGCAGAAACGCTTAAACATTAACAATGGGACTAGTTGATGAAACATACATTAACAAAGAGAAGCACTTTCTTTATCTACATTGGAAATGAAATGATAGAGATGACATTCGCTCTATTTTAATTGTATTATTACTTCATTTTATCAGTGACACTAGGGTCGAGCAGGTGGCAAACAAGGTGTACCGTGCGTCGCAAGGATGGAGGCCGGGGGTGCTTAGACTGGGATGCTGAAGCTGGATCTTTTAGTCACAAACATGGATGATTCAATTCATGGGACCTTTTGGTGCAGTTCACCTAAAATGAAGCAATGTCCCGTGAGCTAGAAACTTCTTGTTCAATTTATTTAAGAAAAGGGCTCCAGCCCTGGTTCCATTTCCATCAGAAAACGAAACCCGCAGAGCTTCTTCTTCATTAGTTGCAATAAAATTGAGCAACATCAAGGTTGGTTGTGAAGCTCCTGGAATGCTCAAGTATAATTTGGATATCATTTGTGCAGTTCAACTAAGATCGAGCGTGAAATGTATATCTCTGTTTGCACAAAAAAGGTGGAAAGGAGGGTGACTAACAAGTGATGAAACATGCATCAAATGAAAAGAAGCATGTTCCTTATTTGAATGGCAATCCTACAAGGACAGTAATAATTTCTAAAGCAGTGGCATTGCTAGATATTAGTGTGGGCATTAGGATTATTATGACAACCTTTAAATACGACATTACTTTGGGCACGGGAGAGTAGGCGGACCAGGATAGTTGCATTTCTAACGAAAAGAACCAACTTATCTTAATGGGAAATTTAGTAGGACATGTAAAAAAGTGCCATTAATTCATATTACTGGAGGCATTACATTGAAAACAACATTGGTTTAACGTGTCCTTACTTTTAACAGTGCGACTGCTACATTTTACCAGTGGCATTACATAAGAGTGGCTCGGGGCAACAAACATCAGAACAGGATATCTGGGTTGGTCCCATTTTTGTTCGGTATAGCCACCTTATACTGTGTGAGGCTAGCAAATCTAGTGCTGGACTTACTCTGTTGACTTGTCCCCCAGTCCCCACTTTCTTTCCTTTTTCAACCAATAGATTTGGTTTATATTGAGTTTGTACTGCGTTTCCCTTTATTTCCCTATTAGACCTAGAGACCAGTTGGATAGCCAGTCTCTGCTAATTTTCGCCCCCATTATTTCCTCTTTCGACCAAGTCCTAGATTCAGGTAACAAATCCTCCCCCACCCCCTTTCTTCCTTGTTTGAACCAAGTAGTACTAGATTCGAGTGCATGAATTAGTTTTACCTCTTAAACGTAAAAAATTAGGTGGTTTTTGAACAGCCGATCAATCCTATCTACGAGGGGGCCTGAGAAATAGTAAAAGATACAAATGCAGCGACGTCAGGAGCTCGGGAAGTAGAGCAAGGCTGGTTTGGAAGGAAGTTATACCTGATGGTCGCCGGGATGTCGCTAGGTGGGCGGCGGGAGGCCGGATCTGCCCACACTATGGCAACGAGGAAGAAGGGGTCGGAGGCCCCCCCTCACCAACGGTGCTTGGGAGAGAACGGCAAGGCAGGCTGATCGGGACGCGCCCAGCAGTGGGTAAGTGCCGTCGCCGAGGACGACCGCGTGAACATTGCACCTTCTCACCTTCCCCGACGGAGAGGATCCGGCTGGATCTGTGACCAACGGTGAGCAGAGAGAGAGAGAGAGTGGCCACCGCTGTCGTGTTTAGATCTGGAGAGGCCGAGACAGTGTGAAGAGAGCAACACTAGCAAGCAAGCGCGGAGGCTCCTGCTTATATAGTGGAGTAGTACTAGTTTTCTTTTGTCTACCGGAGCCGGCTTGACCTCATCAATGACTGTCGAAGAAGTCTTCATGCATGTGGCCCGGAGGCGCAGTTGTCATCATTTTGATCTGAAGCGCCGAATTATAACATATAACACGAAAAAATGCCACATGACAAGAAATCATAACCTCACTGCCCAAAGGAGACAACATGAATCCCGAGGGACAAACTAGACGAGGAACAAAGCTCTAATTAAAGATAAACTCATAGAAAAGGGGTCCATCGATAGATTTTCTAATTAAATTAGCCGGCTTGACCTAGATGGCAGCCGAGTAGTCTTCGTGCATGTGCCCCCAATGACTAGCCCAACTCAGTTGTCGCTGTTTAACCCTCGCAGTGATCCGGAGCACATGACACCTAATTTTGTGAGATGACAAGAAACCGTTTTTTAGATTTCTCACCACAACTATAGCCATGTACAACACAACCTGCATGATATGTAGACGATAGCCAATCCAGGCGTGTCTGCTAGAGTCTAGTCACATGCATGGACGAACTGATCTTCCGTGTCTTGCAGGGATCGTCTAGGCACCAACGTAGTACAACACTTCTCTAGTACTATTGCTCGTCTCCCTCTTCTATTAAGTCACCCGACTTGCGGGGCCGGGGAGTGTGACTATGGTCGGTTCTCAATTGCCGTCCCACATTTGTGTGCAAACGCAATATGACGCGCGTTCCATTCGGAGAGCAGCATGCCAGACCGACCGGCCGTCTGGGGTGCGACGCGAACGCGACGGGAGTGCTGTATACTCCATACATGTGTACCACCGTTTTCTAGACGCTTTGCTCCATGGCACAGGTGCAATCCATGGATACAAAATTAGTATATTGTATACTATTTAAAAGTCGAGGGCGGGGCTTTTCCTGCGCAGTAGGCGGCAGGGCAGTTCCGCCTAGTCGGTTCGACAGAGACGCGAGAAGACGAGGGAGTAGGCTGCTGCAAACATAGGGCTGTGTGATTTGACAGCGAGTTACTGCTGGACAGGTGGGGCCCCATGATTTGACTTGCCATTATCATTTTAACTGCGGTGTTACGACCGGCGTGAGTCTCCCGATTCCTGACCACCTCCATACAGGTGCCTCTCCCAATGCTCCACCATGTAGTAGAGGCTGGCTCTTGCATGAGAGCCCACTTCTCCACTTTTTCCTTGCCTCTCTTTCCTCCACATATGCAAAAATGCCATGTAAAGCGCACTATTGTACTTACTTGCTCCTACAGGTGCTTAAGCTTGCCACATAGGCATAAAGTCTGATGTGGCAAGTTAATCAAGAAGAGAGAGACTAGTTTGGTGACCCAAGGAAGAAACGGTGCTAAGCGCGTGTACCTAGGTGAAAAGACAATTTTGAGTCTATAGCTAATTAAATGAAGCAAACTTAGCAACACCATTTCATTGGAAGAGGTCACTCCTTGGCAAATGCAATAAATACTAGTACTCCCTATGTCCCATAATATAAGAACATTTTTGGCACTACACTAGTGTCAAAAACGTTCTTATATTATGGGACAGAGGGAGTACGAAGAAAGAGATAGAGAGAAGTAAAAAAATACACTTATAGCCAACCTTATAGCCAAAACCTTGTTGTAGTATGAGTGACTAAGTGATGACTATGTATGACATGCCAACATCAGATAGCCTAACGCACCATGTTAAATCTCCAAGGGTGCGACCGCGCGTGCGACGCGACGGTCGTGGTAGGCGCGGCCATGATACGGGCTGCTGGCAGCCCTTGGATCTGAGATCAAACAGTCGCATGCTAAGTTGTTAAAAATTTGCAGAATAACCCTCCAGGATAGGATATTCACCCATAGGTCTAGAATCATGCTGTGCAACCGTTCGATCTCAGATCCAAGGGCTCTCAAAAGCCCGTATCATGGGAGAATGGAAAGCCACTACCCTGCCGTTCGCACGCTGGCAGTTCGCTCCTACTCGTCCCCGCACGTCCTTTAATACTACGGTGGTTCGCTCCTAGTCGTCCCGTCCATTCACATTATGGCAGTTCCACTAATCCTAACCCTCCTCCCAAATCCATGGCGTCCCAAATCTCCATGATCGGCAGTGAGTACAAGGTTAGAACCATCACCGGCGATGAGTTCGACGTCATCTACACCCGTTCTTCCGCGATAGTGAAAGGATGCCTTTCTGGCTTTAGACACATGTTCGAAAACTCAGATGATGAGTGGGTCGCTGGGCTAGATGTTGAGTACACCACATTCCTGGGACGAGAGAAGGATCTAAAGGACAAAGAGAGGAAGAAGCCCATCGTGATCCAAGTTTGTGTGCATGACTTATGCTTGGTCTACCACATATGCCATGCCGACGTTGAGTGCCAGGATTTTAAGGACTTCCTCGAGAGCAACCTAGTCAAATTCGTTACTATAGACTTTGGTAACGACAAAGAAGTCCTGGGTCGGATAGGCCTCGTTGTAGGCAACACCTTCGACCTCCAGAAGAATCGGCTGGTGTCCTCTTGTCAGCCTTCAATGCTGACCCTGGCAGGAGCCATGGTTCATCCTTCGTACGGTAAACTGGAGAAACCTCCGTACACGTTTCATTGTCATGCATGGCAGCAGAATGTACTAGATATAGACCACATCCACTACGCTGCAATGGATGGCTACCTTTGCTTCAATATCTACACGGGTTGGATGAAGAGCAATAGCCAAGTGTGCGGTTCAAGCAAAGAAGCATCGCCAAGAGGAAGAGGGACAAGGACGAAGTTGAGGACGTGGACGAGGACTCCGAGTAAGGTGGCAGTGTCGTTGCTCATGGTGGTTCTAATGCAGTGTCTACCGGAATAGTTGCAAATTTTAATTTTAGGTGTGCTTAATTTAATTTGAGTGGTGTGTTGTGCTGAGCCCCCAGCAGAACTATGTTATGTTTCTTCTCGTTACTTTAACTCTTCAGTACGTACATACTAGTATTTCTTACATTTCATCTTTTAGTTGGTATAGTACTACCACTCGTTTCTTCACATTATATACGTACAATATATATGGCCAACATCATATAGCCAGCAGTTTAGTTGTCAAAGAATTTCAGGGTGCTTAGTTTTGTTAAAGAATTCCAAGATGCTTAGTTTTATTTGAGGGGTGGGTTGTGCTGGACACCATTATCGTGACTAGCCTTTTTAATAGTACTATATGCATAATTTGGCGACGAGCGCTCTCTATATGTACCACCTTTTTTTATTTTAAGTTTTGCTCCATGGCGCAATCCATCGATACTACTGCTGTACAAAAGTATACATTTTTTAAAAGGCTAGAGGGCGGAGCAGTCTAGCTTGGTCGGTTTCACGAGAGGCGAGGGCCTTTGTGATTTGATGGCTCATTACTGCTGGAAGGCAGGGCCTTGTGATTTGACTGCTCGTATAAATGCGCCGACGACCTGAAGAGGAGCAAAGAACCGTGCGGTATACTCAAGTTTTCCACTAGAGTAGTACTGCGATGGAGGAGCACGAAACACCGCAGCCCAGTGCCATATGGCGATAAAAAATAATCTAATTTGCTAGTCATCTCATTCTTAGCATTGTTCTATTCATTCCCTAAAAAAGCATTGTTCTATTCATGCCTCGCAGAGAATGTGACACGTGCGGCGAAACACCCGAAGTAAAAGATGAAACACAGGAGCAAAAGAAGAAGGAAGATTATCACCCCAAATGATCTAATTCGCCGCGGAGTCGTAACTGCTTCTTCATTACCTCCACGACCTCGATCTCCTTTGCGCATCTCCTCTGCCATCTTCTTCATTCTGTCCATGATGCGGGATTTCTCGACGCGAGCCTTCATCATCTGTTCCACGGCCGCATTACGTACCTTGACAGCAGCCGGGTGCTTGATGCGGAGCTTCGCCAACTCCTCCTTCTGTTCCATGACGAGGGCCTGCAACATCTTCATCGAGGAACTACTATTCTCATGCAGCTTCTTCCAGCCGGTGTTCTTCTCCTTCAACAGGTCGATCTCATGGCAGAGCTTCGCCTTGTCCTCCTGAAGTCGCAGGATTTCGCCGGTCACCTTCTTCTCCGAGGCAATGCTCTTCTTCAGCAACATCACCAAGCCAGTGGTCAACTTCCCCTGCTTATTGAGCTCAGCGGGAATGTCGTCGAGGCTCTCCTTCAGCAACTCCATCAAGCCTTGGATAAACTCCTTCTGCTTATTGAGCTGATCGGGCATGCCGTCGAGGGATAACGACTCCAGCTCCGCCGGCTCGGCATGTTCGCCTCCGCGACTAGGGCACTCCTGGGAGCCATCGCCTGCCCGTGAGAGATATTTCGAGGTCTCTGCATGGCGGCGAGCCCTCTTTTTTTTCTGCAGCCTTGGTTGCCGCTCCCTTGTTACGAGTAGTTCTCGACCTAGAGCTCTGCTCACCGGCCATGGCAACGACGGACGAAGAAGAAGCACTTATGAGGAGGAAAGGTAGAGTAATTTTCAGTTAGGTAGTTCCCCTTTTTATAACCTAAGTACTAGCACTAGTACTAATACCTGCATAGTGGGAACACGTTCAGGTTTGGTACGTACTAGTAGGTGTGAGCAGGCTTTCGAATGTGATGGAACAAGGTAAAGATTAATTGATGGTTTTGGTTTCGAGGCCCCAAACGGCTCCCGATGAGTTTAGTGGAACATAAATTTCAAGTACTACACTGCTCAAATGCATAAATATTATGTTACAGTTAAAAATTGGCACAAAATATGAAGGAGGCCAATAGAAGTACTACTAGCAACCCACGATTTAACTACTCGCATGCGCACAGTGGAGTAATAATGTCTTTCTTTTGCCCTCACGTCCACTCAATTTGCATGCGTTGTATTAATTGACCATCAATGAAGTGAATGACTTTACACGCATCAAATTATCACATGGGGTGGATCTTGGTACAAAATTGCGTCCGCCCGTGTACCCGTGTGTGCGTGCGAGGGAATGAGTGCGTGCGTGGCGTGCGTGCACATCTTCGCTTCGTGCATGTACCGCCAGTATGGCTCAGGGAGGACGAGTACATTCTTCTGGAACTAGTGATACGTCTCCAACGTATCTATAATTTTTGATTGCTCCATGCTATATTATCTACTGTTTTGGGCAATATTGGGCTTTATTATCCACTTTTATATTATTTTTGGGACTAACCTATTAACCGGAGGCCCAGCCCAGATTTGTTGTTTTATGCCTATTTCAGTGTTTCGAGGAAAAGGAATATCAGATGGAGTCAAAACGGAACAAAATCAACTGGAGAAGTTATTTTTGGAAGGAAAGCCACCGGATAGACTTGGACTCTACGTCAGAAGATACCGGAGCTGGCCACGAGGGTGGGGGGCGCGCCCCCTGCCTCGTGGGGCCTCCGTAGCTCCTCCGATGTACCCCCTGCACCCATATATACTCTTGTACCCTAAAACTTACAGAACAGAAGATAGATCGGGAGTTCCGCCGCCGCAAGCCTTTGTAGCCACCAAAAACCTCTCGAGAGCCCATTCCGGCACCCTGCCGGAGGGGGATCCCATCACCGGTGGCCATCTTCATAATCCTGACGCTATCCATGATGAGGAGGGAGTAGTTCACCCTCGGGGCCGAGGGTATGTACCAGTAGCTATGTGTTTGATCTCTCTCTCATGTTCTCTCTCGTGTTCCCTCTATGGCACGATCTTGATGTATCCTGAGCTTTGCTATTGTAGTTGGATCTTATGATGTTTCTCCCCCTCTAATCTCTTGTGATGAATTGAGTTTCCCCTTTGAAGTTATCTTATTGGATTGAGTCTTTTATGAGAACACTTGATGTATGTCTTGCCGTGATTATCTGTGGTGACAATGGGATATCATGTGTCACTTGATGTATGTTTTGGTGATCAACTTGTGGGTTTCGTGACATTCGGAACCTATGCATAGGGGTTCGCACACGTTCTTGACTCTCCGATAGAAACTTTGGGGCACTCTTTGAAGTACTTTTATGTTGGTTGGATGAATCTGAGATTGTGTGATGCATATCGTATAATCATGCCCACGGATACTTGAGGTGACAATGGAGTATCTAGGTGACATTAGGGTTTTGGTTGATCTGTGTCTTAAGGTGTTATTCTAGTACGAACTCTTTTATAGATTGATCCGAAAGAATAACTTCGAGGTGGTTTCGTACCCTACCATAATCTTTACGTTTGTTCTCTGCTATTAGTGGCTTCGGAGTGACTCTTTGTTGCATGTTGAGGGCTTGTTATTTTATCTATCTATGTTATTATTGTTGAGAGAACTTGCACTAGTGAAAGTATGAACCCTAGGCCTTGTTTCCTATCATTGCAATACCGTTTACGCTCACTTTTATCATTAGTTACCTTGCTGTTTTTATTATTTCAGATTACAAATACCTTTATCTACCATCCATATTGCACTTGTATCACCATCTCTTCGCCGAACTAGTGCACCTATACAATTTACCATTGTATTGGGTGTGTTGGGGACACAAGAGACTCTTTGTTATTTGGTTGCAGGGTTGCTTGAGAGAGACCATCTTCATCCTACGCCTCCTACGGATTGATAAACCTTAGGTCATCCACTTGAGGCAAATTTGCTATTGTCCTACAAACCTGTGCATTTGCAGGCCCAACAACGTCTACAAGAAGAAGGTTGTGTAGTAGTCATCAAGCTCTTTCCTGGCGCCGTTGCCGGGGAGGCTAGGTAAAAGGGCACTCACTCACACCCCGTCAACTAAGCTCTTTTCTGGCGCCGTTGCCGGGGAGGTGAGTGCTTGAAGGTATATCTTTAGATCTTGCAATCGAATCTTTTTGTTTCTTGTTTTAGCACTAGTTAGTCTATAAAAGAAAATTACAAAAAAATGGAATTGAGTTTGTCTCATACGCTTCACCTTTTTAATATCTTTCGTGAGTATGATGGGAAGGAAAATTGTGCTCAAGTACTAGAAGAAGAATTACATAGAATGCTTGGCATAAAATATGTGAATGATGAGCATGATTTCAGTGTTGTTAGTATGAATTCCTTGAATATCCATGATGCTAATGATATGCAAAGCCACAAGCTTGGGGATGCTATGTTTGATGAAGATGATATTTTTTGTCCCCCAAGCTTTGATGAGCAAATTTACTATGATGAAAGCATGCCTCCTATCTATGATGATTATTTTGATGACACGTATGCTTTAAAGAATAATGATAATCATGAAACTTGTCATCTTGATCTTAATTTTAATCACATGATAGTTATTTTGTTGAGTTTGCTCCCACTATTGTTCATGAGAAGAACTTTGCTTATGTGGAGAGTAGTAAATTTTCTATGCTTGTAGATCATGAAAAGAATGCTTTAGGTGCTGGTTATATTGTTGAATTCATTCATGATGCTACTGAAAATTATTATGAGGGAGGAACATATGCATGTAGGAGTTGCAATAATATCAAGTTTCCTCTCTATGTGCTTAAAGTTTTGTAGTTATGCTTGTTTTACCTTCCTATGCAAGTTGATTATTGTTCCCATAAGTTGTTTGCTCACAAAACCCCTATGAATATGAAGGGGGTTAGACTTAAATGTGCTAGTCATATGCTTCATGATGCTCCCGTTATGTTTCAATTCTTATCTTTTATGTGAGCATCATTGTCATCATCATGCCTAGCTAGAAAGGCATTAAAGAAAAGCGCTTGTTGGGAGACAACCCAATATTTATCATTACTGTTTTTGTGTGTCCACATGATTATGCTACTGTAGTAATCATGTTTTATAGCTTTTGTTTCAATAAAGTGCCAAGTAAGACCTTTAGGATAGCTTACGGTGATAGTTGTGTTGATCCTGCTGAAAATCAGAAACTTTTGCACCCAGTAAATTAGTTTTGTTAATTCACAAAAACGTTATTCTGATCTGATTCATTTTTATATGGATTGGTACACGAATTGCTTAGGACTTCCTAATTTTGTAGGATTCTTGGAGTTCCAGAAGTATACGTTTGATACAGATTACTGCAGACTGTTCTGTTTTTGACAGATTCTGTTTTCTATGTGTTGTTTGCTTATTTTGATGAATCTATGAGTAGTATCGGAGGGTATGAACCATAGATAAGTTGAAGTACAGTAGATATTACACCAATATGAAATTAGAATGAGTTCATTATAGTACCTAAGTGGTGGTTTTATTTTCTTATACTAACGGAGCTTACGAGTTTTCTGTTGAGTTTTGTGTTGTGGAGTTTTCAAGTTTTGGGTAAAGATTCGATGGACTATGGAACAAGGAGTGGCAAGAGCCTAAGATTGGGGATGCCCAAGGCACCCCAAGTTAATATTCAAGGATAGCCAAAAGCCTAAGCTTGGGGATGCCCCGGATGGCATCCCCTCTTTCGTCTTCGTTCATCGGTAACTTTACTTGGAGCTATATTTTTATTCACCACATGATATGTGTTTTGCTTGGAGCGTCATTTCCTTTTGTTAGCTCTTGATTTCTGTTATTTAGATTAGTGTTTTGCATCTTTAGTTTCAATAAAAAAGTCAAGGATAGCCTTTGCCATGTTTATTTTGCTAGTATGCATGTTGCTGTTTGAAAACAGAAAGTTTACCGCTGTTGCAAAAATTCCCTAGAAAAGTCAGAGAGTGGTATAATGTTGAATATTTTTGCATACTGAGCTCTGATAAATTTATTACAGTGGGAATTTTAGTTCATAATTTTTGGAGCCAGGGAATTATTGATACTCTTGCATTCTTTGCAGACTGTACTGTTTTGACAGATTGCTGTTATGGTTGCATTGTTTGCATATGTTTGCTTGATAATTCTATTTGAGGATAGGAGTATTAAATATGCAGAGGCATTTAGTATGCAATCTTGAATAATAATGTTAGTGATTTTTTACAGTAGAAAATGATAAGGTTTTGCATTGGTTTATACTAACCTATCTCACGAGTTCTTATTGAGTTCGTTGTGAATGAAGCTTTTGATAAAAAGAGAAACCATGATATGAGAGGAATTAAGGAGACACAAAAGCTCAAGCTTGGGGATGCCCCGGTAGGCATCCCACCTTTCTTCTTCAACAACTATCGGTTAGTATCGGTTGAGCCTAAGTTTTTGCTTCTTCACATGAGTTGTGCTATCCTTGCAATGTAGTTTTCTTTAGCTTTGCTTGCTGTTTGAATAAAGTATCATGATCTGAAATTATTAAATGAGAGAGAGTCTTTGCATAGTTGCATAATTATTTAGCTACTCATTGACCTTCACTTATGTCTTTCGGAGTAGTTTGTCATTTGCTCTAGTGCATCACTTATACCTTTTAGAGCATGGTGGTAGTTTTGTTTTAAAGAAACTATTGATCTCTCATGCTTCACTTAGATTATTTTGAGAGTCGTTAATAGCATGGTAATTTGCTTAATGTTAATATACTTGGTGTTCAAGATATGTGAAACTTTCTTTTGAGTGAATTGGATACTAAGATAAGTTTGATGCTTGATAATTGTTTTGAGATATGAGGTGATAATATCAAAGTCATGCTAGTTGGGTAATTGTGAAATTGTGAAATGCTTGTGTTAAAGTTTGCAAGTCCCGTAGCATGCACGTATGGTTAAAGTTGTGTAACAAATTTGAAACATGAAGTGTACCTGGCTTGTGCATCCTTATGAGTGGCGGTCGGGGACGAGCGATGGTCTTTTCCTACCAATCTATCCCCCTAGGAGCATGCGCGTAGTACTTGATTTTTGATGGCTTCTAAATTTTTGCAATAAGTATATGAGTTCTTTTGACTAATGTTGAGTCCATGGATTATACGCACTCTCACCTTTCCGCCTTTGCTAGCTTCTTCGGTACTGTGCATTGCCCTTTCTCACCTTGAGAGTTGGTGCAAACTTCGCCGGTGCATCCAAACCCCGTGATACGATATGCTCTATCACACATAAACCTTCTTATATCTTCCTCAAAACAGCCACCATACCTACCTATCATGGAATTTCCATAGCCATTCTGAGATATATTGCCATGCAACTTTCCACCATTCCGTTTATTATGACACACTCCATCATTGTCATATTGCTAGCATGATCATGTAGTTGACATCATATTTGTGGCAAGGCCACCGTTCATAATTCTTCCATACATGTCACTCATGATTCATTGCATATCCCGGTACACCGCCGGAGGCATTCATATAGAGTCATACTTTGTTCTAAGTATCGAGTTGTAATTGTTGAGTTGTAAGAAAAATAAAAGTGTGATGATCATTATTATTAGAGCATTGCCCAAAAAGAAAAAAAGTGAAAAGGCCAAAAGAAAAAAAAGAAATACCCCAAAAAAAGAAAAAAAAGAAGAAAATAAATAAAAAGGGCAATGCTACTATCTCTTTTTCCACACTTGTGCTTCAAAGTAGCACCTTGTTTTTCATGTAGTGAGTCTCATAAGTTGTCTTTTTATACTAGTGGGAATTTTTCATTATAGAACTTGGCTTGTATATTCCTACGATGGGCTTCCTCAAATGCCCTAGGTCTTCATGAGCAAGCGAGTTGGATGCACACCCACTAGTTTTCTTTTGTTGAGCATACATAGCTCTAGTGCATCCGTTGCATGGCAATCCCTACTCCTCATGTTGACATCAATTGATGGGCATCTCCATAGCCCGTTGATTATCCTCGTCAATGTGAGATTTTCTCCTTTTTTGTCTTCTCCACACAATCCCCATCATCATATTCTATTCCACCCATAGTGCTATATCCATGGCTCACGCTCATGTATTGCGTGAAGGTTGAAAAAGTTTGAGATTATTTAAGTATGAAACAATTGCTTGGCTTGTCATCGGGGGTATAGAAGTTGGGAACATCTTTGTTTGACGAAAATGAAGCATAGCCTAACTATATGATTTTGTAGGGATGAACTTTCTTTGGCCATGTTATTTTGAGAAGACATGATTACTTTGATTAGTATGCTTGAAGTATTACTATTTCTTTTATCAATATGAACTTTTGTCTTGAATCTTATGGATCTGAATATTCATACCACAATTAATAAGATTTACATTGAAATTATGCCAAGTAGCACTCCGCATCAAAAATTCTTTTTTATCATTTACCTACTCGAGGACGAGCAGGAATTAAGCTTGGGGATGCTTGATACGTCTCCAACGTATCTATAATTTTTGATTGCTCCATGCTATATTATCTACTGTTTTGGGCAATATTGGGCTTTATTATCCACTTTTATATTATTTTTGGGACTAACCTATTAACCGGAGGCCTAGCCCAGATTTGCTGTTTCATGCCTATTTCGGTGTTTCGAGGAAAAGGAATATCAGACGGAGTCAAAACGGAACAAAATCAACTGGAGAAGTTATTTTTGGAAGGAAAGCCACCGGATAGACTTGGACTCTACGTTAGAAGATACGGGAGCTGGCCACGAGGGTGGGGGGCGCGCCCCCTGCCTTGTGGGGCCCCCGTAGCTCCTCCCACGTACCCCCTGCACCCATATATACTCTTGTACCCTAAAACTTCCAGAACAGAAGATAGATCGAGAGTTCCGCCACCACAAGCCTCTGTAGCCACCAAAAACCTCTCGGGAGCCCGTTCCGGCACCCTGCCGGAGGGGGATCCCATCACCGGTGGCCATCTTCATCATCCCGACGCTATCCATGACGAGGAGGGAGTAGTTCACCCTCGGGGCTGAGGGTATGTACCAGTAGCTATGTGTTTGATCTCTCTCTCGTGTTCTCTCTCGTGTTCCCTCTATGGCACGATCTTGATGTATCCCGAGCTTTGCTATTGTAGTTGGATCTTATGATGTTTCTCCCCCTCTACTCTCTTGTGATGAATTGAGTTTCCCCTTTGAAGTTATCTTATCGGATTAAGTCTTTTATGAGAACACTTGTTGTATGTCTTGCCGTGATTATCTCTGGTGACAATGGGATATCATGTGCCACTTGATGTATGTTTTAGTGATCAACTTGCGGGTTTTGTGACATTCGGAACCTATGCATAGGGGTTCGCACACGTTCTTGACTCTCCGATAGAAACTTTGGGGCACTCTTTGAAGTACTTTTATGTTGGTTGGATGAATCTGAGATTGTGTGATGCATATTGTATAATCATGCCCACGGATACTTGAGGTGACAATGGAGTATCTAGGTGACATTAGGGTTTTGGTTGATTTGTGTCTTAAGGTGTTATTCTAGTACGAACTCTTTTATAGATTGATCCGAAAGAATAACTTTGAGGTGGTTTCGTACCCTACCATAATCTTTACGTTTGTTCTCCGCTATTAGTGGCTTCGGAGTGACTCTTTGTTGCATGTTGAGGGCTTGTTATATTATCTATCTATGTTATTATTGTTGAGAGAACTTGCACTAGTGAAAGTATGAACCCTAGGCCTTGTTTCCTATCATTGCAATACCGTTTACGCTCACTTTTATCATTAGTTACCTTGCTGTTTTTATTATTTCAGATTACAAATACCTTTATCTACCATCCATATTGCACTTGTATCACCATCTCTTCGCCGAACTAGTGCACCTATACAATTTACCATTGTATTGGGTGTGTTGGGGACACAAGAGACTCTTTGTTATTTGGTTGCAGGGTTGCTTGAGAGAGACCATCTTCATCCTATGCCTCCTACGGATTGATAAACCTTAGGTCATCCACTTGAGGGAAATTTGCTACTGTCCTACAAACCTGTGCACTTGCAGGCCTAACAACGTCTACAGGAAGAAGGTTGTGTAGTAGGCATCAACCAGCAGCACGTCACTGTGATCAATCCACGCAAGGAGGTCGCGACAACGCCTCCACATGTGACACGTGGCTTCATGATCTGTAAGAGAGACACTGTGTAGCGTGCCATTGGTATTCTAATTTACGTGTTTTGCACATACTCGAAGTACTAGCAAGGTACACGTGCATTGCACGCATCAGATTTTGCAACCAAATTATGAATAAATACCACACTATAGCATGTAAGCTCTGAGTCATATATGCCTGATGTAGTCCTTCCTTTAATTCTTATAGTTCATCTCATTCAAAATCAATTAGTTTTTATAAAAAAGCTAAGAACGCGGGAATAGGAAAAACATGGGATTATAGTGGAATGTCGTCTTGAATCCTACAGGATTGTACGAGTGTTTGATTGTGCATAGAAAAAACGCAGAATTCTTTCAAAGAGGTTTGAGTGGATGGGATGTTTCCTATGAAATCTAGTGCAAATGAATCATATGGAAAAATTCCTATGGTTTACAATCCTACGAATCAAACAACCAAGATAGGAAAAATTCCTAATGATTAGAATCCTCCAAAATTCCTTCGAGAATCCTTTGAATCAAAGAAGCCCTTAATCTATTTTATGATTCATGGAATTGTGCGTTGTAAAGCATAAAGTAAAAACAAATAATGGAAATTCAACTAGAAAGAATGTTTGGGCAGTTATGATACGGAAGATTCTAGAACAAAAGATAACCACTGTTGTTTTGAGGTTTGTGCATTATGCTTAAGTTCAACCATGGAGTCTGCTAGATTGTACATGTGGCAAAATCCAGTGGGGGGCTAGAAGATGGTGCGAGGGGCCGAGTGGAGGGAGACTATGAAGGAATGCACAAGTGCGAGATCGATATTTAGAGAGAGGGGGCGAGAACATGCGCTATTGCACGCAGTGGCGGAGCCATGAAAAATAAATGAGCTAGGGGGCCAAGCATTGCTAATCCTTTACGAGGAGGGTCAATTCATGAACTTAAACCATTTTAGCAGCAATTGTCTAATGATCACATTCATATTAGCCTCGATATATAGTGATGTTAGGGGGGGGGGGCAGGGCCCTTACTGCCCCCTGTCTTCGCCATTGTGCACGCGTCTAAGAGATGAAGCGGAAGGCATGGATGATGTGAGGGGGATGTTGGATATATAATTAATGTGGGTGTATTAGCTATATATGTTAATCCTATATAGAGACGTATAGATTGATCGATGTGGACGTGGGAAAGAGGGTGAGACCTCACTGGATATATCGATTGATCAGTTTGTGTGGAAAACTATGAAAGACCTCACTACTAGGGAAAAGCCTAGCAGCAGCGCGGGTTTTGGGCCTATTAGTAGCGCGGGTACCCGCGCTACTAATAAGGCGCTACAACTAACTTATAGCAGTAGCGCGGGTGCAACCCGCGCTACAGCTAACTTATAGTAGTAGCGTGGGTAGAAACCCGCGCTACTACTAATCTGTAATCTCTGAATTTTTTTTTGAATTTTTTTGAAATTTTTTTTGAATTTTTTCCCCTAATTTCAAATTTCTGAATTATTTTAACCTCAAATCTCTAATCACCCCTCATCGCTGCTCAATTTAATCTCTAATCACCCCTCATCATTCCAAATCATCTAACTTCCCGGACGGTCACCCATCCTCTCACTACTCCAGCCTGAGGACGCTTAACTTCCGGGTTCTATTCTCCCTCGTTTCCAAGTCTGCACTTGTTGTTTTCCTGACAATAGTAAGATGTCAATCCTATTAACCTCAGGAATTTAGCTTGAGCATGAAGTCACATATTTCACTGTTTGAGTTTGAAACTATTGTTCTAAAAAATTAGTAACACTAATATTTCTTGAATAATTAGTTTGACCATAGTTTGACCACAGTTTGACCAGATTTGACCACAGTTTGACCAGATTTGACCAAAATTCAAAAAAACTAAAATAATTATTTAGTAACACTAATATTCTTGAATAATTAGTTTGACCATAGTTTGACCAGATTTAACAAAAATTAAAAAAAACTGATTTTTTTTTGAATTTTTTTGCCTCCAAATCTTAAAAGCCCCGTAACTTTTTTCTGTTAGGTTTTTGAGGATTTTAAAAATGTTTAACGGGGTTCCCCCGTTAAATTCGGATGTAACTTTTCGAGTAGATGATTTTTCATATAAAAAACTTTTTCATCCGAGTTCGTATGCAAAAGTTATGGCCATTTTACAAATTTCCAGAGAGATTTTGCAAATAAAGTCGAAATTCATATTTGTAAATTTTCCAACAACTAGACCACATATCACATAGGAAACTTATTTTCTTTTATTTTTTTGACATTTTTTATCATTTTCTTTTATTTTTTTAAAACTGAAAAGGCGATCCCGAGGGGGGGGGGGTAGACTTTGACAAATAGGCCATACCCCGCGCTACTACTATGACAGACGATTAGCAGTAGCGCGGGTTTTTAACCCACGCTACTACTAAGTTGATAGCAGTAGCGCGGGTTAGTAGTAGCGAGGGTTAAAAACCCGCGCTACTACTATGGCATATCCCGGGGGGCGCGGTAGAGACCGCTTAGTAGTAGCGAGGGTTACAAACCCGCGCTGCTGCTATCAACTTAGTAGTAGAGAGGTTTAAAAACCTGCGCTGCTAGTAAGTAGCAGTAGCGAGGGTTTTTAACCCTCGCTGCTGCTAAGATTCTGTGTATAGCCTTTTCCCTAGTAGTGCCTAGCTATATACACACATACATAGAGGAACATCAATCGTTGCGCATGCACGCGTGAGAGATAAAGAATTCCCGATATGATGGAGAGGGGGATGTGTGTGGGTGTGTGCCTTCATGGGAGACCGACCTGAAGAAAAAGATTGCATGTGTGCGATGGATAATGCCGACTGGTAGTGTGTGTGCATGCATGCACGAGAGAAAGTTAGTGGTACAATTATAAAGAGAAGACGACTGTGTGGGTGTAAAAGACTAGGTGAGGTCATAATCAATGTAAAGTTGAATTCAAATATTTGAATAAGAGATCCTGATGTTTGAAACCCATGCATGCATGAATATAACGGAGATCTACGCGGTGTGGTTTTGAAACGAGCATGTTGTAATGTATACACATTGAACAAGGTCAGACTAATTTGAATTTGAGATACCGATGGCATACATCATTTGGCCATGTCACATCCGTGCATGGACACACTATTCTAATTGGAGATGATGGGCGGTTTTCGCATCACATATCTATATCTATACCCCTATATATATTATATTTTATATTTTTTTATATTGTGTGCGGGTAACTTTAACTTTGAAAGATGGTCGTCGGATGAGGCGAATCCGATGGTCCAAAGATGGCAAATTTGAGCACTACCGGCCGTTGGATATCATCTAGATTCCACCAGATTTTGCCACATGTATAATCTAGAAGACTCCATGGTTGAACTTAAGCATAATGCACAAACATCAAAACACAAGCACTTCTTATTTGTTCTAGAATCTTCCGTATCAGAATTGCCCAAATGTTTTTCTACATGATTTGCCATTATTTGTTTTTTACTTTATGTCTTACAACGCACAATTCCATGAATCTTAAAATAGATTAGATTTCTTACAAAAACTAGATGATTTTGAATGAAATGAACTATAAGAATTAAACGAACATCTACATCATGCATATATGACTCAAAGCTTACATGCTATCATGTGGTATTTATTCATAATTTGGTTGCCAAATCTCATGCGTGCAATGCACGTGTACCTTACTCTAGTCTAAATGGTGTTTGTGTGTGTGTGTGTTGTGCGTGCTGAGGTGCAAATTGTCTTTTTTTGGGTACACGTTAAGCTTGTTCTTCCGAAATTTCAAGCTGCGCCTTGTTATGCCGAAAATTCAAGCTAGCATCTCTGTATATCATGCTGTGAAACTCCCGCCTCTTCAACCCGCACCTTGTTAGCCCGAAATATTTAAGATATATCTTTGTCTCGTTGTGCTCCGACAACTCCCTCCATCTCAACCCGCGCCTTGCTATTCCGAAATTACAACGCGTGCGAAAACTCCCACCTCCTGTGAAATCCCGACACGCGAAATGCCAGTGGTACCCCTGAACCGAAAGAAGCGCCTCAAATCGGTGAGGGTACTTTTGTAACTTACCGCACATTTTCGGACAAGCGCGTCCCTAAGCCATGGTTCCCCACTGCCATCCCATCCGCCCACCCATTCGTACACCGAGGCCGCGAAAACCCGCGACGAAACCCCACACCCTGCTCCGTCCGCCACCCAGCTGAAGCCTCTTCCCCGACGATGTTGTCCACAACAACACCTCGACGTCCCTCATCCACCGTACCGGATGAGGATCCATCGTCGATCTAGTCGTCCCGCCGGTTCAGCCACCCCATCCTCCACCTCCAAGGAGCTGCCCCGACGTTCCCCTCGTCTTTCGTGCCACCTCCATTCCCACACCGCCGTCTTCACGTGCACCACCAGAAGAGCATCATCATCACCCTTTCCTCGGATGAAGCTGCGGCCTAATCAACGCCACCAAAGAGGTTGTACACTAATCGCCGCATTTTCTTCTTGATTCGATCTCACGGTGCTGCCGGCGCTCGGTCCCGAGCCGACACGGCGCGGCTCCATCCACGGTGGCGTCGCCGGCCACTTCCTCCACGGTGTCGCTCCCTTGGCGGCGACGTCCACATCAGTAGGAGTGCTGCTGCTTTAGCTCTCGCTCGTGCTGCTGCTCTCGCTCTTGCTCTTGCTTGCGACGCTGCTCCGATTTAGCTACACTTCACTTGACTGAATCGGCTTTTGGGTCAGTCGATTTTCAGGGGGTAGGGGGGGGGGCTTGCCGGGGTGAAGGAAGAACCAGCCGCAGCAGGGAGGGGGGCTTGCCGGAGAGGTACCCCACTATCTATCTTAGGGTTCAGGGTGGGGGCGGTGGTCGCCGGCGGTGGCGAGGCGTTGGCGGGGGGATCGCCAGAGAAAAAGCTCGGCGCGGGGGGGGGGGGGGGCTAGAGGGATGGCCGTGGTGGCGGTGGACCGGCGGTGGGGAGTGTTCTTGGGGCGGGCGGGGCGGCGCACCGCCGGCCGCGGGAGGTGGCTGGCGGCTCAAAGGGGGTGGAGGTTGAAGATGAACCGCAGGCCCTTGATTTCGTATCCAACGGCTGCAAATTGACTGACCAGAGATTAAAAAGTCAGTCGACCGACGTGTAGCCTCACCTTGCTAGTGCGTTCAGTTTCGACAGCAAAATTCAGTTTCAACAGTTAAGTTCAGTTTTGACAGTTAAGTTCAGCTTCGACAGTTAAATTCAGTTTCGACAGTTAAGTTCAGAGATGAGCGGCTCATGTATTTTACATCTAGCACTTTGTGGTTATGTATTTTACGTCATGTATTGGAGATGCTATTAGAATTCCACTCAGGTTAACGTTGTTCATTGTCTCTCTCGTCCTGCTTCAGCCTCGGTGTTGTACAACTCACCGGAGCTGCTCCAACGACGAAACCCTCCATCACAGTGAAGCAGTACCTCGGGCTCCATCTCCATATGCCTAAGATCTTCTTCCCCTCCTCCGGCAGCCAAGTCCGCCGGAGCATCCTCACCGGCCAACCCAATCACGCTGAGATCGACATGGCTTCGCCAAAGAGGTTGTGCACTTGTTGCATCTCTTTTTTACTCTACATGTTATATATATTTTCCACTGAGCACTTGTAGTAACAGGAAATACGATTATTTTATCCTACTATATGACAAGCAGTGAGGTACCAGGCAACTTAGCTATCCGTGATGGACTCTTTTGAACGCCATCATTATTTATCTCTGCGTGTTTGAGCTGTGCATTTGTCGATGGGCCTGGGAGTTGAGCTAGTATGGCAGTGGCCTGGGTCCAAAGTAATAGAAGTAGCACAAAAACATTTTTTAGTGTAGGATTTTCCTTGCTCAAGCCTGCCTACTAGAATCGCCAGTGCTTGAAACGAGAAGTGAATGAAAAACATAGGAATTGGAAAGTTTCCTATGGTACTACTTTTCATGAATTTGGTGCAAAGGAATGGAGCAAAGGAAAACTGTAGGATTTGTTCCTTTAGTGTCTCCTTGAAAGAAAAACCGTAGGAATTCTAATTTCCACTTCTCCTCCTTTTCATATTCCTATTCATAAAGCACAAGACTAAGAGATAGTAGCATAATAGCATTATAACCGTACATTTTCTTGTGGTTTGACTTAATCTCACCATGCTTTTTTGCATCCTATGATCTTCCAATTGTTGTGAATCAAACACCCAGATTGGCAGAAATCCTGTGTTTTTAAATTCTCTGTTTTGCACGTGCATTCCTATCCTATTCTTCTCTATTTCCTATCCCTGCATTGTTAGAATCCTCAAATTCAAACAAGACCTTACTCAATTACTCCTGTTACAGATATGTGTCAAAGAAAACCTTGTGTGGTTTGTCCTGCTCCTGCGGCGCTGTGTTCCACCCCAGCTCAGCTGCTCCTACGATGGAAGGGTTCACCATAGCAGGGATCCGCTCTCCAGACTGTCTTTCGCCGCCTCAGATCTTCTTCCCTGCCGCCGGCAGCCACGACAATTGCATTACCATCATCAACTGAGCAGATGACCTTGAGGACTACACGGGTCCGCAAGAGAGGTCGCACTCTTTCGTGTCTGCTTACGTTATGCGTCGCTTAATATGATGACATGCTACATTATCGTCGTTTTCACCTATTATACTCCGAGTCAGGTCCAAACTAATGTTGAACCTTGAGTTTATAAATGGTTGTGGGGTACATATTGTGGCAGCAATCAGTACTATCTGTCTACTATCTAGTTAATCTCCGGTCTCTACTATGAGTTTCATGTTGGGTGCAAACAAACATTAAAGGAGCCATTATCTGTATTTTTTAACTAAAGCTATTATCTGCCTGCTATCATTGGTTTTGGGTCTATCCACAGTTTGCTACCATCACTCTGGATTTGTGCATGCACTCCTTACATAATCTCACTATGTTTTATTCCTATGCATTCCAGTTATTGTACACAATGTAACTGATCATGTAGAGAAAAAGAGACGAGCCTTGCGTGGCAATAAAGTTTCATGCAGACGTTGTTCCATGGTGGGTGCAAAGGCAGCCCCCCTCCACCCATTTCGGATCGTAATCAAGAGGAAGATAACTGTTCTGAGGGGGATTCAGAAGGAGAAGACCACTCCTATTTACCCCATGAGGTCTTTTCTCTAACTTGGCATGCTGATGTTGGTAATATCATGCATATGGTGCCTTGCATTGCTTACTGTATACATTAAAGATGTCATCTGCTTAGTTTAGACATGCTTTGTGTCAATGCCATCTGTTTAGTTTCTTTATCGTATATGTGAATCATGCAATGCCATCTTGTCTAGCCAGGCATCATATATGTGAATTTTGCAATGCCACCCTGGTTAGCCAGTCATCTTATATGTGAATTATATCATGCCATCATTTTTTATTATGTGTTAAATTTGTCAACAATTTTAGTACATTCAATTACTCTTCCTGTGCATCAGCCATTCGGCACGGTCATGGAAAAAACTGGAGTGGAAACAAGGTCTTCAGAGCAGACAATGCTATCTGACGAAGCGCATGTCTTGCTGGTTACCGATAGCTCCTTAGAGGAGGATTCAGAGACAGATGACCAGTCATATTTCCCCCCCCGAGGTGCATGCCCTAACTTGGCAGGGTTATGTTGCTCATATCGTGCGTATGGTGTCTTGCATTGCTATGTCATTTGCTTAGTTTAGACACGCTTTGTGTGAATGCCACCTGTTTAGTGTCTAATTACCATATATGTGAATTATGCAATGCCATCTTGTTGCAAGACGTTATATATGTGAATTATGCAATGTTATCTTGTTGCAAGGCATTATGTATGTGAATTATGCAATGCCATTGTAACGCCCCGAATTCGATGCGTCAGGTGTCTGTCAGTTATTTGCCGTCATTGCCATGTCATTTGCTTGCGTGTTGCACTTTGCCATGTCATCTTATGCATTTCATATCATGTCGTCATGTGCATCTCATTTCGCAATCGTGTTCGTTTCATGCATCCGAGCATTTTCCCCGTTGTCCGTTTTGCAATCCGGCACTCCTATGTCCTCAGGCGTCCCCTTTTTGTCTCTCGTTGTGAGCGGGTATTAAACGTTCTCGGAATGGACCGAGGTTTGCCAAGCGGCCTTGGTATAGCACCGGTAAACCGCCTGTCAAGTTTTGTGCCATTTGGAGGTCGTTTGATACTCCAACGGTTAACCGGGTAACCGTAAAGGCCTCTTTTGTTTGCAGCCCAACACACCTTCCAAACTGGCCCAAAACCCAGCAAACTCCCCTCCATGCTCTCGGTCGTTCGATCACGATCGCGTGGCCAAAAACCGCTCCTCATTTGGACTCTCCTAGCTCCCTCTATCTATATAAACACCTCCCCCTCCAAAATTCAGGTCCCGAAACCCTAGCCTAGCTCCTCCCCGCGCCGCCGGATGCGTCTGCGTCGCGTCGGACATGTCCATCCCCGCAGCAACATCGCTCTGGCCAATGCGAGGTCGACACCTCAGCGCCATCGCCTCTCTCCTCCACTCCCAGGCCGCCACCTGTCCCGGCGCCCTGCCGCCCGCAGCCGAAGCCCGCCGAGGCCCGCAGCCACCCCGCATGGCCCGCGCGCCGCCGCCGCCTCGCCGGAGCGCCCGTCCTCCCGGCCGTGCCGGCGCCGCCCTGCTCCCCGCCGGCGACTCCAGCCGCCGTCCGCCTCCCGGCTCCCACGGGCGCCGCCCCGCGCCGCGTCGAGCTGGCACCGCCCCGCGCCTCCCTGCTCCCGCGTCGAGCGCCGCCGCTAGCCGCTGTCCACGCCGGAACGCCGGCGAGCTCCTTGCCCAGGTGTCGCGCCGCCGCCCCCGGCCATCCCGTGCCGCGCCCCTGGCCGCCCCGTGCCTCTCCGGCCCGGATCCGGCGAGATCCGGCCGAGAGCGCCCCGGATGCGTCCTCCCCGGCGTCTTCCTCGTCCTCTCCGGCAGCTACTCCGGCGAGCTCCGACGAACCTCGTTTCCCGTGCGGACCTAAGGTTGACCTCCAGAAATTCTGCCAAGTCCCGAGATATTTGCATTATCATGCCATGTTATCTTGCTCCAAAGTTGCTAAATAATGTTGCTGTCAGCTTGATTAACATTAAGTTCAATGTTGCTATGATTGTCGCTAGTGATCCATGTACCCTATGAACTTGTTCTTGCCATGCTTAGCTTCATAAACATGTCTTCTTACGGTTGGTTGCCTTGCCATGCCATGTATTGCTCTGTGGTGAGTGGTTCAAGCTCACCAACATGCCTACTTATTGTTGTTTCTGCCATGTATGAATCTGTCATATAACTTGCCATGTTTACATGGGTGCCATCATATTTTCTGTGCCCTTTTGGCTCATGGTCAGTAAGGGACTTTTGTTCTATGCAATTAGTAGATTCATGTCATGCCTTTGTTTGCCATGATATGTTCCTGTAACATGTTGTTTGATAGCTCTAAACATTGCAACCTGATGTTATATCCTGATAAGTCTGAAACTGTTATTATTAGCAATCTTCCCATGTCCTTTTGAGCATGTTCTAGTGATTTCTGGAGATAGCTTAGTGTTCATGTTTTGTTATGCTTTACCTGTACTTCATTCCCATGCCTTTTGTTATTACGTTGAGATGCTGTAGCCTGTTGGTTTGATGCTTGTAAGATGCCTAGTTGCTGTTTTGGATAGATTGTTGTTATGACTTGTATAGTGTGTATGTGTTGCACCGTTGCTCCGTTTTGAGTGTGCTCTATATGAAACTTGCTTAGTTTTGCATGTAATTTGATATTATCATGTTGCATCCTTGTTTTGGTGTGTTTGCTTGATGTTTGCATGCATTTTGCATCAATGCCATGCTTAACTTGTTTTGCTCTTATCTTCTAGACCGTAGCTCTGAACTAAATGAACTCTATATGTAACTTGACTAGAATTTCGTGTAGATCCTCTTGGTGCATCTTAACTTGCTGTTTAACAACTTGAACATAAGGTTTATTCAGATCTGGACAAATTTTGAAATTTGCATATGAGGACTTGCCGGAATTGTTATATGTTGTTCCCGACCTCATTTAAACTTGCTTGATGTGTTGTTCTTGTTTGCATCATCTCTTGCCATGAGTAGCTTCATGTAGTCTTGTCATGCATCATGCTTGTTGTCCATCATGTCTTGCCTATGTGTGGTGTGTTTACCATGTTGTGTGCTTCTTCTCGATAGTTCCCGTTTCGTTGCGATCGTGAGGATGCGTTCGTCTACATGTGGTTCGTCTTCGTGGCTTCATCTTCTTCATGGACTCGTTCTTCTTCCTAGCGGGATTTCAGGCAAGATGACTGCTACCCTGGATCTCACTACTATCATTGCTATGCTAGTTGCTTCGTTCTATCGCTATGCTGCGCTTCCTATCACTTGTTCTTCAAGCCTCCCCAAATTGCCATGAACCTCTAACCTTTGACACCCTTCATAGCAAACCATTGCTTGGCTATGTTACTGCTTTGCTCAGTCCCTCTTATAGCGTTGCTAGTTGCAGGTGAAGTTGAAGATTGCTCCATGGTGGACAGGGTTATGTTGGGATATCACAATATCTCTTATATTATTAATGCATCTATATATTTGGTAAAGCGTGGCAGGCTCAGCCTTATGTCTGGTATTTTGTTCCACTCTTGCCGCCCTAGTTTCTGTCATACCGGTGTTATGTTCCCGGATTTTGCGTTCCTAACGCGGTCGGGTGATTTATGGGACCCCCTTGACAGTTCGCTTTGAATAAGACTCCTCCAGCAAGGCCCAACATTGGTTTTACCATTTGCCTCACCTATTACCTTTTTCCCTTGGGAGTCGCGCATCCCAAGGGTCATCTTTATTTCAGCCCCCTCGGGCCAATGCTTGTCTAAGTGTTGGTCCAAACTAGAGCCACTTGCAGCGCCACCTCGGGGAAACTTGAGGGCTGGTTCTAGTTGTATGTACTGCTCATCCGGTCGTGGCCTGAGACGAGATACGCGCGGCTACTATCAGGATGTCAGCACGCCGGGAGGTCTTGCTGGTCTTGTTTTATTACTGTCGAAATGTCTTGTAGCCGGGATTCTGAGACTGATCGGGTCTTCCCGGGGAGAAGGAATATCCTTCGTTGATCGCGAGAGCTTATCATGGGCTAAGTTGGGACACCCCTGTAGGGTATTATCTTTCGAAAGCCGTGCCCGCGGTTATGTGGCAGATGGGAATTTGTTAATGTCCGGTTGTAGATAACTTGACACCAGATCCGAATTAAAACGCATCAACCGAGTGTGTAGCCGTGATGGTCTCTTCTCGGCGGAGTCCGGGAAGTGAACACGGTTTCTGTGTTGTGATTGACGTAAGTAGGAGTTCAGGATCACCTCTTGATCATTACTAGATGACGACCATTCCTTTGTTTCTCTTCTCGCTCTCGTTTGCGTATGTTAGCCACCATATATCCTTAGCCGCTGCTGCAACCTCACCACTTTACCCCTTCCTTTCCCATTAAGCTTTGCTAGTCTTGATACCCATGGTAATGGGATTGCTGAGTCCTCGTGGCTCACAGATTACTACAACAACAGTTGCAGGTACAAGTTATGCGATGATCATGACGCGAGAGCGATGTTTGCTTGTTTGGAGTTCTTCTTCTGCTTCTTCTTCGATCAAGGGATAGGTTCCAGGTCGGCAGCCTGGGCTAGCAGGGTGGATGTCGTTTGAGTTTATGTTTGTGATTCATCCGTAGTCGGATGGTGCTCTTATGTAAGATGATGTTGTATTCGTGTGGCATTGTATGCGTCTTGTATGTATCCCCATCTATTATGTAATGTTGATGTAATGATATCCACCTTGCAAAAGCGTTTCAATATGCGAGTCTATCCTTGGTGGGACCTTCGAGTTCCTTTTGGATAGGGTCGCATATTAGGCGTGACAAGTTGGTATCAGAGCCTCGACCGACCCTAGGAGCCCCCTTGATTGATCGTGTAGTTTGGTCGTTGTTGAGTCTAGAAGAAAACTGTTTTCGGAGTCTAGTTATATCGAAGAGTAGGATTCTTTTTACTCCTCTGCCCCTTCATCGCTTTAGTGAGGAATCCTTACGTAGGTGTGTTGAATTACTCCTCTTCCCATTCAAATTTTTCTTTAGGATCACGCAGTTGGTTTTCCGATCGTTGGTCCTCCGTTCTTTTCATCCGGTGCATTTTCCATCAAGTTGACTCGAGCATCTTCATCTTTGAGTTCAATCCTCAGTGTTTTCTTTACCCACCCGCCCTCCCTTTTTTCTCCTCGGAACCGGAGTCCGTAATCGAGTATCCATCCTACTCGTGCGAAGCCTTTGCGTTCTTTCAACCGGTGTTTTCTCTTCAAGATATTGGTCGTTTTCCCCTTCCAGTTTCCTGTGTTTTTCCCGCCCTCCAACCCCTTTTCTTCCCGGAGTCTGAGTCTCTTTCGTCCATCAATTTCATTCGTGTGGAGCCTCTTCAGTTTTTCCTCAGTTGTTTCAACCGGTGTATTCTCGTCTCGCTCCTCATTCTTCATCTCTTTCTTTTCCGGTGCTTTCAATTCAAGTTTTTTGGTGTTGCTCATATTCTTTCCCTCGGCTCAAGTGTTTTCCATGCTCATTCGCCTCTCGCCAGTTTATCCTTCCGGAGTGTTCAAGACATCTCAAGAGATTTGTCTGTGTTTGAATTAATTCGAGGTTGTCACCTCATTCAAATATTTCAATTGTTCCAGTGCATCATCTATCTTTTCAACAATCCTTTCCAACGGTGTTTTCTTCAGTGGGCCCTAACCCACAGGTCTTTTCCCAGGATCTTACCTGACTCTTCTAATTTCCCCATCAGTCACTTGCCTTCTCCATGATCTCTTTCAAATCATTTCATTGTTGGCTTAACCTCTTCGCTTTCTCATTCTCCCGGAGCATCTCAGTAATTTTGGTGTTGTTTTTCGTCGCCATTTGAAGACCGAAGAAGAGTTTTTCCTCTAAATCTTGTCCGTTCCCCGGAGATTCGCGGTGCTAGCTCGATGTTATCCTATCAAATTGTTTCAAGTCATGCAAATTCTTTTCATCCATCCGGACCATTTCAGGAGTTGATTTCTGTTTCTTTTCACCGGAGGCCATCATTCCAGTTATCGTTCTCTATTTATCGTGGTGGTTCGTTCAGGTATTCTTCAATCAGTTCGCGATCTCTTTGTTCTTTTGCATCTAAATTCTCTCAAGCATATTTGTTCTTCTAATTCTTCCCGGTGATTCATTCTCTTTCGTCAGTCATTTCTGAATTCTTACGGTGGTTCGTTCAAGATTCTTTTCCTTGTTTATCATATTAATCCATTCATTCTTTTCAACCTACCGGTGATTCATGAAGACCTTCTCAAGTTTGCGATATGTCACTTCTCAATCCTTTTCAAGAAGAATAAGTAGTATGCAAAAATCCATTGCTTGTCATCAATTTAATTTGATGAAGGATAAGCATACAATAAATCTTATTCTTATTTCATCCAAGTGAGTAATCCCATCCTTCGGAGTTTGTTCTTGATGAATAAATTCTAGTTCCAAGTGTCTTCATCTTTTCTTTTCCGTAGTTCAAATTTCCTCGACCATCTCGTCGGAACCTCCATCTAAATCACTGCAAGGCTCATCTTATTCTTTCATCCTTCATTTCTATCTCATCATCCTTTTGTCACCGGAGTTCTTCATGGTGGATCGTCATGATTTAATTCATTCTTCAAGAGTTCATCAAGATTTTGTTGGTGGAGTTTAAGTATCTATTCTTCTCGCATCTCAAAGTGCAATTAATTCTTCGTATTCTTCTGAAGTGGAGTTTTGCATTTCTTCGTTCCTCTGAGCTATCCAATCATTTCCGTTTGTGGCCGGTTATCACCTCATGATCTTGAGATGTTACATATAAGACCACAACTAGCGTATTCTTTTCATTGTTGATTTTCTCAACAACTTCGTTCAATCCTTCCTTCTAAAGATGCTTTCAATTTCATTCGTGGCACAAGTTGTCATTTTCTTCTCCGTTCTTTTGATTCAACTCTTTCAATTCTTTCCGGAGGTTTTGTGTCACGTCTTCATCAAGTATCATTCCATCCTCTCAAGTTTATGATTCTATTCTTTCCATGTTCAGTCAGAGTTCTGCCTAAATCCTTTCAGTCTTATTCGTTTCTTATCCTGTTCTAACCGGAGTGGTTTCATAGTCTATCTGATTCCGTGAGCTTTCAATCCTCGGCATTCTCATCGTTCCTTTCTTCTTCTCGAGTGCTCTCGATTCTTTGCTCCTTCTCTTGAGTTCTTGTTTCACCTCATCCCTTTTCCCTTCCGTCTCGGTCCTAAGATCTCGGGACGAGATCTCTTGTTAGTGGAGGAGTGTTGTAACGCCCCGGATTCGATGCGCCAGGTGTCTGTCAGTTATTCGCCGTCATTGCCATGTCATTTGCTTGCGTGTTGCACTTTGCCATGTCATCTTATGCATTTCATATCATGTCGTCATGTGCATCTCATTTCGTATTCGTGTTCGTTTCATGCATCCGAGCATTTTCCCCGTTGTCCGTTTTGTAACCCGGCACTCCTATGTCCTCCGGCGTCCCCTTTTTTTCTCTCGTTGTGAGCGGGTATTAAACGTTCTCGGAATAGACCGAGGTTTGCCAAGCGGCCTTGGTATAGCACCGGTAGACCGCCTGTCAAGTTTCGTGCCATTTGGAGGTCGTTTGATACTCCAACGGTTAACCGGGTAACCGTAAAGGCCTCTTTTGTTTGCAGCCCAACACCCCTTCCAAACTGTCCCAAAACCCAGCAAACTCCCCTCCATGCTCTCGGTCGTTCGATCACGATCGCGTGGCCGAAAACCGCTCCTCATTTGGACTCTCCTAGCTCCCTCTATCTATATAAACACCTCCCCCTCCGAAATTCGGGTCCCAAAACCCTAGCCTAGCTCCTCCCCACGCCGCCGGACGCGTCCGCGTCGCGCCGGACATGTCCATCCCTGCAGCCACATCGCTCCGGCCGATGAGAGGCCGACACCTCAGCGCCACCGCCTCTCTCCTCCACTCCCAGGCCGCCACCTGTCCCGGCGCCTCGCCGCCCGCAGTCAAAGCCCGCCGAGGCCCGCAGTCGGCCCGCGCGCCGCCGCCGCCTCGCCGGCGCGCCCATCCGCCCGGCCATGCCGGCGCCGCCCCGCTCCCCGCCGGCGACTCCAGCCGCCGTCTGCCTCCCGGCTCCCGCGGGCGCCGCCCCGCGCCGCGTCGAGCTGGCGCCGCCCCGCGCCTCCCTGCTCCCGCGTTGAGCTCCACCGCTAGCCGCCGTCCATGCCGGAACACTGGCGAGCTCCTCGCCCCGGTGCCGCGCCGCCGCCCCCGGCCATCCCGTGTCGCGCCCCTGGCCGCCCCGTGCCTCTCCGGCCCGGATCCGGCGAGATCCGGCCGAGAGCGCCCCGGATCCGTCCTCCCCGGCGTCTTCCTCATCCTCTTCGGCAGCTACTCCGGCGAGCTCCGACGAACCTCGTTTCCCGTGCGGACCTAAGGTTGACCTCCAGAAATTCTGCCAAGTCCTGAGATATTTGCATTATCATGCCATGTTCATCGCATCATAACTCTGCATCTGTAGCTCCGTTTCGTGCGTGTAATATGTTAAATTGTTCGTCTCGACAAACACTTCATTTCATTCCATTGCATCATGTTCATCTGAGTTCATCTTGATGCCCGAAATGCTGTTGGAAGAGTGCATGTTGATGTTAATCTGCTGGAACTGTTATAACATGCTCATTTGTCATTTTTGCCATGTTTGATGTGTGCATCCTATGAGGTTGATGTCTACATGTGTTTTGATCTTGTTATGCCATCTTTCCAGGGGTGCAATCCATGTATTTTTGTGAGTCCTGTACTGAGTGCATCGAGCTTGTTAAGTAGGGCACTTGCTGTTGCTGTTTTGCTAGGCTGATTCTGTTATATTTTGTTGCTATGTTAACCTGCTGCTACAAGTCATTCTATGCATAATCTGGAGATGTTTACTAAGGATGTTTTGTTATACATGTCTTGCTCTATCCATTCATGCCCCCGGTTGCATTTATATCCTGCTGTAACATGTTGTTATCTTGCTCCAAAGTTGCTAAATAATGTTGCTGTCAGCCTGATTAACATTAAGTTCAATGTTGCCATGATTGTCGCTAGTGATCCATGTACCCTATGAACTTGTTCTTGCCATGCTTAGCTTCATAAACATGTCTTCTTACTGTTGGTTGCCTTGCCATGCCATGTATTGCTCTGTGGTGAGTGGTTCAAGCTCACCAACATGCCTACTTATTGTTGTTTCTGCCATGTATGAATCTGTCATATAACTTGCCATGTTTACATGGTGCCATCATATTTTCTGTGCCCTTTTGGCTCATGGTCAGTAAGAGACTTTTGCTCTATGCAATTAGTAGATTCATGTCATGCCTTTGTTTGCCATGATATGTTCCTGTAACATGTTGTTTGATAGCTCTAAACATTGCAACCTGATGTTATTTCCTGATAAGTCTGAAACTGTTATTATTTGCAATCTTCCCATGTCCTTTTGAGCATGTTCTAGTGATTTCTGGAGATAGCTCAGTGTTCATGTTTTGTTATGCTTTACCTGTACTTCATGCTCATGCCTTTTGTTATTACGTTGAGATGCTGTAGCCTGTTGGTTTGATGCTTGTAAGATGCCTAGTTGCTATTTTGGACAGATTGTTATGACACGTATAGTGTGTATGTGTTGCACCGTTGCTCCGTTTTGAGTGTGCTCTATATGAAACTTGCTTAGTTTTGCATGTAGTTTGATATTATCATGTTGCATCCTTGTTTTGGTGTGTTTGCTTGATGTTTGCATGCATTTTGCATCAATGCCATGCTTAACTTTTTTTGCTCTTATCTTCTAGACCGTAGCTCCGAACTAAATGAACTCTATATGTAACTTGACTAGAATTTTGTGTAGATCCTCTTGGTGCATCTTAACTTGCTGTTTAACAACTTGATCATAAGGTTTATTCATATCTGGACCAATTTCGAAATTTGCATATGAGGACTTACCGGAATTATTATATGTTGTTCCCGGCCTATTTAAACTTGCCTTGATGTGTTGTTCTTGTTTGCATCATCTCTTGCCATGAGTAGCTTCATGTAGCCTTGTCATGCATCATGCTTGTTGTGCATCATGTCTTGCCTATGTGTGGTGTGTTTACCATGTTGTGTGCTTCTTCTCGATAGTTCCCGTTTCGTTGCGATCGTGAGGATGCGTTCGTCTACGTGTGGTTCGTCTTCGTGGCTTCATATTCTTCATGGACTCGTTCTTCTTCCTAGCGGGATTTCAGGCAAGATGACCGCTACCCTGGATCTCACTACTATCATTGCTATGCTAGTTGCTTCGTTCTATCGCTATGCTGCGCTTCCTATCACTTGTTCTTCAAGCCTCCCCAAATTGCCATGAACCCCTAACCTTTGACACCCTTCCTAGCAAATCATTGCTTGGCTATGTTACCTCTTTGCTCAGTCCCTCTTATACCGTTGCTAGTTGCAGGTGAAGTTGAAGATTGCTCCATGGTGGACAGGGTTATGTTGGGATATCACAATATCTCTTATATTATTAATGCATCTATATATTTGGTAAAGTGTGGAAGGCTCGGCCTTATGTCTGGTGTTTTGTTCCACTCTTGCCGCCCTAGTTTCCGTCATACCGGTGTTATGTTCCCGGATTTTGCGTTCCTAACGCGGTCAGGTGATTTATGGGACCCCCTTGACAGTTCGCTTTGAATAAGACTCCTCCAGCAAGGCCCAACATTGGTTTTACCATTTGCCTCACCTATTACCTTTTTCCCTTGGGAGTCGCGCATCCCAAGGGTCATCTTTATTTCAGCCCCCCCCGGGCCAATGCTTGTCTAAGTGTTGGTCCAAACTAGAGCCACTTGTAGCGCCACCTCGGGGAAACTTGAGGGCTGGTTCTAGTTGTACGTACTGCTCATTCGGTCGTGGCCTGAGACGAGATACGCGCGGCTACTATCAGGATGTCGGCACGCCGGGAGGTCTTGCTGGTCTTGTTTTATTACTATCGAAATGTCTTGTAGCCGGGATTCCGAGACTGATCGGGTCTTCCCGGGGAGAAGGAATATCCTTCGTTGATCGCGAGAGCTTATCATGGGCTAAGTTGGGACACCCCTGCAGGGTATTATCTTTCGAAAGCCGTGCCCGCGGTTATGTGGCAGATGGGAATTTGTTAATGTCTGGTTGTAGATAACTTGACACCAGCTCCGAATTAAAACGCATCAACCGAGTGTGTAGCCGTGATGGTCTCTTCTCGGCGGAGTCCGGGAAGTGAACACGGTTTCTATGTTATGATTGACGTAAGTAGGAGTTCAGGATCACCTCTTGATCATTACTAGATGACGATGTTCCTTTGTTTCTCTTCTCGCTCTCGTTTGCGTATGTTAGCCACCATATATGCTTAGCCGCTGCTGCAACCTCACCACTTTACCCCTTCCTTTCCCATTAAGCTTTGCTAGTCTTGATACCCATGGCAATGGGATTGCTGAGTCCTCGTGGCTCACAGATTACTACAACAATAGTTGCAGGTACATGTTATGCGATGATCATGACGCGAGAGCGATGTTTGCTTGTTTGGAGTTCTTCTTCTGCTTCTTCTTTGATCAAGGGATAGGTTCCAGGTCGGCAGCCTGGGCTAGCAGGGTGGATGTCATTTGAGTTTATGTTTGTGATTCATCCGTAGTCGGATGGTGCTCTTATGTAAGATGATGTTATATTCGTGTGGCATTGTATGCCTCTTGTATGTATCCCCATCTATTATGTAATGTTGATGTAATGATATCCACCTTGCAAAAGCGTTTCAATATGCGGGTCTATCCTTGGTGGGACCTTCGAGTTCCTTTTGGATAGGGTCGCATATTGGGCGTGACAACCATGCTGTTTAGGCAAGCATCATATATGTGAATTATATCATGCCGTCCTATTTTGTATTTCTCATTGCTTTTGTCGACAATGTTTGTATATTCAACTGCTCTTCCTGTGCATCGGCCATTTGAATTGGTGATGGAGAAATCTGGAGTGAAAACAAGGTCTTCAGAGCAGACCATGCTACCTGCTGAAGCAGATATCTTGCTAGTTACAGATAGCTCTTTAGAGGAGGATTCAGAGGCAGATGACCAGTCCTATTATCCCCCTGAGGTGTATGCTCAAACTTAGCAGGGTTATATTACTCATATAATACATATGTTGTATTGCAATGCTTAGTTTTTACATCATATACACAATATTGAATGCCATCTCCTTAGTTGATACATCATATATGCGATTGCCCTCTGCTCACTTCCTTAGTATATAAATCATATATTTGAATTATGTCATGCCATGATGTTTACATAGACAACATGTATCTGAATTATGGCATGCCAACCCATTTTCTAAAGACATAATATAGTTATATCATCTCATCCTGTTTACATAGTCATCATATTTTAAATTATGTCATTCTATCCGTGAATTATATCATGCCATCATGTTTCCATCGACGACATGTTTGTGATTTATGGCAAGCCAACCACTTTAATAGACACATCGTATAGTTATATCATGTCATCCTGTTTACATAGTCATCATATTTTGAAGTATGTCATTCTATCCTGTTTAGTTAGCCATCATACATGTGAAATTGTGTCATGCTATCCTGTTTAATTAGCCATCATATATGTGAAATTATGCCTGCTATTATGTTTGCTTAGACAAATAAATGTGAATTATTTCATGCCCTGTTTTCTTCCCTACTATCCATTGCACCTGTCTATCTTACAATGTTTGTACATTCAATTACTCTTCTTGTTTATCAGCCATTTCAATTGGAGGGAGTGATGGCAGTATCTGTGGGAGTAAAAACACGGTCTTCTGAAAAGATCGTGCTACCTGTTGATGCAGATAGAACCACGGTTGTATTTGCCCAAGAACCAGCCCCACCACACATAACCCACACTCATGCAGATTATACCCCTACCCAGTTGGACAGAGAACCAACTACACCCCTTCTAGCCCCAACCCTAGCAGATAGACACCCAGTTCCCGTTGACACAGCACCGTCTCCACCATAGAGCACCCAAACATGAGCAGTTAGTAAGGCAACTACAGTGCCCAAATCACGAGGATCACCACTCTGAACCCGAAGTCAACGCTTAAAGCAGAAGAAGAATTGTTCTCAGGTCAGGTTCTGTAGCTATGGTTCATACTACTTTGCTCTCGCATCACTGTATTTACTGATACCAACTAATTTCAAATTTGAAGGATGCAACTGAATTTCCAATGGCGCAACAGGTATGTTTTAAACCTGTTTCTTCAACGTGTTTGGCTGTTTGCTGTTGTAACTTGCTCTATGTTGATTTCAGTTTCAATTGAATAAACAGTTATGTTCTCATGCCATGCACATTACAAGTGTTGTTATTGCTGTGTAGTTTCCCACACTTATATTCTGTCTATGCTGCTCTGTCTTAAATAGATATGATTCGAACTGTATCTATCTTGATTTGGCAACGTAAACTAGAATGATATAGACCATACAGTGACCATACTACATAGATATATGTTTGTTTCGTGCTGTTATCCTGTCCACCTTACTACTGAACTGGTTTACCAAAATGAGTTTCATATACTACATTGTAAACCTGAGATGTGTTTGTTTGTTTCTCTTTTAGAACGCGGATAAAATATTGGAGAAGAGTACCCTGTTATGCAATGGTAAAGGAAGTAATGCAGATAAGGCTCAAGATAGTGAGACATCCCTGTTGGTCTTCAAGAAAGCTGTTAAAACTATATTGAAGACACTGAGACAACCCCAAAGTCCTGTCTTGATGTAGTGTTCGAGTTACTGGCTACCACTGCTCGCACCAGCTCTTCGAACTCGTTGCCTGAATCAATTCGGCTTCTTGAGTCTCAACTTCAAGTTGAAATACATCGATCAGATGTTATGCGATAGGAAGCCGAAGGACTGAGGAAGTCCCTGCAGAATTCAGATGCATACTTTCTGGTGCAACAATAAGTGCTGGAGGACTTAAGCGCCAAACAAGAGAAAGTTAATAAGCTTGCTAAGCATCTTGCCAGCATTATGGGTACTCAGGATATTGTTTCTTGAGCTCTTCTGAAGTGGTTTCAGTTCTGGACTTGTTTTGCTGCGGCGTTTATATGCTGCTGTGTTCCCTATATTTGCACTGGTGGCGAACTTTGATGCCCAGTGGATGTAATATGTGTAATAGCCGTGATAGCCTAGTGTAAGTTGCTTGCTTATTTATTTCCTTGTTGTCTTGTTTATTTGTTTGCTTGTAGTCAGTGCAGTTCTTTTTCCGCGGTTTGCTAGTGGCTGCAATAACCTATTTTTTAAAACTAGGCCACAATAACCATGGACTAATATTTACTGTAGTGACACTGGGCCTCCTACGGGCCGTAGAAACAGTGGGCCTTCTACGGGCCATAGAAACAGTGGGCCTTCTACGGGCCGTATCATCAATGGGCCTTATACGGGCCGTATGATCGATTGGCCAAACATGGGCCAAACAGACCGCATTCTGGCCGTAAACGTGCTAGAGTTGGAATCGTCTGTTCATGGGCCGACCATAACGGACCATCGTTAATACGCTGTATTTGATGACGCTATGAAAACGGCCCAACATATTAATGGACCACAAACGGGCCAACTGTAACCACAGGCTGAATTTGGCCCACAAGCAAAAAATGACAGTAACGGGCCGTAAGTAAACGAATGCTAGAAATGAGCCCAAGAATAAATGGGCTCTGAGAAGGCCGAAAGATAACATGGGCTGGAAACGGCCCAACGGAATAACGGGCCGTTAATGGGTATAAAGTGATACACTGTTCTTTACGGGCCAGTTTCACCACGAGCCATTAATGGGTGTAAAGTGATACACTATTCATTACGGGCTAGTTTCACCACGGGCCGTTAATAGGCCAAGAGTTACATAGGGCCTCATATGGGCCAAAAGACGTCATGGGCCATACATGGGCCAAAAGTGAAAACAGGCTGGAATCATATTGGATGGCCCAGATGACGCTTGATACGTCTCCGTCGTATCTATAATTTTTGATTGTTCCATGCCAATATTATTCACTTTCATATACTTTTTGGCAAATTTTTATATTATTTTTGGGACTAACTTATTGATCCAGTGCCCAGTGCCAGTTCCTGTCTGTTGCATGTTTTATGTTTCGCAGAATATCCATATCAAACGGAGTCCAAACGGGATAAAACGTATGGAGCTTATTTTTGGAAAATATGGAAAATTCCAGAAGAAAAATCCACTCGAGACGGTGCGCGAGGTGGTCACCAGGTAGGGGCCCACGCCCGTACCAGGAGGAAGCGCCCCCTAACCTCGTGAGCCCACTGTAAGGTGGTTGACGCTCTTCTTTTGCCGCAAGAAAGCTAATATTCGGAAAAAAATCACGGCGAAGGTTTCAGGCCAATCGGAGTTACGGATCTCCATATATACACGAAACGGTGAAACAGAGCCAGAACAGAACGCAGAAACAGAGAGATAGATCCAATCTCGGAGGGGCTCTCGCCCCTCCCAAGCCATGGGAGCCTAGGACCAGAGGGGAAACCCTTCTCCCATCTAGGGAGAAGGTCAAGGAAGAAGAAGAAGAAGGGGGGCTCTCTCCCCCTTGCTTCCGGTGGTGCCGGAACGCCGTCGGGGGCCATCATCATCACCGCGATCTTCACCAATACCGCCGTCATCTTCACCATCATCTCCATCACCTTCCCCCATCTATATCCAGCGGTCCACTCTCCCGCATCCCGCTGTACCCTCTACTTGAACATGGTGCTTTATGCTTCATATTATTACCCAATGATGTGTTGCCATCCTATGATGTCTGAGTAGATCTTCGTTGTCCTATCGGTGATTGATGAATTGCTATGATTGGTTTGAGTTGCATGTTTTATTATTGGTGCTGTCCTATTGTGCCCTCCGTGTCGCGCAAGCGTGAGGGATTCCTACTGTAGGGTTTGCAATATGTTTATGATTTGCTTATGGTGGGTGGCGTGAGTGCCAGAAGCACAGACCCGAGTAAGTAGGTTGTTTGCGTATGGGATAAAAGGGGACTTGATACTTTAATGCTATGGTTGGGTTTTACCTTAATGAATCTTTAGTAGTTGTGGATGCTTGCTAGAGTTCCAATCATAAGTGCATATGATCCAAGTAGAGAAAGTATGTTAGCTTATGCCTCTCCCTCAAATAGAATTGCAATAGTGATTACCGGTCTAGTAACATAGTCAATTGCTTAGGGACAATTTCACAACTCCTACCACCACTTTTCCACACTCGCTATATTTACTTTATTGCTTCTTTATCTAAACAGCCCCTACTTTTTATTTATTTGTTCTTTACTATCTTCCAAACCTATCCTATCACACCTACAAAGTACTTCTAGTTTCATACCCGTTCTAGGTAAAGAGAACGTCAAGCGTGCGTAGAGTCGTATCAGTGGCCGATAGGACTTGAGAGAGTATTTGTTCTACCTTTAGCTCCTCATTGGGTTCGACACTCTTACTTATTGAAAGAGGCTACAACTATCCCGTATACTTGCGGGTTATCAACGCTACTGGGCCTAATTCGAATAGGGCGTAACGGGCCTTGGGTTAGCGGGCTGTAAATGGGCTATATGCGAACAGGCTATTAACAGGCTTTCCATGGGCGGGCCTGCCACCTTTTGACCAAGTCAAACGGGCCGAACTTTTCACAGGAATGGGCCTTTGTTGGGCCGTGCCATGTGTCGATGTATCATAGGCGCCTTCAGTCTAATGAGTGGATGACATCTGTCCCAGCGATGAGCCGACATGTGTTTCCTCCAGCCAATGATGATTTTACACGTGGAAAATCCCCATTGGTCGGGGCTGTTAACGGGTTATCGGTTCCAAAACCCGACCCGATAGCTTAACAACGTTCCGTTATGGTGGATGCCATGTGTCAGTCACCCTTGACGAAAGCACTTCTGTGATGCGCGATTTATCGTCATGGAAGTGGACACTTCCGTGATGATAATTTTGGTAATGTCATGGAACATGTCTACGACAGCACAGGTATGACTATCTTGATTCTGTCATAAAATTGTCATGGATGTACATGCATGACAAAAAACGCGACCTACTGTGACAAACACGTATCATCACGGAAGTGTATTTTTTTTGTAGTGAACACATTGCTTAGTCTGTCATGCTTATGCATTCACATGCTCCTATATTCCATATTTACATGATTGCATACATGTAGGGGGAGCCTATGCATGTTACATGTCTTTCTAAAGCTTTACTTGTTATTCTCTATATCTTTATCTAAAGCTTTGATGTATGTTGTCATCAATTACCAAAAAGGGGGAGATTGAAAGCACAAGTACTCCCTGGGTGATTTTGGTAATTAATGTCAACATATCTATTGTTGGACCAATACTCTTACCTAGTATGTTTCAGATAAGTTCAACAATGGAGTGGCATGGACTAGAGGATGTGGAACCCCTTCAAGATGCTAAGGACAAAGGATTGGCTCAAGCTCAAAGCACAAGACTCTACATTTTACTTTTAGTGATCCAAGATCACATTGAGTCCATAGGAAAGCCAATACTATTAAGAGGGGTTGATGTGTTGCTTAATGGCTTGCTTGCTCAAAGTGCTTAGTGATATGCTCCAAAGCCCTCAACCACTTTCTCAAATCCACATATGTCCCAAACCAAAAGTCAAACTCGGCCCTACCAAAACTTTCTATCCGGCGCCACCGAGTTCTCTTGACATAGCCACTGCCAGAAACCCTAGTCTTTTCGGTCTCACCGATAGGGATCTCGGTCTCACCGAGATGGGATTGTAATCTCTTTGTTTCCCTTCGTAACGTTTCGTTCCAACCGAGATGAGTGATCGGTCCCACCGAGATTGCAATGCAAACTCTCTGTTTCCCTTTCGTAACATTCCGGTCCAACCGAGATGAGCGAATCGGTCCCACCGAGTTTGCCTGACCAACTCTTTGTTTGTCAATTACCAAAATCGGTCTCACCGAGTTTGTGTAATCGGTCTCACCGAGATTACGTTATGCCCTAACCCTACGATATCGGTCCCACCGAGTTGACATGTCGGTCCCACCAAAATTCCTAACGGTCACATTATGAACTAAATTGGTCTGACCGAGTTTCATGATTCGGTCCCACTGAGTTTGGTAAATTGTGTGTAACGGTTAGATTTTGTTTGGAGGCTATATATACCCCTCCACCCACTCTTCATTCGTGGAGAGAGCCATCAAAACATGCCTACACTTCCAACATACATTTTCTGAGAGAGAACCACCTACACTTGTGTTGAGGTCAAGATATTCCATTCCTACCACATAATTCTTGATCTCTAGCCTTCCCCAAGTTGCTTTCCACTCAAATCTTCTTTCCACCAAATCCAAATCCTGTGAGAGAGAGTTGAGTGTTGGGGAGACTATCATTTGAAGCACAAGAACAAGGAGTTCATCATTTGTTACCTCTTGGAGAGTGGTGTCTCCTGGTTAGGTGTCACTTGGGAGCCTTTGTCAAGATTGTGGAGTTGAACCAAGGAGTTTGTAAGGGCAAGGAGATCGCCTACTTCGTGAAGATCTACCCGAGTGAGGCAAGTCCTTCGTGGGCAACGGCCATGGTGGGATAGACAAGGTTGCTTCTTCGTGGACCCTTCGTGGGTGGAGCCCTCCATGGACTCGCGCAACCGTTACCCTTCATGGGTTGAAGTCTCCATCAACGTGGATGTGCGATAGCACCACCTATCGGAACCACGGATAAAAAATCTCCGTGTCTCCAAATTGCGTTTGCACACTCCAATCCCATCCCTTTACATTCTTGCAATTTGCATGCTTTACTTTCCGTTGCTCATATACTCTTGCCATGCTTGCTTGATATGTATTGTGAATGTTAAAACTTGTGCCAAAACTCCACTTCAACTTAAAGAGATTAAAAACTGCAACCTTTCTTACTTAGAGTATTCACCCCCCTCTAGACACCTCTTCTCGATCCTTTCAAAAGCGCATGAAGAAGCTCCATGCTGATGGGCTTTTGGAATCACTTGATTATGAATCATTTGATGCTTGTGAACTAGGGGTGGGCATAAAAACTGATGAAGCGAACACCGAACCGATGCCGAAACCAAAAAACCAGATTTTTCGTTTTTATCACTGGTACACGCAACTTCGCTTTTTAATTCTAATAACCGAATAGAATTCGGTCGGTTCGGTGTTTACCTTGGTTAAACCGAATGAATCCGAAATATACGCCAGACTCCTGGATTATAGCCGAACGACGGCCGCACACGCACGTCACGTCACACACGACTTCGGAATCCCCATGTCTCCGATGCTAAAAAGGCCTCTGACTCATCGATTTTTTTACTAAGTAGGCCTCGCGTCACCAAGGACCAAGCTAGCAGCCCACATGCAGAAGGAGACGTGACTTTTCTAGGCCTCCTCGGCTGCATGCAAAATCCAAAGCCCAAGATATACATGTACTTGTTTTTATAGCCTTCTTAGCAGCACAAGTCTAGTTGACTTAGTCCCACCTCGCTTTGTTAATGGAAAGAGGACAAATAGCTTGGCTATAAAGAAGGTGTGCTGTGCGTGGGACTAGGATAAGACATGCAACCAGGCAATAGCCGTTCGGTGTAAACCATGAACCAAACCGAATTTGTTGGTTAACCGAAAATTTGGTTTATTGTTTTATGGTACCATTTTCGGTTAGCATTTTTAATAACCGAAATTACAAATAAACCGATTGGCATTAACTGAATTTTCGGTTTTTAATGAATGCCCATGCCTATTGTGAACCATGCCTCATGGGCAAGATGACTAAAACTCCGATCTCTGGAACAATGGAGCGAGCTACTGACTTATTGGAAATAATACATACCGATGTATGCGGTCCGGTGGGTGTTAAGGCTCGCGGCGGGTATCATTATTTTCTGACCTTCACAGATGATTTGAGCAAATATGGGTATATCTACTTGATGAAACATAAGTCTGAAACATTTGAAAAGTTCAAAGAATTTCAGAGTGAAGTGGAAAATCATCATAACAAGAAAATAAATTTTCTACGATCTGATCGTGGTGGTGAATATTTGAGTTATGCGTTTGGTCTTCATTTGAAACAATGTGGAATAGTTTCGCAACTCACGCCACCAGGAACACCGCAGCGTAATGGTGTCCCCGAACATCGTAACTGTACTTTATTAGATATGGTGTGATCTATGATGTCTCTTACCAATTTACTACTATTGTTTTGGGGTTATGCATTAGAGACAGCTGCATTCACGTTAAATAGGGCACCATCTAAATCCGTTGAGACGACACCATATGAACTGTGGTTTGGCAAGAAACCTAAGCTATCGTTTCTTAAAGTTTGGGATGGCGGTGCTTATGTGAAAAGTTTCAACCTGATAAGCTCGAACCCAAATCGGAGAAATGTGCCTTCATAGGATACCCAAAGGAGTCTGTTGGGTACACCTTCTATCATAGATCCGAAGTCAAGATATTCATTGCTAAGAATGGATCCTTTCTAGAGAAGGGTTTTCTCTCGAAAGAAGTGAGTGGGAGGAAAATAGAACTTGATAAGGTAATTGTACCTTCTCACAAATTGGAAAGTAGTTCATCATAGAAATCAGTTCTAGTGATGCCTACACCAATTAGTGAGGAAGTTAATGATGACCATGAAACTTCAGAACAAGTTACTACCGAACCTCGTAGGTTAACCAGAGTACGTTCCGCACCAGAGTGGTACGGTAATCCTATTCTGGAAGTCATGTTACTAGACCATGACGAACCTACGAACTATGAGGAAGCAATGATGAGCCCAGATTCCGCGAAATGGCTTGAGGCCATGAAATCTAAGATGGGATCCATGTATGAAAACAAAGTATGTACTTTGGTGGACTTGCCCGATGATCGGTGAGCCATAGAGAATAAATGGATCTTTAAGAGGAAGACGGACGATGATAGTAGTATTACTATCCACAAAGCTCGAATTGTCGCAAAAATGTTTTTGACAAGTTCAAGGTGTTGACTACGATGAGATTTCTCACTTGTATTGATGCTTAAAAGCCCGTCCGAATCATGTTAGCAATTGCCGCATTTTATGAAATTTGGCAAATGGATGTCAAACCGGCATTCCTTAATGGATTTCTTAAAGAAGAGTTGTTTATGATGCAACCAGAAGGTTTTTTTTCGATCCAAAAGGTGTTAGCAAAGTGTGCAAGCTCCAGCGATCCATCTATGGACTGGTGCAAGCATCTCGGAGTTGGAATATATGCTTTGATGAGTTGATCAAAGCATATAGTTTTATACAGTTGCGGTGAAGCCTGTATTTACAAGAAAGTGAGTGGGAGCACTACGACCTTTGTTATAAGTATATGTGAATGACATATTGTTGATCGGAAATGATGTAGAATTTTCTGGAAAGCATAAAGGAGTATTTGAAAGGAGTTTTTCAAAAGAAAGACCTTGGAGAAGCTGCTTACATGTTGGGCATCAAGATCTATAGAGATAGATCAAGATGCTTGATAAGTTTTTCAATGAGTACATACCTTGACAAGATTTTGAAATAGTTCAAAATAGAACAGTCAAAGAAGGAGTTCTTTCTTGTATTGCAAGGTGTAAAGTTGAGTAAGACTCAAAACCCGACCATGGCAGAAAATAGAAAAAGAGTGAAAGTCATTTCCTATGCCTCAGCCATAGGTTCTATAAAGTATGCTATGCTGTGTACTAGACCTATTGTGTACCTTGCCATGAGTTTGGAAAGGGGGTACGATAGTGATCCAGTAGTGGATCACTGGACAATGGTGAAAGTTATCCTTAGTCACCTAAGAGGACTAAGGAAATATTTCTCGGTTATGGAGGTGATAAAGAGTTCGTCGTAAAGAGTTACGTCGATGCAAGCGTTGACACTGATCCAGATGACTCTAAGTCTCAATCTGGATACATATTGAAAGTGGGAGCATTTAGCTAGAGTAGCTCCATGCAGAGCATTGTAGACATAGAAATTTGCAAAATACATACGAATCTGAATGTGGCAGACCCGTTAACTAAACTTCTCTCACAAGCAAAACATGCTCACACCTTATTACTCTTGGGTGTTAATCACATTGCGATGTGAACTAGATTATTGACTCTAGTAAACCCTTTGAGTGTTGGTCACATGGCGATGTGGACTATGGGTGTTAATCACATAAAGATGTGAACTATTGGTGTTAAATCACATGGCGATGTGAACTAGATTATTGACTCTAGTGCAAGTGGGAGACTGAAGGAAATATGCCCTAGAGGCAATAATAAAGTTGTTATTTTATATTTCCTTATATCATGATAAATGTTTATTATTCATGCTAGAATTGTATTAACCGGAAAATTGATACATGTGTGAATACATAGACAAAACAAAGTGTCCCTAGTATGCCTCTACTTGACTAGCTCGTTAATCGAAGATGGTTAAGTTTCCTGACCATAGACATGTGTTGTCATTTGATGAACAGGATCACATCATTAGAGAATGATGTGATGGACAAGACCCATCTGTTAGCTTAGCACTATGATCGTTTAGTTTCTTGCTATTGCTTTCTTCATGACTTATACATGTTCCTATGACTATGAGATTACGCAACTCCCGAATATCGGAGGAACACTTAGTGTGCTATCAAATGTCACAACGTAACTGGGTGATTATAAAGATGCTCTACAGGTGTCTCTGATGGTGTTTGTTGAGTTGGCATAGATCGAGATTAGGATTTGTCACTCCGAGTATCAGAGAGGTATCTCTGGGCCCTCTCGGTCATGCACATCACTATAAGCCTTGCAAGCAATGTGACTAATGAGTTAGTTGCGGGATGATGCATTACGGAACGAGTAAAGAGACTTTCCGGTAACGAGATTGAACTAGGTATGAGGATACCGATGATCGAATCTCGGGCAAGTAACATACTGATGACAAAGGGAACAACGTATGTTGTTATGCAGTTTGACCGATAAAGATCTTCATAGAATATGTAGGAGCCAATATGAGCATCTAGGTTCTCCTATTGGTTATTGACCGGAGATGTGTCTCGGTCATGTCTACATAGTTCTCGAACCTGTAGGGTCTGCATGCTTAACGTTCGATGACAATTTGTATTATGATTTATGTGATTTGATGACCGAAGTTTGTTCAGAGTCCCGGATGAGATCACAGACATGACGAGGAGTATCGATGGTCGACAGGTAAAGATTCATATATTGGAATATATTCGGACACTTGAAGTGTTCCGGGTGATACCGGGCCACCGGAAGGGGTTCCGGGCAACCCCCGGCAAAGATATGGGCTTAATGGCCCAAGTAAGGGAACACACCAGCCCACAAGGGGCTGGTGCGCCCCTATAGGGCCAGCCACATGGGGAGAAAGGGAAAGGAGAGGAGGAAAAGGAAAGTATGAAGTAGGACTCCTACTTCCTTCCCCTTCCAAGTAGGATTCCTCCTACTTGGGCGTGCCCTAGGCTGCCTCCGTCCCTCTCCCTCCTTTATATACGTGGGGAGGGCACCCCTAGAACACACATCAATTGTTTCTAGCCGTGTGCGGTGCCCCCCTCCACAGTTAACACCTCAGTCATATTGTCGTAGTGCTTAGGCGAAGCCCTGCGTCGGTAACTTCATCATCACCGTCGCCACGCCATCGTGCTGACGGAAGTCTCCCTCATCCTCAACTGGATCAAGATCTCGAGGGACATCATCGTGCTGAACGTGTGTTGAACACGGAGTTGCCGTATGTTCGGTGCTAGGATTGGTCAGATCGTGAAGACGTACGACTACATCAACCACGTTGATAAAACGCTTCCGCTTTCGGTCTACGAGGGTACGTAGACACACTCTCCCCTTTCGTTGCTATGCTTCTCCTAGATAGATCTTGCGTGATCGTAGGAATTTTTTTGAAATTACTACGTTCCCCAACAAGCTATTCTCCGTTTAGAACGGCGGCGGAGCCAAAGCTTGCGGTACACCACGAAGGCTCACCGTAGTCTCATTCGAGTCACCCCCAACAGATGAGCCTTGAATCACTCGGGTTTGGTCTTGAAGGCGACCACCACACCTTTACAAACTTCTCTAGAGCACACCACAAGCAAGGACGCTTCCGGAGGAACCTCTAACCGCCTAGAAGCTGATAAGTCTCCAAAGTATCTATAATTTTTGATTGTTCCATGCTATTATATTACCCCTTTTGGATGTTTATGGGCTTTATTTTACACATTTATATCTTGGGACTAACCTACTAACCAGAGGCCCAGCCCATATTGCTGTTTTATTGCCTGTTTCAATATTTCAAAGAAACGGAATATCAAACGGAGTCCAAACGGAATGAAACCTTCGGCAGCGTGATTTTTTGGAAGAATATGATCCTGGAGACGTGGAGTTCAAGTCAGAAGATACTCGAGGACTCCACGAGATAGGAGGGGGCGCCCCCTTAGAGGGGCGCGCCACCCTGTCTCGTGGGCCCCTCGAGCACCCCCCCGACCGACTTCTTTCGCCCATATATAACTACGTACCCTAAAACCATCAAAAATCAAGATAAATCGGGAGTTCCACCACCGCAAGCCTCTGTAGCCACCAAAAACCTCTTGGGAGCCCATTCCGGCACCCTGCCGGAGGGGGAATCCATCACCGGTGGCCATCTTCATCATACCGGCGCTATCCATGACGAGGAGGGAGTAGTTCACCCTCGGGGCTGTGGGTATGTACCAGTAGCTATGTGCTTGATCTCTCTCTCTTGTGTTCTCTCTTGTGTTCCCTCTATGGCACGATCTTGATGTATCCCGAGCTTTGCTATTGTAGTTGGATCTTATGATGTTTCTCCCTCTCTACTCTCTTGTGATGAATTGAGTTTCCCCTTTGAAGTTATCTTATCGGATTGAGTTTATGAGAACACTTGATGTATGTCTTGCCGTGTTTATCTGTGGTGACAATGGGATATCACGTGCCTCTTGATGTATGTTTTGGTGACCAACTTGCGGGTTCCGCCCATGAACCTATGCATAGGGGTTGGCACACGTTCTTGACTCTCCGGTAGAAACTTTGGGGCACCCTTTGAAGTACTTTGTGTTGGTTGGATGAATCTGAGATTGTGTGATGCATATCGTATAATCATGCCCACGGATACTTGAAGTGACAATGGAGTATCTAGGTGACATTAGGGTTTTGGTTGATTTGTGTCTTAAGGTGTTATTCTAGTACGAACTCTTTAATAGATCGATCCGAAAGAATAACTTTGAGGTGGTTTCATACCCTACCATAATCTCTACGTTTGTTCTCTGCTATTAGTGGCTTTGGAGTGACTCTTTGTTGCATGTTGAGGGCTTGTTATATGATCTATCTATGTTATTATTGTTGAGAGAACTTGCACTAGTGAAAGTATGAACCCTAGGTCTTGTTTCCTATCATTGCAATACCATTTGTGCTCACTTTTATCATTAGTTACCTTGCTGTTTTTATCTTTTCAGATTACAAATACCTATATCTACCATCCATATTGCACTTGTATCACCATCTCTTCGCTGAACTAGTGCACTTATACAATTTGCCATTGTATTGGGTGAGTTGGGGACACAAGAGACTCTTTGTTATTTGGTTGCAGGGTTGTTTGAGAGAGACCATCTTCATCCTACGCCTCCCACGGATTGATAAACCTTATGTCATCCACTTGAGGGAAATTTGCTACTGTCCTACAAACCTATGCACTTGCAGGCCCAACAACGTCTACAAGAAGAAGGTTGTGTAGTAGACATCAAGCTCTTTTCTGGCGCCGTTGCCAGGGAGGTGAGTGCTTGAAGGTATATCTCTAGATCTAGCGATCGAATCTTTTTGTTTCTTGTGTTATCACTAGTTTAGTTTTTAAAAGAAAACTACAAAAAAATGGAGTTAAGTTTGTCTCATACACTTCGTCTTTTTAATATCTTTCGTGAGTATGATGGAAAGGAAAATTGTGCTCAAGTGGTAGAAGAAGAATGCTTTAAAATGCTTGGTACTAAATATTTGAATGATGAGCATGATTGCAATGTTGTTAGTATAAACTCCTTGAATATCCATAGTATTAATGATGGTTGCTCTAGTCATGATGAAAATATCTCTTATGAGCATGTCAACTTTTGTGGAGTGCATGGTTGCTCTAGTCATAAATAAGGAGCTCAAAGAGGAAGGTTGAACCCACACATAATATGAAGAATAAAAAGAAAAGAGGGAGCAACAAAGGTAGAAAGGTATCCCTCCCAAATAATGTTGCTCCTACTACTCATTGTGATGATGATAATTGCTAAACTATTGGTGCTATCAATATTTTTAATGATAAGAGTGATTATGCTTATGATAAGAAAGGGCCCAAGCTTGGGGAAGCTATGTTTGATGGGGATGAATTATTTGAGAACATATTTGCTGGAATTAATGTTTGTCCCAAGCTTGGGGATGCTATGTTTAATGAAGACGATATTTTTAGCATCCCAAGTTTTGATATGCAAAGTTGTTATGATGATAGCATGCCCCCTACCTATGATGATTATATTGATGAAAGTGGGTTTGGAAGAGTGTCAACTTTAGGAATTAGTGATCCCACTATTTTGGAGGATGTTGACTCTTATTGTGATGAATATGAAAGTCGATTTGGAAGAGTGTCAACTTTATTTAGTGATTCCACTATCTTGGAGAGGTTTCAATCGATTATGATGAGAACGAAGTTGCTACTTATGATGATTATTGTGATGAAACCTATGCTATAAAAAGTAGTGATGATTATATTTACAAAACGTGTCATGATTATGATTACCCTTTTTCTGAACATTACTCTTTTAATGTGGAAACAATTTTTAGTGTTCAAGTCTTTTATGATACTCCCACTATTCTGAATGAGAAGAAATTTGCTTATATGGAGAGTAGTAAAAATTCTATGCTTGTAGACCATGAAAAGAATTCTTTAGGTGCTGGTTATATTGTTGAATTCATTCATGATGCTACTGAAAAATATTATGAGGGAGGAATATATGCTTGTAGGAATTGCAATAATGTCAAGTTTCCGCCCTATGTGCTTAAATTTGTGAAGCTATGCTTGTTTTACCTTCCTATGCTTGTTGATTATTGTTCCCATAAGTTGTTTGCTCACAAAATCCCTATGCATAGGAAGTGGGTTAGACTTAAATGTGCTAGTCATATGCTTCATGATGCTCCCATTATGTTTCAATTCTTATCTTTTATGTGAGCATCATTGCCATCATCATGCCTAGCTAGAAAGGCATTAAAGAAAAGCGCTTGTTGGGTGACAACCCAATATTTATCCTTACTGTTTTTGTGTGTCCACATGATTATGCTACTGTAGTAATCATGTTTTATAGCTTTTGTATCAATAAAGTGCCAAGTAAGACCTTTAGGATAGCTTACGGTGATAGTTGTGTTGATCCTGCTGAAAATCAGAAACTTTTGCACCCAGTAAATTAGGTTTGTTAATTCACAGAAACATGCTTATGATCTGATTCTTTTTGCTCTGGATTGGTACACGAATTTCTTTGGACTTCCTAATTTTGTAGGATTTTTGGAGTTCCAGAAGTATACGTTTGATACAGATTACTGCAGTCTGTTCTGTTTTTGACAGATTCTGTTTTCTATGTGTTGTTTGCTTATTTTGATGAATCTATGAGTAGTATCGGAGGGTATGAACCATAGACAAGTTGAAGTACAGTAGATATTACACCAATATGAATTTAGAATGAGTTCATTACAGTACCTAAGTGGTGGTTTTATTTTCTTATACTAACGGAGCTTACGAGTTTTCTGTTGAGTTTTGTGTTGTGGAGTTTTCAAGTTTTGGGTAAGGATTCGATGGACTACGGAATAAGGAGTGGCAAGATCCTAAGCTTGGGAATGCCCAAGGCACCCCAAGGTAATATTCAGGACAACCAAGAGCCTAAGCTTGGGGATGTCCCGGATGGCATCCCCTCTTTTGTCTTCCTTCATCGGTAACTTTACTTGGAGCTATATTTTTATTCACCACATGATATGTGTTTTGCTTGGAGCGTCATTTCCTTTTGTTAGTATTTGCTTGCTGTTATTTAAATTAATGTTTTGCATCTTTAGTTTCAATAAATAAGTGTAGCGACCCGACCTCTGATGGTCAAGTCTCTGTGCTTCCGTGTCATCCCTGGATCGGTAATACTAACACACACAGTACTCGAAGGATTTATAACAGAGTAGCAATGACACACTTATTACATCGAATGTCTCAAAAGAGAACTTTTTACAATAATATGGCTTAAGGCCATCTAATGCGATAACAGCGGAAGGCTTGGAAGATAAAGTGAGTCCATCAACTCCAACGGCATAGCTGAGCTGCACGGCAACGACCTACGAACCTTACTCCTCGTCTGAAAAGTCTGCAACATAATACGTTGCAGCCCGAGAACGGGTCAACACATGGAATATGCTGACAATGTAACACAAAAGAGCAATAACAGAATAATGCTACCACTACATGCATATTTGGCTGGTGGAAAGCTCTATGGTTACAGTTTTGCGAAAAGCCAATTTTTCCCTACTGCAAAGGAATCAGTTTTAATTTAACTATCATGGTAGTTGAAACATCATTTGAGAAGGTAACCCCAACTCAATGATCCCAATTAAAATACTTAACAACCCAGCAAGATTAATTAAGAGTGTTGAGATACATGTGAATACTCAAGTGCTAGATACTCAGAATTGTCCATAACCGGGGACACGGCTAACCATGATTAGATTGTACACTCTGCAGAGGTTTGCACACTTTTCCCCGCAAGACTCGATCGCCTCCGTTGATTTCTCGCACTACATGGTGTTTGAGAGACGGATGACCGAGACACAGTCTTTCAGAAGCATTAACTCTCTACTCCGGGCAGACCATACCAAACCTACAAACCCACTACCTGCTGATCCACCTCTTCAAGAGCTTCACGCAACTTACTCAACTATGCTAGAGCCCATAATAGCTTGCGGCTGCACACGGAAGTTTCTAGCATGAATAGACTCAGTTCCCTTTGAGCCTGGGTGGCGGTCCATAGGAGAATCACACGGTAACCCTGGGATTTCCAAAAATAAAGCACGCAATCACTGGATACCCCAGGTGCCTCAATCCACCCAGATGTGTATTAAAGTTGCCACCTTAAGTAAACCATTAATTAACAATCTCACATCTGTCATGGATATCACTCAAACCCAATCCACGTCTACGAGCATAGCATGGAAATATAAGCATAACGTAGAAGTAACTCCCAAGGGTTTGATAATAAACAGGGCAATATGTTCTACCTCAGCAACTACTTCCCAATACCCACATGTTAAAGGAATCCTAATCATGCAATGTTTGAGGGTGAAACTAATGCATAAAAACTGGGTATGAGAAGAGTATGATCAATGTGTTACTTGCCTTGCTGACGATCCATGAATCCTAGAGACTCGTAGTAACACGCTTCGCACTCCGGGAATTCTATCGCAAACAAACAATAACATACATAAGCAACAAGCAAAGATGCACAAGTAGAACTCCAAATAAAATAGTTTGACCGGAGAGTTCAACTTAAGAACTCCGGTTTGCAAAAAGAATCAAATCAAACGGAGCAACGAAACTCAAACAGCAAAAGAAACAACTTCGTTTTACTAATATGTATCTAAGTCAAATTTTACAGAATAAAAATCTTGTTTGAGTTGATTATTCGGAAAGAGGGTTTCGAGATGAAACTCCAGGCGCTTGAATCGCCTGATTCCGATAAACGAGCGAAAAGATAAACAGGTTTGAACATCGGATCAGAAATCGCCATCGGAATAACCGCGGAATAAATCCGATAAAAAGAAAAAATGACGAACGGCTAAACGAACGAACGTTCGTTAACAGAAACTAAATGGTGAACATGTTCGTTAAAACGAACGGACGAACGAACGTTCGCTAAGTAAATAAACTGAAGAAATAAACCGATCTATATAAAAAACGAACTAGGGTTTTCAAAAAAAACTGAAGGGTTTTCTAAAAAAACCGGCGGCGGGGTCGGGTACCTCTGGCGAGGTCGCCCGGCGGGGCGGGCAGCTCTGGCGGGGCTCGGCGAGGGGCGGCGGGGCTTGGGGAGGGCGCGGGGTGGCGGTGGGAGGCGGCGGCGGCGCTTGGGCGACGGCGGCGACTCGGCGGTGGCGGCTCGGGGCTCGGCTCGGGCTCCGGCGGCGATGGTGGCGGGTGGTGGCGATGAGGCGGCGGGGTGGCGGCTATTTAAGGAGGCGGGGCGGGCGGCTTGGGGAAGGGGCCGCCCGGGGCGGAGTCCGGCTCGGACTCCCCTCGACGTCCGTGCTGCGCACGGTGGCGCGCGCGGGGAGGCGGCGGCGGTGGCGGCTGGGCCGGCTTGCTTGGCTGGGCCTTTGGCCCAGTCGGGCGTGAGGGTTTTTTTTAAACATTCCGCCGAAAGAAAAATTCCTAGAAAAATAAATAAAAATCTAAAAATTTCAAAACAAGTTTTCTCCGTCTAAATAAAATATTTAGAACAAGATGAACTTTTCTTGGCCCCTAAAATGCAATTTTTTAAAACATGCAAATTTTTCTAGGACAAATAAAAATCCTGAATAAACTCAAATAAAATCCAAAAATGATTTTAACATTTTTCCTCCGATATTTCTATTGTTTTGGAGAAGTCATATTATCTCCCTTCATTTATTATTTTAAAAAGAAATATTTTCGGAGAGAAAATAATTAAAATCAAATCCTCGTCTTCACTATTTGAAAAAAAATTCAAATATGAAAATTAGAAAATCCCCAACTCTCTCCGAAGGTCCTTGAGTTGCTTAGGATCTCGAGGATTGCAAACGAAAAGCAATTGGATATGATATGCATGGATGACCTATGTATAACATGCCAAATTGGAAATTTGGGATGTTACAAACCTACCCCCCTTAAGATGAATCTCGCCCTCGAGATTCGGGTTGGCTAGAAAATAGGTGCGGATGGTCCTTGCGAATATCCTCTTCTCGCTCCCAGGTGGCTTCCTCCTCAGTATGATGACTCCACTGAACTTTGCAAAACTTGATCACCTTGTTGCGAGGGACTCGGCTATCAAACTCAAGAATCTTTACTGGCTTCTCCTCATAAGTCAGATTATTATCCAGCTGAATCGCCTCCAAAGGTACTATATCATTCAACGGTATATCGGCCATCTCAGCATGGCACTTCTTCAGCTGTGATACGTGGAACACATCGTGAACTCCTAACAATCCTTCTGGTAACTCCAGCTTGTAGGCAAGTTCTCCCATCCGTTCCAAAATACGATACGGTCCTACAAATCTCGGGGCTAACTTTCTCTTAACTCCAAAACGTTTTACTCCCCTCAAGGGTGTTACTCGTAGATAAGCTTTGTCCCCAATTTCATAGGTTACTTCCTTGCATTTTGAATCTGCGTAACTCTTCTATCTGGACTGAGCAATCTTTAGTCTGTCTCTGATCAGTTTAACCTTCTCCTCTGATTCTTTGATCAAATCTGGTCCAAACAACTGACGGTCTCCTACCTCGTCCCACATCAAGGGTGTTCTACATCGCCGTCCATACAGAGCTTCGAATGGTGCCATCTTCAAACTGGCCTGATAGTTGTTGTTATAAGAAAACTCTGCGTACGACAAATTGTCATCCCAACTAGATCCATAATCTAGCACACATGCTCTCAACATGTCCTCCAGAATCTGACTGACTCTCTCTATCTGCCCATCTGTCTGTGGGTGAAAAGCGGTACTGAACTCCAATCGGGTACCCAAAGTCTGGTGTAGCTGATGCCAAAACTTTGAAGTAAACTGGGTTCCTCTATCTGACACGATGCTCCTCGGAACTCCATGTAAACATACGATCCTGGTCATATATATTTTGGCCAACTTTGCACTTGTATACGTTGTTTTCACCGGGATGAAGTGAGCTACCTTAGTCAATCGATCCACAACTACCCATATCGAATCATATCCTACCTTGGTTCTGGGTAATCCGGTAATAAAGTCCATACCAAGTTTGTCCCACTTCCATTCGGGTATTGGCATAGGCTGTAACAGTCCTGCTGGCTTCTGATGCTCTGCCTTCACTCTCTGACATAAATCACATACGGCTACATACTCGGCAATATCCTTCTTCATTCCAGTCCACCAGAAACGTTCGTTCAAGTCCAGATACATCTTGGTGTTTCCGGGGTGAATCGAGTATGGTGAGTCATGGGCCTCCTGAAGTATCAACTTCCTGATCTCCAAATTGTTGGGCACATAAATTCGGTCCTCAAACCACAAGGTATCATGCTCATCCTCGCGAAAACCTTTGGCTTTACCTTTGCCCATCCTCTCTCTTATCTCAGCAATCTCTTTGTCTTCCTTCTGAGCTTCTTGAATCTTGTCCAACAGCATCGACTGAACCTCCATTGCTGCAAGAAAACCTCTTGGAACAATCTCCAACCGAAGTTCCATGATCTCCGCAACTAACTCTTTTGGCATTCCCTTGCTCACAAGAACATTAGCATAACTCTTCCGGCTCAAAGCGTCTGCTACGACATTGGCTTTTCCTGGATGATATTGTAGCTTCATATCGTAATCCTTTATAAGTTCCAACCATCTCCTCTGTCTGAGGTTCAACTCTTTCTGTGTGAAAATGTACTTCAAGATCTTATGATCCGTGTACACATCACAACGGTTTCCAATAAGATAATGTCTCCAGGTCTTTAGCGCATGCACTACGGCTGCTAACTCCAAATCATGCGTGGCATAGTTCAACTCGTGTGACTTCAGTTGTTGTGAGGCATACGAAACAACTTTTCCTTCGTGCATAAGCACACATCCAAGTCCCAAGCGAGAGGCGTCACAATATACTTGAAACTCCTTATGTATATCTGGCAGGGTCAGCACTGGGGCTGTAGTCAATCGCTCCTTTAGCTCTTGAAAACTTGTCTCGCACTCCTCCGTCCATTTGAACTTAGTATCCTTCTTTAACAATTCAGTCATCGGTTTAGCAATCTTGGAAAAATTCTCAATGAATCTCCGATAATATCCTGCCAGTCCAAGGAAACTGCGGATCTCGCCAATTGAAGTGGGTGCCAACCATTCAGTGACCGACTGAACCTTACTGGGATCCACTGCTATACCCTCTCCGAATATAACATGCCCAAGAAATCCAACTTCTTTCAACCAAAACTCGCACTTGCTGAATTTGGCGTATAACTGGTGTTCCCTGAGTTTCTCGAGAACCAATCGCAAGTGTTCCGCGTGCTCCTCTTCGTTCTTCGAGTATATCATAATATCATCAATGAATACCACAACAAACTTGTCCAAATACTCCATGAACACCTTGTTCATCATACTCATGAAATAGGCAGGGGCGTTAATCAGTCCAAATGACATGACCATATACTCATATAATCCATACCGTGTGGTAAACGCTGTCTTGGGTATATCCTTCTCTCGGATCTTCAACTGATGGTATCCTGATCGTAGATCAATCTTTGAAAACACCTTAGCTCCTTGTAACTGACAAACAGATCATTAATCATCGGTAAGGGATACTTGTTCTTTATCGTTACTTCATTTAGAGCTCGGTAATCAACAACCATCCTCAGGGATTTATCCTTCTTCTCCACCAAAAGTACTAGGGCTCCCCAAGGTGACGAGCTTCTACGAATGTAACCTTTCTCCAACAACTCATTAATCTGCTTCTTAATTTCCTCCAGGTCATTTGCTGGCATCCGATAGGGTCTCTTGGATATCGGCCCTGTTCCTGGCAATAGCTCTATCAAAAACTCGATGTCTCTATCCGGTGGCATACCTGGTAACTCTTCGGGGAAAACATCCGGAAAATCCTTTACTACAGGTACTTCCTCCTGTACAACTCCCGTGAGGGCGTTTACTTGGCTCCTCCTAGGCACATGCCTAGATACATACTTAATCCTTTTTCCCTCCGGGGTGGTAAGATAAATTGACTTACTAGCACAGTCAATACTTCCTCCATACTTTGACATCCAGTCCATACCTAATATCACATCCAATCCTTGCAACTCCAAGATAATTAGGTCAGACGAAAATACATGCATGCCAATGATTAGGGGTATCTGGGTGCACCATCTGTTAGCCATGTACTGTGCTCCCGGCGAGCTCACTAAGAGGGGTGTCCTAAGGGTTTGGGTTGGTAACTTAAACTTTTCCACAAATCCCCTTGATATGTATGAATGCGATGCACCAGTATCGAAAAGAACAATAGCGGTAAATGACTGAACCAAAAACTTACCTATTACCGCGTCCGGCTGCTCTTCAACTTCCTCCATGTTAACGTGGTTCACTTGTCCTTTGTTGAATGGATTGGGCTTCTTCCCTGCGCTCCCATTTCCATTTCCATTCTTCCCTTCAGAGCAGTCATTGGCATAGTGCCCTGTCTTCCCGCACTTGTAGCAAACAACTTGGCTTAAGTCCCTCTTTGCGGGTGTAGATGGGTTAGAGCGGTTCTGGTTATTGTTGGCTCCATTCCCATTCCCGTTCTTCGCACCATTATGGTTATGCGATCCTCCTCCAGCATGGTTATGAACTCCATGGTTATGAACAAGTCCTCCCGAGTTCGGGGTTAAGCGGGGCTTCTGGTGAGCTCCTGAGTTGTATTTCCCTTGTCCATACTTCCTCTTACGATTATCAATATGCTGTTGCTTCCCTTCAATCATTAGGGCCTTATCTACCAACTCCTGATAGTTGTTGAAGGTTGCTACCATCAACTGCATACTCATCTCATCATTCAGCCCTTCCATAAACTTCTCCTGCTTCGCGGCATCTGTGGCCACATCATCAGGGGCATAACATGATAACTTGCTAAACTCATCCACGTACTGGACAACAGTATGGTTCCCCTGGCATAGATTGCAAAACTCACGCTTCTTCATCTGCATAGCTCCAGTCGAGACATGGGCAGTGCAAAAAGCCTGCTGAAATTGAGCCCATGTGACAGTGTCGATAGGATAGGTGGCTGTGAAATTCTCCCACCATGCTGCTGCAGGTCCATCCAGTTGGTGTGCGGCAAAACGCACCTTCTCAGCATCTGTGCATCCTGCGGTGGTTAACTCCCTTCCAATACGACGTAGCCAATCATCTGCAACTATTGGCTCGATGCTACTGGAGAACACCGGCGGCTGTAACCTTAAGAAATGGGCGAGGTTATCCACTGGCGGCGGGTTGTTGTTGGCATTGTTGTTATTGGCATTGCCCTGGTTCTGAACTAGCAATTGCATCAAGGCATTCTGCTGCTGGATCAACTGGGTGATCTCCGGTGGGAAAAAAAATCGGGGTCTCTTCTCGGAGGCATCTGATGGGTTTAGATGGAAGAGATTAGAATAAAAAAAGATCTAGGGGAGAGACACTACCCATATGTATATGAGGCAAACACAAGCATTCATTCAATCAATCAAGCAAGGGCATACAAAACGGTCTAGGACTATCGGAAAAGTGTTCACTACTACTAGTTACATGGGGGAAATACTATTATCATATGGTGGTCATCTAGAAATTTTGATCGGTGGAAGACTCCATGATGTCCGCTCCAGCTTCATCTTCATAGTCATCATCACTTGAATCTGAATCAGTGTCGTTGATGATAATGTAGTTGTCTGGACGAATGGGGTCTTCTCTCGGAACTGGTCCTCCCATAAAAATTCCGATCTTCTCAACTAGGTCATCATTCTTCTCCAATAGGGTCTTGATTTCCTCCTCATATCCATCGTGCGTGGACTTAAGTTCTTCCTCCAGCTCGATGATCCTAGTTTTCGCCTTCTTCAACTCGATCATGTCTACGCACATCTGGTTCTCCCGACATCGAATGTGCTGGTTTTGCTCCTGGATAAAGGCTGCGACGGATCTATCCTTCCTGGTGCTGATCATCTCCCATTGTTCATCTCGGTGCCCACATATTTGATAGGTGGTATCCTCAAGTTCCTTGTTGTAGATTTCTCCAATGTGTCCCATGGTAATATGAGCTGCCATACTCTTGCCAAGGCTCCAAGTGGATGCTTCGAAAGAAAACTCTATGGGTTTAGAATTTGTCGAGAACGTTCTTCCTGGAACTCGTACTTGAATCATCCAGCGCTCTTCTTCCGGTAGAGTGGCGTTGTACATCCCAGTGAAGCTTGGTATTCCAATATTCAAGTACCTAGTGACTTCCTTCAAGTGGCGTCCAAAAGGTGTGTCTTCATCCGGTTGTGCAAACTTGTTCTTCATCTCTTTCATCGTAAAGAGTGGAAAAAGAAGAGGAGTAAGAAATGAGAAGAGAAGTGTGACCTATGGTTTATCTTCGTGGTTGTGTCCTACACTTAGCGTGTGCTCTGATACCATCTTGTAGCGACCCGACCTCAGATGGTCAAGTCTCTGTGCTTCCGTGTCATCCCTGGATCAGTAATGCTGACACACACAGTACTCGAAGGATTTATAACAGAGTAGCAATCACACACTTATTACATCGAATGTCTCAAAAGAGAACTTATTACAATAATATGGCTTAAGGCCATCTAATGCGATAACAGCGGAAGGCTTGGAAGATAAAGTGAGTCCATCAACTCCAACGGCATAGCTGAGCTGCACGGCAATGACCTACGAACCTTACTCCTCGTCTGAAAAGTCTGCAACATAATACGTTGCAGCCCGAGAACGGGTCAGCACATGGAATATGCTGGAAATGTAACACAAAAGAGCAATAACAGAATAATGATACCACTACATGCATATTTGGCTGGTGGAAAGCTCTATGGTTACAGTTTTTGCGAAAAGCCAATTTTTCCCTACTACAAAGGAATCAGTTTTAATTTAACTATCATGGTAGTTGAAACATCATTTGAGAAGGTAACCCCAACTCAATGATCCCAATTAAAATACTTAACAACCCAACAAGATTAATTAAGAGTGTTGAGATACATGCGAATACTCAAGTACTAGATACTCAGAATCGTCCATAACCGGGGACACAGCTAACCATGATTAGATTGTACACTCTGCAGAGGTTTGCGCACTTTTCCCCACAAGACTCGATCGCCTCCGTTGATTTCTCGCACTACATGGTGTTTGAGAGACGGATGACCGAGACACAGTCTTTCAGAAGCATTAACTCTCTACTCCGGGAAGACCATACCAAACCTACAAACCCACTACCTGCTGATCCACCTCTTCAAGAGCTTCACGCAACTTACTCAACTATGCTAGAGCCCATAATAGCTTGCGGCTGCACACGGAAGTTTCTAGCATGAATAGACTCAGTTCCCTTTGAGCCTGGGTGGCGGTCCATAGGAGAATCACACGGTAACCCCGGGATTTCCAAAAATAAAACAGGCAATCACTAGATACCCAGGTGCCTCAATCCACCCACATGTGTATTAAAGTTGCCACCTTAAGTAAACCATTAATTAACAATCTCACATCTCTCATGGATATCACTCAAACCCAATCCACGTCTACGAGCATAGCATGGCAATATAAGCATAACGTAGAAGTAACTCCCAAGGGTTTGATAATAAACAGGGCAATAGGTTCTACCTCAGCAACTACTTCCCAATACCCACATGTTAAAGGAATCCTAATCATGCAATGTTTGAGGGTGAAACTAATGCATAAAAACTGGGTATGAGAAGAGTATGATCAATGTGTTACATGCCTTGCTGACGATCCGTGAATCCTAGAGACTCGTAGTAACATGCTTCGCACTCCGGGAATTCTATCGCAAACAAACAATAACATACATAAGCAACAAGCAAAGATGCACAAGTAGAACTCCAAATAAAATAGTTTGACCGGAGAGTTCAACTTAAGAACTCCGGTTTGCAAAAAGAATCAAATCAAACGGAGCAACGAAACTCAAACTGCAAAAGAAACAACTTTGTTTTACTAATCTGGATCTAAGTCAAATTTTATAAAAGAAAAATCTTGTTTGAGTTGATTATTCGGAAAGAGGGTTTCGAGATGAAACTCCAGGCGCTTGAATCGCTTGATTCCGATAAACGAGCGAAAAGATAAACAGGTTTGAACATCGGATCCGAAATCGCGATCGGAATAACCGCGGAATAAATCCGATAAAAAGAAAAAACGACGAACAGCTAAACGAACGAATGTTCGTTAACAGAAACTAAACGGTGAACACGTTCATTAGAACGAACGGACGAACGGACGTTCGCTAAGTAAATAAACCGAAGAAATAAACTAATCTATATAAAAAAACGAACTAGGGTTTTCAAAAAAAACCCGAAGGGTTTTCTAAAAAAAACGGCGGCGGGGTCGGGTACCTCCGGCGAGGTCGTCCGGCGGGGCAGGCGGCTCCGGCGGGGCTCGGCGAGGGGCGGCGGGGCTTGGGGAGGGTGCGGGGTGGCGGTGGGAGGCGGCGGCGGTGCTTGGGCAACGGCGGCGGCTCGGGGCTCGGCTCGGGCTCCGGTGGCGATGGTGGCGGGTGGTGGCGGTGAGGCGGCGGGGTGGCGGCTATTTAAGGGGCGGAGTCCATCTCGGTCTCCCCTCGGCGTCCGTGCTGCGCACGGCGGCGCGCGCGGGGAGGCGGCGGCGGTGGCGGCTGGGCCGGCCTGCTCGGCTGGGCCTTTGGCCCAGTCGGGCGCGAGTTTGTTTTTTTTTAAAACATTCCGCCGAAAGAAAAATTCCTAGAAAAATAAATAAAAATCTAAAAATTCCAAAACAAGTTTTCTCCGTCTAAATAAAATATTTAGAACAAGATGAACTTTTCTTGGCCCCTAAAATGCAATTTTTTAAAACATGCAAATTTTTCTAGGACAAATAAAAATCCCGAATAAACTCAAATAAAATCCAAAAATGATTTTAACATTTTTCCTCTGATATTTCGATTGTTTTGGAGAAGTCATATTATCTCCCTTCATTTATTGTTTTAAAAAGAAATATTTCTGGAGAGAAAATAATTAAAATCAAATCCTCGTCTTCACTATTTGAAAAAAAATTCAAATATGAAAATTAGAAAATCCCCAACTCTCTCCGAAGGTCCTTGAGTTGCTTAGGATCTCGAGGATTGCAAACGAAAAGCAATTGGATATGATATGCATGGATGACCTATGTATAACATGCCAAATTGGAAATTTGGGATGTTACAAGAAGTCAAGGATAGCCTTTGCCATGCTTATTTTGCTAGTATACATGTTGCTGTTTGAAAACAGAAAGTTTACCGCTGTTGCAAAAATTCCCTAGAAAAGTCAGAGCATGATATAATGTTGAAACTTTTTGCATAATGAGCTCTGATAAATTTACTGCAGTGGGAATTTTAGTTCATAATTTTTGGAGTTAGGGAAGTATTGATACTCTTGCATTCTTTACAGAATATACTGTTTTGACAGATTGCTGTTATGTTTGCATTGTTTGCATATGCTTGCTTGTTTAATGATTCTATTTGAGGATAGGAGTATTAAATATGCAGAGGCATTTAGTATTCAATGTGTAATAATAATTTTAGTGATTTGTTACAGTAGAAAATAATAAGGTTTTGCATTGGTTTATACTAACCTATCTCACGAGTTCTTGTTGAGTTTGTTGTGAATGAAGCTTTTTGAGAAATAGAGAAACCATGATATGAGAGGAATTAAGGAGACATAAAAGTTCAAGCTTGGAGATGCCCAAGGCACCCCAAGATAAGAGTTCAAGAAGTCTCAAGCATCTAAGCTTGGGGATGCCCCGGTAGGCATCCCACCTTTCTTCTTCAACCACTATCGGTTAGTATCGGTTGAGCCTAAGTTTTTGCTTCTTCACATGAGTTGTGCTATACATGCAATATCATTTTATTTTGTTTTGCTTGCTGCTTGAATACAATACCAAGATCTGAAATTCTTTAATGAGAGAGAGTCTTCGCATAGTTACATATTATTTAGCTACTCATTGATCTTCACTTATATCTTTTCGGAGTAGTTTGTCATTTGCTCTAGTGCATCACTTATATCTTTTAGAGCACGGCGGTGGTTATATTTTGAAAAAATTGCTAGTCTATCATGCTTCACTTATATTATTTTGAGAGTCTTTTAGAACAGCATGGTATTTGCTATGATCTTAAAAGTTGGTCCTAGAATGATGAGCATCCAAGTTGGGTATAATAAAAACTAGCATAGAAAGAGAATTGGATGCTATGATCAACTTGATGCTTGATAATTGTTTTGAGATATGGAGGTAGTGATATTAAAGTCATGCTAGTTGGGTGATTATGAATTTAAAGAATGCTTGTGTTGAAGTTTGTGATTCCCGTAGCATGCACGTATGGTGAACCGCTTTGTGGTGAAGTTGGAGCACAATTTTATTTATTGATTGTCTTCCTTATGAGTGGCGGTCGGGGACGAGCGATGGTCTTTTCCTACCAATCTATCCCCCTAGGAGAATGCGCGTAGTGCTTTGGTTTTTGATGACTTCTAAATTTTTGCAACAAGTATATGAGTTCTTTTGATTAATGTTGAGTCCATGGATTATACGCACTCCTTCACCCTTCCACCATTGCTAGCCTCTCTTGTACCGTGCAACTTTCGCCGGTACCATATACCCACCATTTACCTTCCTCAGAACAGCCACCATACCTACCTATTATGGCATTTCCATAGCCATTCCGAGATATATTGCCATGCAACTTTCCACCGTTTTGTTCATATGACACGCATTACTTTTGTCATATTGCTTTTTGCATGATCATGTAGTTGACATCGTATTTGTGGCAAGGCCACCTTCATAATCTTCATACATGTCACTCTTGATTCATTGCATATCCCGATACACCGCCAGAGGCATTCATATAGAGTCATATCTTGTTCTAGCTTTGAGTTGTAATTTTTGAGTTGTAAATCCATAGAAGTGTGATTATCTTCATTATTAGAGCATTGTCCTAGTGAGGAAAGGATGATGAAGATTGTGATTCCCCCACAAGTCCGGATGAGACTTCGGACTTTACAAAAAGAAAAAAAAAGAAAAAAAGAGAAAGGCCAAAAAGAAAAAGGAAAAAAAGACAAGGCCAAAGAAAAGAAAAAAAAGAAAAAAAAAGAAGAAAAAAAATTGAGACAAAAAGAGAGAAGGGACAATGCTACTATCTCTTTTTCCACACTTGTGCTTCAAAGTAGCACCATGATCTTCATGATAGAGGGTCTCCTATGTTGTCACTTTCATATGCTAGTGCGAATTTTTTATTATAGAACTTGGCTTGTATATTCCAATGATGGGCTTCCTCAAAATGCCCTAGGTCTTCGTGAGCAAGCAAGTTGGATGCACACCCACTTAGTTTCTTCTGTTGAGCTTTCATATATTTATAGCTCTAGTGCATCCGTTGCATGGCAATCCCTACTCACTCACATTGATATCTATTAATGGGCATCCCCATAGCCCGTTGATACGCCTAGTTGATGTGAGACTATCTTCTCCTTTTTGTCTTCTCCACAACCACCATTCTATTCCAGATATAGTGCTATGTCCATGGCTCACGCTCATGTATTGCGTGAAAGTTGAAAGAGTTTGAGATTATTAAAGTATGAAACAATTGCTTGGCTTGTCATCGGGGTTGTGCATGATTAAATACTTTGTGTGATGAAGATAGAGCAACAGCCAGACTATATGATTTTGTAGGGATAACTTTCTTTGGCCATGTTATTTTGAGAAGACATGATTACTTTGATTAGTATGCTTGAAGTATCACTATTTATTATGTCAATATGAACTTTTATTTTGTATCATTTGGATCTGAACATTCATTAAGAATTATGCTAGGTAGCATTCCACATCAAAAATCTGTTTTTATCATTTACCTACTCGAGGATGAGCAGGAATTAAGCTTGGGGATGCTTGATACGTCTCCAAAGTATCTATAATTTTTGATTGTTCCATGCTATTATATTACCCCTTTTGGATGTTTATGGGCTTTATTTTACACATTTATATCATTTTTGGGACTAACCTACTAACCGGAGGCCCAGCTCATATTGCTGGTTTATTGCCAGTTTCAGTATTTCGAAGAAAAGGAATATCAAACGGAGTCCAAACGGAATGAAACCTTCGGCGGCGTGATTTTTTGGAAGAATATGATCCTGGAGACGTGGAGTTCAAGTCAGAAGATACTCGAGGACTCCATGAGATAGGAGGGCGCGCCTGTCTCGTGGGCCCCTCGAGCACCCCCGACCGACTTCTTTCGCCTATATATACCTACGTACCCTAAAACCATCAGAAATCAAGATAGATCGGGAGTTCCGCCGCCGCAAGCCTCTGTAGCCACCAAAAACCTCTCGGGAGCCCGTTCCGGCACCCTGCCAGAGGGGGAATCCATCACCGGTGGCCATCTTCATCATCTCGGCGCTCTCCATGACGAGAAGGGAGAAGTTCACCCTCGGGGCTGAGGGTATGTACCAGTAGCTATGTGTTTGATCACACTCTCTCTCTCTCTCGTGTTCTCTCTCATGTTCCCTCTATGGCATGATCTTGATGTATCTCGAGCTTTGCTATTGTAGTTGGATCTTATGATGTTTCTCCCCCTCTACTCTCTTGTGATGAATTGAGTTTCCCCTTTGAAGTTATCTTATCGGATTGAGTCTTTTATGAGAACACTTGATGTATGTCTTGCCGTGTTTATCTGTGGTGGCAATGGGATATCACGTGCCTCTTGATGTATGTTTTGGTGACCAACTTGCGGGTTCCTCCCATGAACATATGCATAGGGGTTGGCACACGTTCTTGACTCTCCGGTAGAAACTTTGGGGCACTCTTTGAAGTACTTTGTGTTGGTTGGATGAATCTGAGATTGTGTGATGCATATCGTATAATCATGCCCATGGATACTTGAAGTGACAATGGAGTATCTAGGTGATATTAGGGTTTTGGTTGATTTGTGTCTTAAGGTGTTATTCTAGTACGAACTCTTTAATAGATCGATCCGAAAGAATAACTTTGAGGTGGTTTCGTACCCTACCATAATCTCTATGTTTGTTCTCCACTATTAGTGGCTTTGGAGTGACTCTTTGTTGCATGTTGATGGCTTGTTATATGATCTATCTATGTTATTATTGTTGAGAGAACTTGCACTAGTGAAAGTATGAACCCTAGGCCTTGTTTCCTATCATTGCAATACCGTTTGTGCTCACTTTTATCATTAGTTACCTTGCTGTTTTTATCTTTTCAGATTACAAATACTTATATCTACCATCCATATTGCACTTGTATCACCATCTCTTCGCCGAACTAGTGCACCTATACAATTTGCCATTGTATTGGGTGTGTTGGGGACACAAGAGACTCTTTGTTATTTGGTTGCAGGGTTGTTTGAGAGAGACCATCTTCATCCTACGCCTCCCACGGATTGATAAACCTTAGGTCATCCACTTGAGGGAAATTTGCTACTGTCCTACAAACTTGTGCACTTGCAGGCCCAACAACGTCTACAAGAAGAAGATTGTGTAGTAGATATCAGAAGCCCAAGCTCCAAGAGTAACAAGTCAATGGGGAAGAAATGTTGTGCGGAACGTGATTTGGTTTGGTCAAGATGTATATTGGGTCTTGCTCTCCCAATCCCGAGTATTGAGCAAAATGAGCTGTAGCAATGGTGGATCTCAACAAAACATTAGGGTTAGGGATGGAGATGGAAGAAGGGGGGCTTTATAGTGTTCTTGCCCGGGTGGCCATTTCTGCCTGTTGGACCCCGTGCGCATGGGCTAAGTCAGCCCCGTGCGTTTGCTTTACTCAGAGACTTCCACACTACCCCGTGCGCACGGGGGTTAAAAGACTCTGTGCGCACAGGGTACTCAGAGAGTTTACACAGTAGCCCATGCGCACGGGGTCAACAGACCCCGTGCACACGGGGTACCCAGAGAGTTACGCAATACCCCATGCGCACGGGGTACCCAGTAAGTTTCTGTTATGAGCTTTCTGAGTACCACGAGCACACACACCAAGACTTTAGGTGGTAGGAATGGGTAGGCTAGTGTATCAGGCTCGGCAAATACATTCCCACACAACTTTCATCCACACCAACCCCTCTTAATAGTGAGGTCTTTCCTACGACTCGAAGCAAACCAAACACTAAAACCTTCGACTCGCCGGAAGACCACGCCTTTGACCTTTTTGAATTGGGGGGTCGCACATCTCCATCACGAAGCACTTGGAACCAATATCCCGAGATAAACTTTAGCAACCGATATTAGTTCCACTAACCACATTGTCATCACACCAAAACATAGTATAAGTGCCACTTGCACTTTCAATCTCCCCCTTTTTGGTGCATTGATGACAACGTGGTTAGAGCATGGCATAGGGGATATGAAAATTTGAATAGCCAAGAGATAATGAATGATCAAGTTAGCTCCCGCTATATGTGTGCCCGGATAAAGGAATGCTTGAGAATGCATTAAGCACACACATAGGAGGCTCCCCCAAGATAATCATTGTCAAGACATGAGATCAACGTAATAAACCTATAACGGTGCCTAGTCTCATTAACAGGTGTGGTGAGCAAATATCGTGAGACACATGACAAGCATGATATGATCAACGCATTAGGACTATTATTAAAGCTAGAGTTTCATGAGCACAAACGAGTAGCTCACAACCACACAAGCAGAAAGCAAATAAAAGTATCTCAAGCCAGCTAAAACAACCAACAAACAGAAACACGAGGCTTGAGATCTCAACACACATTCAGAACACCAACATTAACACCCACCACTTCTCCCCCTTTGTCATCAAGACAGCAAAAAGGGACAAACGACGAAACACAAACCCACTAGACAAGAGGAGGAGCGCTCAAAACATCATCATTATCATCAGAACGCCATCCTACCATCAGAAAGGACTGATCTGTGGCCTCATTGTCTCTGTCCTCTAACCCTGGACCGACCTCCTCACTAGCTGCAGCCCTTGCCGCCTTTTGATCACGCCTCACAAGCTTCTCCTTGTTGATATCCTTAATCCGACGACGCCGGATAGGCTAGCACATCTTGAACATGTTGCTCAAGGTCTTGAACAGGGACTTCTTCTCTCCTCTGGCGAAAACGGCCTCAGAACCAATAGACTTGGCCTTACCGCGAGGGATCCGAGCAGTGGAGGACATGCCCAAAGTGAATGTGACACGATCCTCAGGACTAGGGTTGCGCCCCTTCTTCGTAGGCACATATGGAGTAGGAGCAGCTGGAGTCCAGTTGGAGTTGCGCTTGGGGATAGAAGTCTTGTACTGAGCAATATACTTGGCTGGGCAGACATACTCAATCAACGCCTAGATGATGGAGCATAGATCAAGGACTTGTTCTCTTGCATACACTGACGGAGCTCATAGAACATGAAGTCCAGAACATTCACCCTCTTCTTCTGATGCAGGTACACAAACACATCCAACATAGAACTCCGAATGTTGTGGGAATCACCGGCCTTAGGAGTGAGAGTATACCTCAGGATATGGCGCATAGTGTCATAGAGAGGCACACAGTCTTTTATGGACCCGGTGACAAATGACTTCTCCTGCTTGTAAGCGAAAGAAATCTCATCCTTAGTGCGCTGCCCACTTTCATGAACCCTGCCAAACTCCTCAGATGCAGCCTCTTCATCAAAGAATGGATACATAATGATCTCAAAAAACTTTGCCATAGGAGTAGAGCACTGATGGGTTCCAGACATCCAAGTGAGGGTGCGAGCATAGTCATTTGAGAAAAACAATGTGTCAAAGAACTGCATAACCAGATCCTCATTGTATGGATGGTTGAAAGTGACGAACGGAATGAAGCCCAACCTCCCAAGAGCTAAATACACACCGTGATATAGATGATAATTGCCGCGCAGACTCTCAGTGTTCTCTTGCTTGTGCGGTGCAAACTTCTTCGACTTGGTCATGAGAAGCTCATGATATACTCTTTGTTGAAACTCGTTCTTGAACCAGGGATCCACGCCCAAACCAATGGCAACTGCATAAGGATGACTCTGTCTCTCAACCCAAAGCTCTGGCTTGGTCCACTTGGCAAGGGGCATGTTCCGGAGATCTCGCCCTCCCGGAATGGCTTGCTCAGGACTAGACTCCTCTTCTTCCTCTTCATCCTCATCACCTCCATCAACACGATCATCCTCTTATTCTATCTCTACATCATCATTGGGGTAGCATCATCTTGTGAGTCATATTCTTCCTCAGAATCCTGGCAGGCCTCAACAACAGGCCGCTTGGTGGCAGCACGGCGAACATGGCCCTGCCCAGATTCAGACCCCTGACCAATGCCCTCAGATGACTGGCGATGAGAAACTGTGAACTCCCTTGATCCTCCCTTTGGGCACTTGCGACGAAGCTTGAACATCTTGTCAGCAGAGTCTGAAACACACACAAACACCCAACAACACACCGCATGAAACAAACATGAGTATAAGTGCATGATAGATGCCATAGGGATAGGTAGATAACCAAGTGAAAAAACCCTGGATGCCTCGTGCGCACGGGGGGTTAGACCTCGTGGGCACGGGGGTTCCGTGCACACAGTACATGACCTTGGGCACGGGGCCCCGTGCGCACGGGGGCCAAATACCCCATGGGCATGGGGGTTTCCCAGTGGCAGCCACTTCCAGATCAAGATCTAGGAGTGGGTGCGGCAGGGAAACCAAGAGTTGAGCACCTGGATTCTACCTAGAAAAGAACAGGACCCTAATCTAAGAAATACAACAAACCCTAGAACTAGAGAGCATGAAAGGCATCCATGGTGGAACAGGAAGAAGAGGGGGAAGGGACCACCCGGAGGAGGAGCCCATCCCGAAGAAGTTCCACGGAGCAAGGAGCCCAACGGAGCCAGGAGGAGCTCCGGCGAGCGGAGGTGACGGGGGCGGCGCTGGAGGCTTCCTAGGGAATGGAGGGGGCAACTGGGTAGGAATGAACCCAAGCCCCCCATGCCCCGCCTCATCAGAGCCAGGAACCGCAGACCCCGTGCGCACGGGCTAAGTGAGCCCCATGCACACGGGGTCCCGTGCGCACGGTATAGAGCCCGTGGGCATGGGGGGCCCGTGCGCTCTGTACAAGCCCGTGGGCACGGGGTATTCGGGAACTTTGACTTGAGGAGCTTTTTGAAGGAACGGCCGAGTGTCAATTCTTACCATGCATTCGCAAAGAACTCGGTCTAAGTTTCTGAACATGCCGCGAGAGAAAACCTATCACTATGAGAAGGGAATATGTGTAGCACTTGTACCCAAAGAGAAGAAAGACACAACCAAGACAAAAACAGAGAGAGAACACAAGAAAACCAACAACACACCCACGAACAACAGACACAACCCTTAAAGGAGGGCGGTGGCCGAGGCCACCATGTTTGAGTTTGTTTGGTATGGCACCGCGAAGATATGAACCTTGGGCCCAAGACCAATACTCATCTTTGAAGCACAAGTGCCACCTAAAGTGGCGAAAGTGAAAGATTTTGTTCGATTTATGCACTTCTAGGATAATATAGCTCATGAGTTGAGCTAGCTCACCCTAGACATGTGCCTACATCTAAGCAAGATATTACATGAGAATGTGTGCATGAGCAAGAATTTCAACCCAAGTTACTTATATCCACGATATTTAGCTCATGCCTTAACTCACGGAATCTTGCTTCTTCAAGTGGCTTGGTGAAGATATCGGCTAGTTGATTCTCGGTGTTGACATGGAGTAATTCAATGTTCCCCTGGCCACATGATCCCTAATTAAGTGATGACGCATCTCAATATGCTTGGTCTTGCTGTGTTGGACCGGATTCTTGGCGATATTGATAGCACTTTCATTGTCACACCAAAGAGGCACTTTGTCACATTTGACACCATAATCCATCAAAGTTTGCCTAACTGAGCACAATAACTTCCGGCGGCAATGTACTCGGCTTCGACCGTCGAGAGAGATATACAGTTTTGCTTCTTTGAAGACCAACTTACCAGCGATCTCCCTAGGAATTGAAATGAACCGGAAGTGGACTTGCGGTCAACCAGGTCTCTGGCCCAATCCGAATCCGAGTATCCCATTAACTCAAATGATGATCCTTTGGGATACCAAAGACCCAAGTTTGGGGTATGAACCAAATATCAAAGGATTCTTTCACTACCAAATAGTGGCTCTCCTTAGGAGCGGATTGAAATCTTGCACACACACACTCAACATAATATCCGGTCTAGATGCACAAAGGTAAAGCAAGGAACCGACCATGGAGCGATATACCTTTTGATACGCTTCTTTACCATTGGGATCAAGATGAAGTTGACCATTTGTGGGCATGGGTGTCTTCATTGGCTTGACATCTTGCATTTTGAACCTCTTGAGCATGTCTTGAATATAACGAGATTGGTTGATGAAGGTTTCCCCTCTCATTTGCTTTACTTGAAAACCGAGGAAGAACTTCAACTCTCCCATCATGCTCATAGCAAATTCCTTGGTCATAAGATTCTCAAACTCAATGTTAATAGCATGGTTAGTGGACCTAAAGATAATATCATCAACATATATTTGGCAAACAAACAACTCTCCTTTTACCCTCTTTGTGAAGATAGTGGAATCTACTACCCCAATCTGGAACCCTTTCTTGCTTAGGAACGTCGTAAGGTGATCATACCAAGCAAGATGTGCTTGTCTTGAGTCCATAGAGTGCCTTATGGAGTTCATAAATGTGAGAGGGGTGATCGGGGTCTTCGAAACCGTGAGGTTGCTTGACATATACCAACACCTTAAGAGGACCATTAAGAAATGCACTCTTCACATCCATTTGGTATAATTTAAAATCATGATGAGAGGCATAAGCAAGCAAGATGTGAATGGATTCAAGACGGGCAACAAGGGCAAAAGTTTCACCAAAATCCAAACCTTTAACTTGGGTGAAACCTTGTGCCACTAACCTTGCCTTGTTCCTTATTAGTTGTCCATGTTCATCTTGTTTGTTCTTGAAGACCCACTTTGTTCCAGTGACATTATGATGCTCTTTTGGGTCTTTCCACCAGAGTCCACACCTTTTTGCGGGTGAAGTTGCTGAGTTCTTCATGCATGGCATCTATCCAATCTGGATCGTCAAGTGCATCTTACACCTTAAGGGGATTAACACAAGAGATAAATGAGTGATGTTCACAAAAGTTTGCCAAACGTCTACCAGTAGTTACCCCCTTTTTGATGCTTCCATAGATGTTCTCGGTGAGATGTTGAAGATGCTTTAGCTTGGCGGCCACTTTTTTCTCTTTAATTGCAAGCTCTTCTTCACTTGGGACTTGATGAAGAAGCTTGACCTTGAGACTGTTTTAGCCTCGGAGACACCCTTCTCTTTGCAACCACAAGTTCTTGCTCATTGGGAAGTGACGATGATGAAGACACTTGCGGTTGAGGTTGATCTTGATCTTGATCATGAACTTGAGCTTGATCTTGAGACTCAATAATTGGTTCTTCACCATTTGAGTGAGCTTGTTCTTGATCTTGCTCGGGAATATGAGGGACTTGATCTTGTTCTTGGATAGGTACATGATCTCCCGTAGCATCTTGTTCAAGAGGTGCCGGTGATTACTTCCCTTGTGGAGACTCTACAAGAGGGGCTCTTACTCCTTCTTCTACTTGGACTTGGGGTATTTCTTGTGGAAGAATGTGGCCTATCCCCATGGTCCTTATAGCTTGTGAAGGAGCCTCATCACCTGCAACACTAGGAACAATTTGCTCCACTCGGGAGCCGTTATCTTCATCAAACTCCACATTTACCATTTCCTCAATGCATCCAGTGGATTTATTGAGAACTCGGTAAGCATGAGAGTTTTATGCATATCCAACAAATATGCCCTCATAAGTTCTAGACTCAAAATTAGCTAACCGGGATTTCTTGTTTAAAATGAAACACTTACAACCGAATACCCAAAAGTATTTAACGTTAGGCTTTCTCCCGATTAGGAGCTCATATGGGGTCTTGTTCTTGAGATTGCAAAGATAAAGCTGGTTTGAAGCATGACACACGATGTTCATGGCTTCAGCCCAAAGCTTGTATGGAGACTTGTACTCGTTAAGCATGGTCCTAGCCATCTCAATAAGAGTCCGATTCTTCCTCTCCGCAACACCATTTCGTTGGGGAGTATATGGAGCGACATATTGATGCTTTATCCCCTCTTCACTCAAGAATTCTTCCATTATGTAGTTCCTGAACATGGTGCCATTGTCACTTCGAATTGCCTTGATCTGATAATTATGTTGACGTTGAGCTTCTTTGGCAAATTTGATGAAGGTTTATTGGGTTTCATCTTTGGTCTTGAGAAAGAACACCCAAGTATATCTTGTGAAGTCATCAACAATGACAAGGCAATACCTCCTCCCTCCCAAACTATCATAAGTTGGAGGCCCAAAAAGATCCAAATTAATAAGCTCAAGGGGCCTCAAGGTGGTGATGATAGTCTTCACTTTATGAGCCCATGAAGCTTTCTGGCAATGCAAGCACTACAAGGACGATCTTTGGCAAAAAACATATTTTTTAGTCCAAGGATGTGCTCCCCCTTTAAGAGAGCTTGTAAATTTCTCATGCCAATGTGGGCTAGCCGACGGTGCCATAGACACCCCACGTCGGCCTTGTCCATTAGGCATGTTGCAAGATGAGTTTTCTCTTTTGAGAAATCCACCACGTAAACATTGTCTTCCACATGCCCAACAAAGACCACTTCGAGATTGCTTCTCTTAAAGACTGTCACATGGAATTCACCGAAATGCGAATCATAACCGGCACGTGCTAATTGAATAGTTGAAAGTAAATTGTAGTGAAGGGATTGGACAAGCATGACATTTGAAAGAGAGGCATCATTAGAGATTACCACCTTTCCCAAACCCAATACCTTTCCCTTTCTATTATCACCAAAAGAGATGTTTGAAGAGGCCTTGAGTGAATCAACAAACTCCACAAGCATCTTCCTTTCTTCGGTCATATGATTGGTGCATCCACTATCGATCACCCATTGTTTTCCACCGGAGACATAGTCGTACAAGAATCAAGATTTTGTTATAGGTACCCATTTTGCAATGGGTCCTGGAGAGTTAGCAACAAGGGTCTTGGGAACCCAGATAGTCCAACCATAATCATCATAGTTAGTGCCAACAAATTTTGCAAATGTATAGCCATCATCTCCTCTCATGAGGACATAAGATGGATTGTTCTTGCTAGCGAAATTCTTGGGAATGGCCTTGTCCCTAGTGACCTTTCCACTCCCACCAACCCCTTTTTCCTTCTCCTTCTCCTTGTGCCCTTCTTGCACAAACACTACCTCTTGGTGAGGGGAACGAGTCGGACCGATCTTCTTCTTATTCTTCTTCTTCTTGTTCTTACCATTCTTGGATGCGAGATCAAACCCAATTCCCTCCTTGGCAACATACTCCTTTTGGTTGCTCAAGAGGTCATTAAGTTTTTTCTCCCCTTGGATGCATGATACAAGCTCTTTCTCAAATTGAGCCTTCAACTTCTTATTCTTCTCTTGGAGAGAGGTGCAATCATGAACAAAGTTAGCCATACAAGCATCATTATTTAAATCCATGTGAGGTACGGAAGTGAGAGGCATAATGGTTGTAACTTTAAGTTGAGCATAATACTCGGTGAGGGCAATGAGGTCACCTTTGACAACCTTGGAACTAGTCACAAGGAACTCATGTTCCTCAACAAATCTCGTGTGATCAACTAGAAGCTTTTCCATTCTAACATTAAGAGCATCTTTGTTTTCAAGAGCAAGTTGCAAAGCATCATTGGTTTTAACAAAGTCAATTTGATGAGCTGACAAGGCTTCCTCAAGCGACTCTCTCATGACACTCTCTTTATTTAGTTCGTGCTCGAGGAGATCGACTCTCTCTTTTTCCTCTATGAGGAGGTTTTCAACGTTCTCAATAAATTCATCGGGTTCGGCAAGTGACTTAAGGAGATCGCCAAAACGAGCACGAGCTTCACCATGAAGAGTTTTCATGAAAGCCATTAAGGATTCCTCATCATTATCCATGCCCTCATCACACTCATCCTCCACTATCTCACATGAGACATTGGGAGTGTAGATGTCGTGTTTCTTAGATTTGGACTTTGTTTTTACCTCTTTGGCCATAAGGCATCGATGAGTAAAAGGGTTATCCTCGCTTGGAGATTCGAAGAGGCCGGTGGAGGAGGAGGAGGTAGTGGTATGCACACGATAATGGCGGCCGTGCCCACTTGATCATCATCACCGTCATCTTCATCTCCGGACATGTATTCTTCATGAACAAGAGCCTTGTCATCATTCTTCTTTGAAACTTGGTGAACTTCTTCTTCTTGAGCACAAGCTTCTCGGACTTGTCTTCACGTCTCTCATACGGACAATCATGTACAAAGTGTCTTGGGCTATCACAATTGTAGCATTTCCTTCATCCAAACGATCTTCCTTGAAGATTCTTCCCTTTGTTTTTCATGGCCCCGGAGTACTTCTTGACTAAAAGGGCCAAGTCTTACGCAAAGTCATTTGCCGGGCAAGAGGTGTCAACATCTTCCTCAGATATCTCTTCACTCACTTCTTCATCCCTGAGGGTTGGCTAGTCACTTTCTTGGTCTTCAAGGCGAGATTGGAGTTCTTGGTTGCTTGAGCAATTACAAAGGTCTTCTTGTACTTGGTCTCCAAGAGAACATGAGTTGAGAAAGTGGAAACAAGTGGTCAACTTGTGATAATCCGGATGTTGATGTATCATCATGACCATGGTATGTTCAGTGAGAACCATAGCATCTATGAACTTGTCCTTGATGAAGGAATCATTTGCCAAAGTGCACCCAAAGGTTCTCAAGTTGAGCTCAAGGGACTTCAACCTTCAGTAGACCTCTTCCGCGGACTCACCCTCATTCCTCACAAAGAGATTGACTTCTTGCTTGAGCAAAGCCAATCTAGATCTTCGAATTGCTTCATCTCCTTCGAGAGCCTCCTCAAGGCAATCCCATATTTCCTTTGCAGTTTTAAGGAGAGCAATGTAGTCACTATAGTCTTCGGTCACAGTGGTGCGCAACATGTTGTGTGCGGGTGCATTGAGTTCGTCATCAACCGCTTCTCTTGGAGTGAGATTCAATGGGTCCTTGGGGTTGAATCCATTGACCACAATCCACCATAGTTGAGTTGAAGCACTCGCATGTAAGACTCCACATCTAGATTCCACTTAGCAAACACATTAACTTTCAAAGGGGGTGGAGGCCCAATAGGATTAATGTGAGGATGCTGCAAGGGTTTAGGCGAGTAAAAGGGTTCCATGGCATTGTACTTGGGAACTTGAGTACGAGCCGGAGATGCAAGAGGTTCTCTCGAGTCATCCACATCATGAATGGCATTTGGATTAAATGAGTTTGGTGCGGATGTCGAGGGATTTAAGCGAGCATAAATTTCCTACTTGACTGTGGATTGAACTTCTTTCAACATAGAGGCTTTAAGGTCCGCAAATATTGAAAGAATATCGACCGCGGTCAAAGGAGCACCCGGGTTAACATGAGCGGAGGGAGCAACGACCGGGGCACATTACAAAAAATACACTTCCGTGATGATACATGTTTGTCACAGTAGGTCATGTTTTTTGTCATGCATGTACATGACGATTTTATAACAGAATCAAGATAGCCATACCTGTGTTGTCGTAGAAGTGTTCCATGACATTACCAAAATTATCATCACGGAAGTGTCCACTTCCATGACGATAAATCGCGCGTCACAGAAGTGCTTTCGTCAAGGGTGACTGACATGTGGCATCCACCATAACGGGACGTCATTAAGCTATCGGGTCCGGTTGGATCCGATAACCCGTGAACAACCCGGACCAATGGGAAATTTCCATGTGTAAAATTCTGATTGGCCGGAGGAAACACGTGTCAGCTCGTCAGTGGGTCAGATAGGCGCTTATGATATGTCGACACGTGCAACAGCCCACCACTGGTCCATTTAGCTTACAAAGGCAGTCCCGTTTGACTTGGTCAAAAGTTAGCGGGCTGGCCCATGAAAAGCCTGTTAACGATCTCTTTGCAAATAGCCCATTTTACGGCCCGGTAACTCACGGCCCATTAGGGCCTACCCGAAATTGGCCCAACAACATCATGTGGGCCGTCGAATATAACACCAACCTGTTTCACTTTTGGCCCATGTATGGCCCACGACGTCTTTCGGCCCATATGAGGCCTTTGTATCTTTAGGCCCTTTAGAGGCCCATGGTGACTCTAGCCCATAATGAACAGTAAATTTCTTTATACCCGTTAACGGCCCATGATTCACATGGGCCGTTTCCAGCCCATGTTAGCTTTCGGCCTACTAACGGCCCATACATTCTTGGGCTCCTTTCCGGCCCTCGATTACTTCTGGCCCGTTACTAGCCTGTTACCCTAATGGGCCAAATTTGGCCCGTGGCTAGAGTCAGCCCGTTTCTGGCATGTTAACCCGTTGCGCCGTTTCCAGCCCGTCCTATATTCTGGCCCATTAACGACTCGTTATGCCTATGACAGAATTAAGCCTTTGCTGTCCTCCGGCCTATTAACGACCCGTTATCGTGCTAGGCCGATACCAATTACGCATGTTTAGGGCCCATGTAGACCCATTTATCCTATGGCCCAAGGCCCATCGATTCTACGGCCCTATTGGAGGCCCATTTATCAACGACCTGTAGGAGACCCATGGATCGTACGGCCCGTAGCAGGGTCAAGGTTACCACGGTCCGTATATGGCCCATGGTTGTTGCGGCCACTAGCAAACCAGGGAAAAGAAGACTAGGAAATAAACAAGCCCAAAACTAACGCTAGGCTATTAAGGCGATTGTACATATTACATCCACTCGGCATCAAAGATCGCCACCAGTGCAAATATAGGGACCACCCTACACTATACAAAAATGGCTTGTTGTTTTCTTCAGCCGATGGATGCACGTTAAGAACAAATTTTGTATCACAACAAAACAAATTACAACTATAAAACAAAAGGAAGGTTGGCATAAAAGTTAACAGTCTGGCAAATAAATGCACCACCAGAAGTTCAGAAGCTCAGTTCATTTGACCTGACTGTTACGTTTTCATGTTGTATTGTCCGATGGAGCACCATAACCTTCGCCGTCATTTCTCCTAGGCTCCTGAACAACATAGCAAATGTCTGATAGTCTGGTTTCAAAATCATGCATATCTTGACGACATCGAACAATGTCTGTCCTTGTTTCACAAAGGCTCTCTGTTAGGGAATGGACTTGTGTCTGGAGCGCAGATATAACATTGTTTTGAGCTTGCATATCTTGATCATGAGGCAGTTTGGACGAGATTTCCTTAACAACCAACCCAGTATTACGCAAGAACGTGCTTTTGGCACTGTTAGTGGACAGGTACTGACCCATTGCAGCAAGAGCTGACATTGCGGTTATAGTTGCCTCGCCACCTTCGGAAGGTAGCGGTTCCACCATTTTTCCATAACTTGCTGAAAATTTGAGTTTTTACATTAGTAGTACCAGAACAGAAGATATTAAGGTGGCAGCAAAACCAAACAAAATAGCTTTGGTCTATATACAGAACTTATTCTGGTGAACCCATGTAACATATTAGTTGTATTTTACTGCAAAGTACATAATAAAACCAGGTTCCAAACATATGACCATGTACCATCACTAATGTATTCTCTATTTCTTCACATTGGATTGACAGCTAAGGATAAAGGACAAAGTTTATAATACGGTAAGCATAGTATGACATCATTCATATCACAAAACAATTGAGAACAGGCAAACATGCAATTGTAATGTTGTGTGGGCAAGTCCAGCACGGAACTAGATTACAGGTCAAGATCAAAGGAACATCACTCCTATCTTTTAAACCTTGTAAGGTGCAATGATACGCTAAGACAATTGTGTATAAAATTGAAAAGAGTAATAGACATTGGTTGCAAACCATGCAGTTCAAGGCACAAGTCAGAGTAAGTAGTAGTTAAAAGGCATGAGGATTAAGGACTTACAACAACGGCTTTGACTAGTGTAGTCATGCCCTTCTTCTTGCTGGTGTGACAGTCCTTGAAGATTTCCACAACATTTGGTTCATGTACTTTTTGGTCCTTGCGGGCTTTCCCCTACATTTGGAACAAGTCAATATAGATCTGATAATATGGTACAGTGAAAAGAGTGAAACAACAGCTAATTACAAGAGCCTCACAGTGTGCAATATAGCTACGAGATCATGTCATTTGTTGGAATTTCACTTTCGTACGGTTGGCCTTGTTCTTTGATCAGTTCACCTAAAAGAAGATAGATTTGTGTGGCACATGCGTAAATAGGACTTCAACATGTGATCTGATCACATATATATAATGTACCTGCTACTGTGGATCAGACCAGTGTTTAACGAGGCCTCTCCAGTCTTTATCCGATATATTTTCCACTGGAGATGTTTGGGCAAGTTCACTGTTAGCCTTGCCTTCATAGTGAGTTTTTCTCAAGTTATAATGATACTATCGCAGAGCAGACTTGAAACATGGGTGCAAGCTTGTCTGGTTGCATCATCTTGGCTATCCAACTTGAACCTCATCTGTTCAAAATTACGGGAGTCTCATTATCAGCAACCTAGAAAGTATGGGATAGAGCAAGACGATATTACTAGTTACCATACATAACCATACTTACAGATAAATGGTCGAGGAAGGTGTTGAACTAGGTTTCATCTTTGTCATTCCTGTACTGAATCCATGTTGGGAGGATACGTACATGACACCTAACGGCAACCGCTGCCTCTGATACTAACTTGGCTGACTCTGTAGCATCACATGGCCTTTTTAAACCTGCCTCAAAACGGATCTCCATTCTTCCTCCTCTAGATTTAGTTAACCTATCGAGCATTATCCCTGATGTTTGTTTCCTCTTGCGCCTAGGCGCTAGTCCAACAACGAACATAGGAAGAGTTAGTGTACATCAAACTGTGAGACTACATATAAAGAAGCATGCAACTGTAACTTGACTCCAGCAACTACCTTCTTGTTGTTGAAGCTCACAAAGTTCATCTGATCTTGCCAACTCATCTTGTGTCAAGAGTGCTTTGGAAGTAGTGTCAGGTGGCAAGGGAGCTTGGGAATATGCTGCTAGTTGAGTTGACCAACGAGTAACTCGTGCAGCTGGTGGTACTGTGGAAGGTGTTGCAAGAACTAGGGTTGTCTCTGCTTGTTTGGTGGCTGCTATTTGTTTCTGTTTGGCTTGTTCTGCAGCTCGTGTAGCACGCGATACCCTGTTTGTAGAATTTTCTGCTAGAGTTTGACCTTCTATTGCACCATCAGTACCAGCAGAATCGGTAGGATTCTTCTGCTTCCCATTCCCTGTCATTCTGTGTTGCTTCCTCTTTCTCTATGCCATGTTAAGTCAAGCCGACAAGAAAAACGAATAACGACTTAGTTCTTCAGAATAAATTGATGTGTGATAAAGACAAACTGAACTTTGGTGTTAGACGACCACATGATAGGAGGATGTAATATGTACGAAAAATAGGACGGCATGAGATAACCAAAACTATGATGTGTAAACTAAGCAGAAGACATTTCACTAAATTAGAAGCAATGCAATGAAAGGTAGACACCATATGAAAGATGCTACAAATATCACTCTGCCAAGTTAACAGTGTCTCATCATAAATGGCGTTTAAACAAATGTGAAGCAGTACAAGAAATAAATCATATACAAGATGCAAACAACATCACGCTACCAAGTTAAAGGTCTCTCGTCATTAGTGTCATTGCATATTCACAGCATTGCATATTCACAGCTTATGATGTGTAAACTAAGGAGAAGGCATTTCAACAAATTAGAAGCAATGAAAGCTAGACACCATATGAAAGATGCAACGAATATCACTCTACCAAGTTAAAACGCTCTCGTCATAAGTGTCATTTCAACAAATTAGAAGTAGTACAAGCTAGAAAAGAATGCGAGATGTAACCTATATCACACTCCCAAGTCAAACGTGTCTTATGATAAGTGATTGTTGCAGGTTACACAACAGTAGTACTTTGATGTAAGAACATGGTGTGATAGACATATATTGTATGTTCTAGAAACAGGAACACGTGTCTTTTTCACAAGTATAATGTGTAAAGTAAGCAGACAGAATTCAACAAAATTAGAAGCAATAAAAGCTAGACATCATACATAACATGCAACCATATATAACAGTGCCAAGTTAGAGGGAGCACCTGCGATGGTGCACTAGGGGAGACGTGCTCATCATCAACCCAGCTACATTGAGTGTCTATGCATGTGTTGTCTTGCAAATCATCTTGGGGGGTGGAGGAGTAGAATATGTAGAGACCCTCCGTTTGGAAGGAGCACCTTTATCCGCTGCCTTGCTAACTTCCTTCCGCTTTATTGATTTTGAATTGTCAAGTCAAACCGACAAGAAAAAGCAATAAAATTCTTTCTTCAGAACTCATTCGTGCATGATACTGACAATGACTACTTTGATGTAAGGCAATCACATGATACCAGGATGGAATATGTACGAGAAACAGGACGGCATGACATATTCACAACTATTTGTGTAAACTAAGCAGAAACCATTCCAACAAATAAGAAGCAATGCAAGCTAGACACCACATGAAAGATGCAACCAATATGACTCTGCGAAGTTAAAAGCGTCCCATCATAAATGGCATTTCAACAAATTAGAAGCAGCGCATGCTATAAATCATATGAAAGATGCAACTAATATTGCATTGCATATACTAAAGGTGTCTCGTCATATTGATTGATGCAGGATACAAAAAAATAGTTTTATGTAAGGACATGCTTAATAGACAGATGTACTATGTACTAAAAACAGGAAGGCATGTCACATTAACATGTATAATGTATAAACTAAGCAGAATAGCACATGCAATTTAACCAGATTGGAAGAATTACAATCTAGACACCATATGCAACATGCAACCACATATCACGCTACCAAGTTAGAGCAAGCACCTGCGATGCTAGTGTAGGGGAAATGTGGTAATCAACTACAGAGCTACGTTCACTATCTTCATCTAGCCTTGCTGTTTCTTGAGAATCATGTCGGGAGGCTGACGCTGCATTCTTTAAATGAGGATCTTTACTCACAGTAGTCCACTGGCCTGACTGCATCATCATAATTGATTGATGAGGGATACATAAGAACATTAGTTTGATGTAAGAACATGGTTAATAGACAGATGTACTAGTATGTACCAAAAATAGGAAGACATGTCATATTCAAATGTATAATGTGTAAGCTAAGCAGATGCAATTTAACCAAATTGGAAGCAATACAAGCTAGACATCCAGCTGGAGTGGTGAGCATGATCATCTAGGACCTAAGAGCCTGGTGGGAGGCGGGCTGCTTCGCCACCATCGTGGCTTTTTAGTTGGCTTCCAGGTGATGCATGTCTGTGTTGGGCTTGTCACTGGCTCGGCCAGTGCCCTGATTAGCTATTTGTCTTCTATTGCTCATGGGATGGTGGTTCATGTAAAAAATATCTTTCCTTATCTTAATAAAGACCGACTTCGGTCTTTCGAATACAAGCTAGACACCATATGGAACATGCAACCACATATGACACCGCGAAGTTAAAGCAAGCACCTGGGATGGTGGTTCATTGCGAGCGAGGTCATCAACTCTAGAGCTACATTTACCGTCTCCATCTGCTGACACTTCACCCTTTATAAGGGTGAAACGTGTCTGGCCTATCCGCGTACGATGCTGGAGTGACTTCTCTCTATTCTTTTTTGCTTCTCTCATGGCAGCAGAGTTTGAAATACCCTTGCATAAAAACACAATAGAGAGAGTAAGGGTGAAGTGTGTGCAGAACTAGTGCACTGTAAAAGTAGCAGGTAGCAGGTGGCTGAAAAATAAATGACATGAGACATATGATAGCTCTACAACATTACATGCCAAACAAAATTAGATTCTACTCCGTATGATTTTGTAATATATGAGCATGGGAAATGCAGGTACTCCTCCAGCACACCACCACATGTGGTCATATCAAGATAATAGTCGACTGAAAATAAATAGGTCAGTCGATTTTTTATGAACCGTCCGATCTATAAGGAATGGGCAGATGGCCTTCGTCTACCTCCCGCCAGTCATTGTTGACGATCTTTCTCGAACCGCCAGCGACCACCGGCCCAGACCCCTGCCTCCGCCGCCCCACCCTTCCCTCGACCTCACGCCACTGCCGTGCTTGGCAGCGCCCCCAGGCCATCCCTTTAATCCTGGCCGACCTCCAGAATGGGGGCCAGCAGCTCTAGGCCCCACAGGCCCCTAAGATAAGCACCGAGGCGCTGCTTCCTTAGCGTAATAGGCGGACTAACGCCTGTTACGCCGGGGAATGCATCAGTTAATTGGGAATCAATTGACCAGGAATTGAAATCCAGGGGGGCGACGGACCTCTAGCTAAGGTGAAATAGTATATGAGGAGAAAAATTGTGCATCGTGAGTTACTAGGAACATCTAGTATCAAGAAGAAGCGGCCAACTAGTGTCTTCTGTGGGATGAATACCGTGCAAGCAGACACGTAAGATTTGCATGAATAAGGGAAGAGGAGTACCATTTCCGATTGCCAGTGTGGTCTCCTCCATATGCCGCAGCAATCTTCTTCTTTTTGCCGGGGGAACCGATGTTTTGGAGGACGGTGGAGCCTTGGACGAACCCATGGCCAAATTGTTGATTGTGTTGCCGTGGCTGTATGTCGGCAGAGGGGAAGAAGATCCGAGGCGGCGAAGGACAGCATAGCAGGAACAACTCCAGTGCGGTGGACGGTGGCGAAGTTGGAGCGGTAGCGGTGAGGTGCAAGACGGCGTGGTTGAAATGGCCCGGGTATGGACGGCTCGGCCTCGGCTTCAACTATTAGCCGTGGAGGGCGTTGTGGTTGAGGTTGCGATGGACGACGACATCAGGGTATCGGCTCTGGCGTGATGGAGGAGGGCGGTGGTTGATGGGTGGGATGGGGCGGCGACGAAGGACATCGGGGTTTCACGGCTGGTGGAGAGGTAGTTTTGGCGCCCATGGAGTATGAATGGTGAATCAGACGGGTGGGTGGGGGCGAGGGGAGCTAAGGGAGAACCATGTTTCGGTCTGGGACGCGCTTGTCTTTGGCTTTTTTGAACAAATGGGACGTGCTTGTTTGAAATTCTGGGAAAGTACAAACTTTGCCCCCCTCTTAAATTTCGGACCTAATGCGGGTCGAGTGTAGGATGGTAATCCCAGATGTCCCAAATAGTGGGCGGGAGCGATTTCGGTCGCTCACATGTGTGCTTAGGCGACCATTGTGTATGAATGTTTTTCGGAGGCGGTTGCGTGGCGTCTAGATGAAGCTACAAACTTACCCCGGTTTAGACCTTTGGACGTCGGGACGGTAGGTTTCACGAGTGGGAGTTAGAAAGATAATTTCCTTGTACTACCAAACATTGGTCTCACGCGGTTTCAGGCGAGTAGAGGCTCTTTTGGCGCTTCATTCAAAATTTTGAAACAAAAGCATTCATGTTTAGAGTACTCTTGAACTTTGAGGATTGACCTAAATAGACAACGTTAAAATTGACCTTGTTGTTTGAAAACCTCATTAAATTATCCTCTTCCTTTTGAAATTTTGACACTTGAAATTCTATAACTATGATTATTTTGGAATGGAGGAGCTAAATTTGAATCTATTTTGTACACGACTACATATGCTATTATGTACAAAATCAGATCAAAGATTGGTGCCCCCATAATTTAGGTATGATTTACAAATGCCATGATATCGAATTCAAATAATTGAATGGACTTCATGTTGAATTCGATTTTTTTAAACCACCTTAAGTTGAATTCAAATGTATGCTAGTTCATAGGTAGCTATTTATAATGTTCATTGTGTAACTTTCGTATGTATAACATGCTTTACACACACAACATGAACTATACTCACGTTTATATTTGATTGCTAAAGCGATACATTGTCTGGAGTTCAAAATACTCACTATGTGGATCAATTATGTCGAATAATAACATAGACATGCTCAAATTCGATAGAATCTAGATGTCTGACGGATCAATGACCGTTCCTTACGCGAATTGCAAATATCATGATCCCATCCTGATATTTGGATACAATTTATATCTTTAATCAATGTGTACATCAGTCTTTTACGTGTAGTTTCACTCTCCATCGGTGGACTCTCACACATGCTCACACACTCTCTCCCGAGGTGTCTTTCTCGCAAACATGCTCTCAATATAACCCTCCCACCCTCTCGTAACCATTTACGACTGTTTTCACTAACCTTTATCACAAGCACTCTTCCTCTCACAAGCATACACACGCACAATCCCCATCGACCCTTCTATATACATAGACCTGCCTACGTGTCTCTTGTACGCACATTATATTTAGGCCTGTCTCTCATGCATTGTCTCACACCTCTCTTCCTAATCGACGAGTATGATTCTAGCAGAGCATTCTGTAGTATGCCCCTTAAAGTTAGGTTGGATGAATAGTAATAGCAGAGATAAGGGTTTACCTTAGTCCGAGAACCTAGGGTTACAAGTCCTAGCCGGCTTTGTTAGTGGACACAGAGTCCTTCACAATTCTACTATCTTTGTCTTGTATGACTAGTCATCCATGGGTCTCCCTAAATGCGTCACGGGCCGACCAATGTGGCGCAGGACAGAACCGAACCAAGGGCCTCACCTCGACCCACCGGACCTCACGTGGTGACACACCCTCTGCCCCCAGGTCTCGTTATCTTCTCACACCCACACATACCAACACAGACACCACACAAAAAAATTCTCCTGGTGCCTCTATCCCCTCCCCCCTTGCATATACACACTCAAGGGAATCTCTCACCGTGACATCATATTTGTCTCTTTCTCTAGACCACTCTCATTTCTCGTGCTATCTCTCCCACGGCCCCCTCCCCCTGCCGGCCCCTCTATCCATGCCTCTCTCGAATACATAATACACACACATACCTCTCTAGGCCCTGCCAAATACATCAACTACACATTCACACATGTTACATCATGTACCCCATTGATCTAAAAAGCCCTCTCTTCACGTTTATTTCGCATACAACATTCCTTTTGAATAAAGTGTGGCCAAAAAATTATTTTAGAATTTCTACATATATACAACATTACAAAGTTATGTGGAGGAGTATGAACATTAATTTGCATTGCATGGTGCCCACGATGAAGAGAAACGAAGAACATCTCTCTCTCCATCGCATAAACCCCCTCTATGCCCCTTTCACATATGCACACATACTATCTCCAGGTCCTATAAAAGTAATCCCCCGACACATTCGTGCATGTTTCATCTTTCTCTTACGATATATACAGTGATGATCATTGTATTTGAAGCAAAAGCATGATACGTACATTGGACTTCAGAATCCACTCATTACGGTCACCATTTACGTTTTGTGGTTATTATACAGTCATGGGCTCACCGTACAGCTCTGTATTTGCTCAAGACACGACTAGTTGACCAGTTAAACGCTCCACATATTGCATCACATTATCTCACTACCATTGGGCCCACCTGTCGGCTTGTATCTACTCTACACTCTTATAAAAAATAGAGTTGGTGATGATGGTGTGCCTGCCATCCTGCAATATAGGTCGTCCGATTTATATCTGATGGATAGGAAGGAAACTATGACAAATTTGCAAAAAGATACCCACACACCTCTCCACATTTGCAAATAAGGCCTTCCCTCGTTCATACTTTTCTCTCACAAGATAAACTAGTCATACAAATGTATCTTGATGTTACGTGCAACGCACGGGCATCTTGCTAGTAAGAATGACAACAAACAACAAAAAAAATATTGGACGGTGGTTCGAAGTCATGACTGCGGGCACATTGGACAAGGTGGCCTTGTATTGGTATGCTGAGCTGTCTGTTTTAACATACAAGAGCTGGTGTGGTGATTATACACACACGCACACATGCACACGAACTGTATGCACGCAACACTTGCACGAACACATGTAGCCACACACGCACGCAACACTCGCACGTACACACGCAGCCACGCACGCAACACTCACATGAACACACGCACACATGCATGCACACAACACACAACCAACACCCACACTCTCATGCTCAAGTGCTCAACCTACACGTGCATGCGCACACATCAGGCCCTGCCAGACACATACATAACCAGGTGATTCCCGCGCATGGGTTGGAGTCTTGTCGCGCCTGCGTAAATTTGTGTTCATCTGAGCTTTTTCCTATGCGAACTGACAGGTGGGACCCACAAGGAACGTGGTTAATTTAACTAGTTAACATGGTGCCACGCAGACTATTTGGCCGGTCAACAGAGTGCAATCCGATGCTGAACCATGAGCAAGTGCCCGTATAATCACCGCAAAACGTATATAGTGAACGTAATCAGCGTATTCTAAAGTTCGATGTCCGTATTACGCTTTTCTTTCTGTAGGCCCTCCAAAACTACATCTCTACACGTCCTCGTATGTTACATCTAACAACTATGCAATACATCACTACTACTACACTCTAACACAATAAATCATATGTGTTCTTAGTTTTACTAGATATCATACTGTTACTTAATTATTCAGTTTGCATACATTAAAATTGCCTTTGAAATCATCTACCATGCGGGAAAAATCCCGCCCTTTCCTGTTTAATCGGGTTTGTATCGATCGATCGTGCGAAACAGCAAAACTATAGTACTATACATCACAAGTGACAGTTCAGTGGGCCGCCGTGTCGTGTACTCCTCCGTCGTAAGAGTGGAGTGCTCGCTTTCATAAATGTTCTAGTCCCGCTTTTGCCGATGTAAGGGCATATTTATCCCTAAGTGTTTTGGTGATTGATGACAATGCTCGTGCGGACTAATCATGTGCCTTGAATCCCTCAGATACTTCATCATTAGGCACAAGATGTTTCGGTGCCCCTCGGAGACTGTTGAAGCCGGTGTTGTTCTACGTTTCTCTTTGGTGGAGTTGAGTCGTAGGAGAGCCGTACTATTAAGAGGGGGTCCGCGTCGGAAAGGTAGGGTGGAATCACACGTACACTTGTCCCTCCTTTCCTTGCACTTTGGAGCTACCCGTCGTTATCTTGGTTGTGTGGAAAACTGGCGACTACTGCTATACTTGCGGTAGTACTGCAGGTACAAGCGGTAGTACCGCGGCGGGTCACGGTAGTACCGCCCCTTTGGTGCGGTAGTACCGCGGCACCCTGGCCTAGTGCCGCTCCGGTGCGGTAGTAGGGGCGGATGTAATTTTTTACATCCGCGCCCCTCACGGTAGTACCGCCCCTTTGGTGCGGTAGTACCGCGGCACCCTGGCCTAGTGCCGCTCCGGTGCGGTAGTAGGGGCGGATGTAATTTTTTACATCCGCGCCCCCCACGGTAGTACCGCTCGTCCAGCGCGGTAGTACCGTGGGGGCCCACGGTAGTACCGCTCCCTTGGAGTCGTAGTACCGTGGCCCTTCGGCCTAGTACCGCAGTGTCGCGGTAGTAGGCGCGAATGTAATTTTTTACATCCGCGCCGACCACGGTAGTACCGCGCCTCGCGGGCGGTAGTACCGCGTCGGGTTTTTGCACCACCCTAGTTTCTGCGGAAGTAGGCACGGATGTAATTTATTTCATCCGCGCCCTTCCCAGGCCGTGACCCTCCTGCCTTGCGGTAGTACCGCAAGGGGGCGCGGTAGTACCGCGCAAGCGGTAGTACTGCTCCTTCGTCAGGCTTGTTCTGGCCTGTGCAGTTGCCATGGTAGTACCATGGTCTTCCACGGTAGTACCGCGCGGCGTCGCGGTAGTACTGCTTCCTTGGAGCGGTAGTACCGTGAGTCGCGGGCAGAACTTGTGGATAACGGTTGGATTTTTTCCACGACTATATAAGGGATGTCTTCTACCTCTAGTTGACTACCTCTTCCACCTCTAAGCTCCATTGTTGCTCCAAGCTCCATTTTCACCCGATCTCTCTCCCTAGCCAATCAAACTTGTTGATTTGCTCGGGATTGGGTGACAAGGGCCCGATGTACACTTCCACCAAAGGATATTTGATTCCCCCCATTTATCCCTTGCGGATCTTGTTACTCTTGGGTGTTGAGCACCCTAGACGGTTGAGGTCACCTTGAAGCCATACTCCATTGTGGTGAAGCTTCATGGTGTTGTTGTTGTTGGGAGCCTCCGATTGTTGTGGAGATTCCCCCAACCTTGCTTGTAAAGGTTCGGTCGCCGCCTTCAAGGGCACCAATAGTGGAATCACGGCATCTCACATCGTGTGAGGGCGTGAGGAGAATACGGTGGCCCTAGTGGCTTCTTGGGGAGCATTGTGCCTCCACACCGCTCTAACGGAGACGTACTTCCCTTTAAAAGGAAGGAACTCCGGTAACACATCCTCGTCTCCACCGGCTCCACTCTTGGTTATTTCGTGCCTTTACTTTCGCAAGCTTACTTATTGTTACATCTCTTGCTTGCTTGCGTGCTAGTTGATATTGCATCATATAGGTTGCTCACTTAGTTGCATATCTAGACAACCTATTTGTTGCAAAGTTTAATTTGGTAAAGAAAAGCTTAAAAATTGTTAGTTGCCTATTCACCCCCCCCCTCTAGTCAACCATATCGATCCTTTCAATTGGTATCAGAGCCTCGTCTCTTTATTAAGGACTTTGCCGTCCGAAGAGTATGGTTGACACCAACGATGGTGCGGAGGAACACTCCGGTGTGAATCCCATCTCATCTTTGGCCGAAAGGGGAACCTCGGTCTCTCGTGAGGAGTTCAATGTGGCTTTAGACATATTGAAAACCTCCATGACGGCCGAGGTTAAAAGCATGTTTAATGATTTCCTAGAGGGACTTAAACTATCTACCGCACCTATGAAAGTGGGTGGTCCTACTAACAAGGTGACGGATGCTATCTCCGACAAGGGGGAAGCTAACAATGAAAAGAGTCCTTCTACTAGTGGTAGAAATGGCACCGGCATCTTTGCCCATGTGGAACCCCCGGTTTATGGAGGGCCTATCCCCTCCACTCATTTGAATCATGCCGGTCCACCTCCTAAATATGAGAAACATGAAGATTTTGATAATTGGGTCTATCGCTTTAAGAGTCATTTGAAACATGTGAACACTAACCTTTGGAGGATCATTGAAGAAGGTTTTTATCCTCATGACCCAAGCAACTTCACCCCTTGAGAAGCCGTGGACAATCAATTCAATGAGAGTGCTCTCTTCATCATCCAAGATGCAATCCTTCCCGAAGATCTCCCTCACCTTCGACCCCATGTCGTGGCTAAAGAAGCATGGAAATGTGTCGAGGGTCTCTATCATGGAAGTGCTAGCATTCAACGGTCCAACTATGAAGTGGTGCAAGATGAAGCCGATGAGTTTGCAATGAAAGAAGATGAAGAACCTCGTGAGCTCTTTCGAAGAGTGACCAAACTCGCGGTGGCACTTCGAGATCATGGAAGCAAGGACACGGATGACAATTGGATCAAGCGGAAGTTCCTCAAGGCCATGATGCCCTACAGCAAAGCCATGTCCTCCGTCACTCGTCAACGACCGGACTTCCACACCATGACCTCAAGTGAAGTGTTGGATGAGTTCGTTGCAATGAGCATCTTGGACAAGACCGCCGACAATGCGGTGCTCCGTTCTCAAAGAGCAGAGAAGCCTAACCTTGCTTTGAAGGCCAAGGTTAGTGTGGAAGAATAGGAAGAAGTGGAAGATGAGGAAAGCAACCCCGAAGACACCAAGTTTGACTACCATGAGCACATGGCCCTTGCTTCAAGACAATTTTGGAGCAAGAAGAGCTCAAGACCCAACTTCAACAAGAACAACTCAAGTGGCGTCAAGGGCAAGCAACGAGTTAGAACTTGTTTCAACTATGGAAATGTGAGCCATTTCGTTGCGGATTGTCCTTACGAGAAGCGGGAAAACAATGGTGGCAAGTTCATTCGGAAAGACAAAGCCAAGTCCTTCCCCAACAAGAACAACTTCGCCAAGAAGACTCCCACTCATGGGTTGGTGGTTCAAGAAGAATACCAAGAGGATGACGATGATGATGAGAATGAAGAAGCAACGGCCATGGCGTCCATTGCCATTGCTACTCCCCGGGTGTCTCTCTTCGAATCACCCAACGAAAACATCATCGCTAGATGCCTCATGGCTAAGGCTTCAAACAAGGTAACCCCCAACATCACAACCACCATCATTACTAATCCCTCCGTGGAGGATTGCATTGATGAACATGTTGAGTCTAATGAGGAAGTGAATGAATTTGAGTCTTTTATGAGTAAGCTCAAGGGAAAGTCCAAGAAGCACTTTGTTGCTCTCTTGGAACCACTTGGTGAGGCCAATGACATGATCGAGGCTCACGAAGAAACCATCTCCAAGATGGAAGGTCATAGTCGTGACTATGCCGATGAGATATCGGATCCCTCTAATGCTCTTAAGGAAGAGCGTGTGCATCGTTTGACTCTTGAGGAGTCACACAATGATGACCATGCTAAGTTAAAGAAAGATCTTGATCATGCTCTTGTCATGTCTCGTGTGCTAACCTCCGAGAAGGCTAAACTTGGGGTTGGTCATGCTAGACTCAAAGAGGAGTTTGAGATACTTGACAAGGCCCACAAGGTCTTGAAGGGCACTCATGCTAGCCTCAAAGAGTCTCATGCTCAACTCCAAGTTAAGCTAATCAAGGAAAAGGCCACCTTTCCTCATATGGTATTAATTGATAATGCATGTGCTACTAACCCTTGTTGTGAGCATGTGCATCTTGTGGAGGAAAATGCCAAGTTGAAGGATCAACTTGAGAAAGGCCTTGTGACATGCATTCAAGGTGAGAAAAACCTCAACGACCTTTTGAGCAATCAAAAGGAAGTTGTGGCCAAAGAAGGAATTGGGTTTGCACCCAAGTCCAAGAGCAAGAAGAAGAAGAACAACAAGGCCAATCGACCTCCTCCTTTCAAACAAACGTTCGTGAAAGAGGGAGAGGGTGCTTCTAAGAAGAAGAAGGAGAAAGTGAAGGAAGTTGATGTCCAAAAGGGCAAAAGCATTTCCTCAAACAAAGCCGGCGACTTTAACCCTTCATATGTGTTGTGCCGTGCTAGTGATGGACATGTTTATGCTAGATTTGTTGGTTCCTCTTATGAATACATTGAATGGTCTATTTGGGTTCCCAAGACCCTTGTTACTAACATCAAAGGACCCATTACTAAATGGGTACCTAAAACCAAGCATTGATCTCGTGTAGGTGTTTGCTTCCGGTGGGGGATCATGGTTGCTCGATAGTGGAGCAACAAATCATATGATCGGGAGCAAGGACTTGGTGGTGGACGTACAAGAGATTCCATCTATGCCCACCAATGTCGAGTGGGGTGATGCATCACATTCTAAGGTATTGGGTCTCGGCAAGGTTGTCATTTCTCATGATCTAACGATCGAGAAAGTCATGCTTGTTGAGTCCCTTGCATTCAATTTACTTTCCGTTCGTCAACTTGCACTCATGGGCTTTGCTACATTCTTTGATATTGATACCGTGGCCCTCTTGTGGAGCAAGACTCTTAAAGTAGCCTTTGTTGGACATGTCGAGAACGGCCTCTATGTGGTTAACTTTTTGGAGCAACCCACTAAGACCGCGACATACCTAATGGCTAAAGTTGACGTGGGATGGCCTTGGCATCGCCGTTTAGCCCACGTCAATATGAGATCTTTGCAAAGTCTTCTCAAGGGGGACCATGTTCGTGGACTAACAAATGTTAGTTTTGCCAAAGATCGTGCTTGCAGTGCTTGTATCGAAGGAAAGCTTCATGAAAAGGCTCACCCTCCCTCAACCATCATTTACTCGAAGAGACCCTTGGAGCTCCTTCACATGGATCTCTTCGGGCCTCCATCTTTTGATAGTCTTGGAGGAAGAAAGTATTGCTTGGTGATTGTGGATGATTATTCAAGATACACTTGGGTATACTTCTTCAAGAGGAAGAGTGAGACCCAACAAACCGTCATCAACTTTGCAAATGAAGCTCAACGTCAACTTGATGCAAAGATCTTGACAATAAGAAGCGATAACGGCACTGAGTTCAAGAACTACACCTTGGATGAGTTTCTTAGTGATGAGGGGATCAAGCATCAATACGCGGCACCTTATACCCCTCAACAAAATGGTGTTGTGGAGAGGAAGAACCGGACGTTGATGGATGCGGCAAGGACCATGATGGCGGAGTTCAAGTCTCCGTACAACTTTTGGGCCGAAGCCATCAACACCGCATGTCATGCATCCAATCGGCTCTATCTTCGCAAAGGCTTGAACAAGACTCCTTATGAGATCCTCACCGGCAACAAGCCCAACCTCAAGTACTTCCGGGTGTTCGGTTGTAAGTGTTTCATTCTCAAGAAAGGTGTTCGGTTGTCTAAATTTGAGGCTAGAGCTCTGAGGGCATATTTGTTGGTTATGCTACAAATTCTCATGCTTACCGTGTCCTCAACAAGTCCACCGGACTCATTGAGGAGACGTGTAACGTGGAGTTTGACGAAAATAACGGCTCCCAAGTGGAGAAAAGTGGTACTTGTGATATAGGTGATGAAATTCCTCCCCAAGCCATAAGAAGAATGGGTATTGGTCAAATCCTACCCATTGAGGAACCCCTTGTGGCCGAAGGAGAAGGACAATGCTCTACTCAAGTAGAGCCATCACCTCATCAAGACCCACAAGCTTCCGAAGAACAAAGTGAAGGCCCTCAACCTCGTGAACAAGACCAAGGGCAAGATCTACCTCAAGACGGTGGTGAACCTCTAAATGATGCCCAAGGTCAAGTTCTCCCCCTCGAGCAAGTTCAAGATCAAGAGCAACCTCAAGATCAAGAACAAGCTCAAGACGGCGCTCAAAATGATCAAGTCAACCCTCCTCTTTCCACACCCGAGGAGGAATTAGAGCGTCGTGCCGCGAAGATTGCTTCCAAGCTCACCACCCAAGGCCATCTCATGGAAAATGTGGTTGGAAGCCTAAGAAAGGGGGTAAGCACTCGTAGACAATTGGCAAACTATTGTGAACATCACGCGTTTGTCTCTTGTGTCGAACCCCAAAAGGTCTATGAGGCGCTCGAAGACTCGGATTGGCTCAATGCCATGCATGAAGAACTCAACAACTTCGAGTACAACAAGGTGTGGAGATTGGTGCCAAGAACATCCGGGAACCACAACGACATTGGAACCAAGTGGATCTTCAAGAACAAGCAAGATGCTCATGGGAACATCATTCGCAACAAGGCAAGATTGGTAGCACAAGGCTACTCCCAAGTCGAGGGTATCGACTACGGTGAAACCTTTGCTCCCGTTGCTCGTCTTGAATCCATTCGTTTGTTGATTGCTTATGCTTCCCATCACAACTTTAAGTTGCAACAAATGGATGTGAAAAGTGCTTTTCTTAATGGTCCTATTAATGAGTTGGTCTATGTCAAGCAACCCCCCAGGTTCGAGGATCCCTACTTTCCGGATCATGTGTATCAACTCGATAAGGCACTCTATGGCCTTAAACAAGCCCCACGTGCGTGGTATGACCATCTTACCGAGTTGCTACAAGATCGTGGATTTGAAGTAGGGCTAATCGACCCCACTTTTTTTACTAAGAAGGTCAACGGGGAGTTGTTTGTATGCCAACTATATGTTGATGATATTATCTTTGGTTCCCCTAACAAAGCTTTCAATGAAGAATTTGCCGCTCTCATGACCTCCAAGTTTAAGATGTCTTCGATGGGAGAGTTGAAGTTCTTCCTTGGTTTCGACATCAAACAAAGAAGAGAAGGAACCTTCATCAACCAAGGCAAATACACTCAATACATGCTTAAAAGATTCAAGCTAAGTGATGTCAAGCCGGCTACTACACCAATGCCTACCAAGTGCCAACTTGACATCAATCCCAATGGTAAAGCGGTGGATCAAAAGGTATATCGCTCCATGATTGGCTCCTTGCTTTACCTTTGTGCATCTAGACCGGATATCATGTTGAGTGTGGGGATGTGTGCACGTTTTCAAGCCGCACCAAAGGAAAGTCACTTTGTGGCGGTCAAGCGAATCTTTCGATATTTGGCTCATACCCCAAACTTTGGCTTATGGTACCCAAGAGGAGCAAACTTCAAGCTTGAAGGTTTCATGGATTCCGATTGGGCGGGAGACAAGGTGGATAGGAAGTCCACTTCTGGAGGGTGCCAATTTCTTGGTTGCTCCTTGGTAAGTTGGTCTTCCAAGAAGCAAAGTTGTGTCTCTCCCTCGTCCACCGAAGCGGAGTATGTGGTGGCCGGTAGTTGTTGTGCTCAACTCCTATGGATGAGGCAAACTTTAAAGGAGTATGGTGTCATTTGTGACAAAGTGCCTCTTTGGTGTGATAATGAAAGTGCCATCAAGATTTCTCTCAACCCGGTGCAACACTTCAAGACGAAGCACATTGAGATTCGGTATCACTTCATCCGGGATCACATTAGGCGAGGGGAGATCGAGCTCAAGTATGTCAACACTCATGATAACCTTGCAGATATTTTCACGAAGCCCTTGGATGAAGCAAGATTTCGCGAGTTAAGGCATGAGCTAAATATCATTGATTTGAGCAATGTAACTTGAACCCGTGCACCCCCCCACCACACTCAACTTGTTGTCTAGTTTAGGTGTAGGCATGGACATAGGGGGAGTGTTGTTCTCTCAATGAACTCTCCCTCCCCCCATTATGCATAAATAGATCACCTTTTTCACATTAGCCATTTTTGATGGTACTTGTGCTTCAAAGACGAGTTTTGGTCATGGGCCCAAGGATAATTCTTCGCGGTGCCATACCATCCAACTCAAACATAGGTGGCTTCGGCCACCGCCCTCTCTCCTCGAGAGGTTTTGTCACTTAGGGAGTTCCTATTGTTCCCTTGGTATGTGCTTGTTTTTGTGTAGTTTTGGGTTGTGTCTGTTTTTCGTGCAAAGGCGTTTTTTTCTCTTGTTTGAAACCTTTGGTGGCGTGAGCTCACGGTACTACCGCGATCGGCCACGGTACTACCGAGGCCAACCACGGTACTACCGCTGATGGGAGCACGGTACTACCATCCCCAAGCGGCAGTAATTTTTTACTGCCGCCTGGTTGAGCAGTACTACCGCCTCGGCACGGTACTTCCGCCCGGGCGGTACTACCGCGATGACCCGCGGTAGTACCGCACCAGTTCGAGCGCGTGGGGATAAGGCCGGGCAGGGGGAGTTCTAACTCCCCATACCCATTCGTCCTCTTTCTCTCCACGTCATCTCTTCCTCTCCCGTGCTCACGAACGGAGCCGGCGTTCGTTGCCGGATCTCCTCCACCGGCTGCTCTCCCGTGATTCCGTCCGGTGGGATCGTTCCCCACCACGTGCTCTTGCTATGGACCAAGGTTTTTCCCCAAATCCTTCTCCTTTTTGATTGTGTTTGGTTCTTCTAGGTTTTGGGGGAGGCTTGTATGTTCTTGAGATTCCTAGACTAAATCTCTGCAAGAGTAGGATGAAGGAGTGTGGTATTGCATAGGATTTACACTTGTATTGTTGTCTTGCGCTAGATCTGATCGCCGTAGCACCGCCATGGCTTCGCGGTTCTTTTTCAGATTCAAATCCTGTTAGATCTGACGCGACGCGGTACTACCGCCCGTAGGGAGCGGTACTACCGCTCGCACGGTACTACCGCCCCTAGGGCGCGGTACTACCGCGCACCATGCGGTACTAAAAATTTACTACTGCCCCAGCCACGGTACTATCGTGACACCGCATGGTACTACCGCGTCTGGAGCTGTACTAAGCCTTTAGTACCGCAAACCATGGCAGATCTACCGTGGCTCACATCTATCGCATGCCAACCTTCTCGTTTATCTTCTATGGGTTTCATGTGCTGTCTTATGGCCTTTGCATTGATTCTTTTCGCCTTTTGTTTTGGTGCTTTGCGTGTGTGTCTCAGGTGGTGGCTCTCGCCGGTCCAATCCCATTCGTGACACTGGCTCCAAGCGTCTGCGCAACCCAGGAGAAGTTCCCGAGGGGTCATCTGCGTCCAAGCGCAATGTCAAGACCACCGCTAGCAAGCACAAGGAGCCCGCCAGGGGTATGGATGAGATAGGCCCTACAGAGTATGTCCGTCTCAGGCAGCTTCACCCTTATGTGACCCCTCGCTCCACTGTCAGAGGGTGTGAACTGTTCTGGAACAAGACCCAAACCCAGATCTACTTGGATGTCATCAAGAACAAGCAGAATACCTATGTGGAGGTGAAGTGGATTGATATGCACCACATGAGGAAGGACAAGTTTCGTGACTACTTTGGGGAGGCTCTGGACTTGGTGGAGCAGTTTGGAATTGAGCATGTGATCTCTTTCCACCTGGACTATGACCCTGAGATCATCTGTCAGTTCTTTGCCTCAGTGTTTTTTCACACCAATGATGAAAGGAGGATGACCTGGATGACCAATGGCCGCATGCTGTCTACTACCTGGAAGGAGTTCATGGATTTGCTTCAAGTCGTTGATGATGGACTTAACACTCCTGTGGGCGTTCGCCCTCATGGCAATGCTGACTCTGCCGACAAGGACAAACTCACCCCGTTCATGGTTGAGAAGACGCTCGCCAATAGCAAGACAATTTTGGTTCTCAACCCCTTTCTGGATATCATGTACCGCATCTTCCGCAACTCCTTGTTCCCACGCATCGGTGACAAAGACAAGGTTCATGCCTATATGGTGGACATGATGCTTATTTGCCAGGAGGCTCGCTCGTCTCAGACTCAGCCACTTGATGTCTCTCACATCATGTGGTGTGAGCTTCGGTTTGCTGTGTTCAACCACAAGGTGCCTATTTATGGGCCCTACCTGTTTCTGCTGATTTTGAAGACTTGGGAGAAGATGTACCCTGAGGAGGAGTTCCTGGCTCCAGACTGGATTCGCCATGAGCCCATTTGTCTGCGGGTCAAACACAACTGGGCTAACACCGCTACTCGTGCTGAGGCGTCTGCTGCTAGGGCTGCTGCTGTTGATGAGGATGTTGCTGGCGCCGAGGGCCGTTTTGCTAGGCCCTCTCAGAGTGACTCTAGGCCATCTTGGGCCAAGAAGTTGAAGGATAAGATGAAGTCTCTTTTCTGCATGCAAGCCAAGGGCCAGTACAGGGCTCACGTGGAGTCCAAGGAGAGTCGTCGCCGGCACAACAAGGTCTTGCAGCTCTATGGCGAGGATGTGTCTGGCGGGTCTGAGGAGCACATCACTCCTGAGACCGAGTGGATGGAGAAGCAAGGATACAGGTGGACTGATTCTGAGGAGGAGGTCGAGGAGTCCATTCCAGCTGCAGAGGCGTCTGACGAAGAGGCGTGGGACGACTTCTCTGCTTGAGCCACCTCTTGTGTGTGTAGGTGTCCTCTCTGCCTTTTTGGCGTCTCGATGCCAAAGGGGGAGAGAGTGTAGGGATTTGCGAGTTTGTGTGTCGTGTGTTTGCTGCTTTCAGTTGAACTCTCTACTGTTTTTCTCGTTTGAACCTTGGTTATCTTACCTCGTATGGTGTAAGACATATGCACTCTATCTATCCTAGCTAGCTTGTGTTATATTGTGCTACTTTCATGCTATGCTATGCTTATTATCATGTCTTGGTCTCTAAAATATAGGGGGAGTGTTGATCCTAGTTTGTGTGCCATGCAGTCCAAAGCATTCATCTAAAGTGCACACATCTAGGGGGAGCCCCGTCTATATTTTAGAGAAGTGGGGTTTGCCACTGCTCTAAATTATCTTATCTATGTGCAAATCCCGTGTTGTCATCAATACACCAAAAGGGGGGAGATTGTAAGGGCATATTTATCCCTAAGTGTTTTGGTGATTGATGACAATGCTCGTGTGGACTAATCGTGTGCCTTGAGTCCCTCAGATACTTCATCATTAGGCACAAGACGTTTTGGTGCCCCTCGGAGACTGTTGAAGCCGGCGTTGTTCTACGTTTCTCTTTGGTGGAGTTGAGTCGTAGGAGAGCCGTACTATTAAGAGGGGGTCCGCGTCGGAAAGGTAGGGTGGAATCACACGTACACTTGTCCCTCATTTCCTTGCACTTTGGAGCTACCCGTCGTTATCTTGGTTGTGTGGAAAACTGGCGACTACTGCTGTACTTGCGGTAGTACCGCAAGTACAAGCGGTAGTACCGCGGCGCGTCACGGTAGTACCGCCCCTTTGGTGCGGTAGTACCGCGGCACCCTGGCCTAGTGCCGCTCCGGTGCGGTAGTAGGGGCGGATGTAATTTTTTACATCCACGCCCCTCACGGTAGTACCGCCCCTTTGGTGCGGTAGTACCGCGGCACCCTGGCCTAGTGCCGCTCTGGTGCGGTAGTAGGGGCGGATGTAATTTTTTACATCCGCGCCCCCCACGGTAGTACCGCTCGTCCAGCGCGGTAGTACCGCGGGGGCCCACAGTAGTACCGCTCCCTTGGAGTCGTAGTACCGTGGCCCTTCGACCTAGTACCGCAGTGTCGCGGTAGTAGGCGCAGATGTAATTTTTTACATCCGCGCCGACCACGGTAGTACCGCGCCTCGCGGGTGGTAGTACCGCGTCGGGTTTTTGCACCACCCTAGTTTCTGCGGAAGTAGGCACGGATGTAATTTATTTCATCCTTGCCCTTCCCAGGCCGTGACCCTCCTGCCTTGCGGTAGTACCGCAAGGGGGCACGGTAGTACCGTGCAAGCGGTAGTACTGCTCCTTCGTCAGGCTTGTTCCGGCCTATGCAGTTGCCACGGTAGTACCGTGGTCTTCCACGGTAGTACCGCGCGGCGTCGCGGTAGTACTGCTTCCTTGGAGCGGTAGTACCGTGAGTTGCGGGCAGAACTTGTGGATAACGGTTGGATTTTTTCCACGACTATATAAGGGATGTCTTCTACCTCTAGTTGACTACCTCTTCCACCTCTAAGCTCCATTGTTGCTCCAAGCTCCATTTTCGCCCGATCTCTCTCCCTAGCCAATCAAACTTGTTGATTTGCTCGGGATTGGGTGACAAGGGCCCGATCTACACTTCCACCAAAGGATATTTGATTCCCCCCACTTATCCCTTGCGGATCTTGTTACTCTTGGGTGTTGAGCACCCTAGACGGTTGAGGTCACCTTGAAGCCATACTCCATTGTGGTGAAGCTTCGTGGTGTTGTTGTTGCTGGGAGCCTCCGATTGTTGTGGAGATTGCCCCAACCTTGCTTGTAAAGGTTTGGTCGCCGCCTTCAAGTGCACGAATAGTGGAATCACGGCATCTCACATCGTGTGAGGGCGTGAGGAGAATACGGTGGCCCTAGTGGCTTCTTGGGGAGCATTGTGCCTCCACACTTCTCTAACGGAGACATACTTCCCTTTAAAAGGAAGGAACTCCGGTAACACATCCTCGTCTCCACCGGCTCCACTCTTGGTTATTTCGTGCCTTTACTTACGCAAGCTTACTTATTGTTACATCTCTTGCTTGCTTGCGTGCTAGTTGATATTGCATCATATAGGTTGCTCACTTAGTTGCATATCTAGACAACCTATTTGTTGCAAAGTTTAATTTGGTAAAGAAAAGCTTAAAAATTGTTAGTTGCCTATTCACCCCCCCCCCCTCTAGTCAACCATATCGATCCTTTCAGCCGACCTGTGGGACATCAAGCTACCGGGTCCACGTGCCATACCAAAATACAGTGCAGAGCAGCAGGGGTGAAGAACTCCAGTCATGGCGCCAGCGTAGTATTGAGCAATGAGGCATCAAATCACAAAGCTGCACCTTTCCTGCAGTTAAGTTGGAGGGACGAAGTAATAATGCTAAAAAAAGAAGTTGGAGGGATGAAGCAAACATCATTTCACTCGTTGCTGAATCTGCTTCTCCCTCATCTTCTTCAAGTTAACCACGTGTTGCTTCTGCCTCATGTGGGACGCGAATTGTCTTGGTAAAGCACTGACACGTGGAACCGCATGTTAGCAAACAGCCAGGCTAACATCCTCTAAAAATAAGAAACCTCCCCCGCCATCCGCGCGGCAAAATCACCTCCTTTTTACTAATCTTGATTCTATAATTTTTTAGATCAATATAATTGAGATTTGTATAGATAGCACACAGGAGCAAAACCAAGTGGTACGGTTAAGGGTGTCCACAATGTGTAGCTAAATGTGAAAATAGCTTTTGGCATCGATGGGAACCATTGTGGACGGTGCAGCCAAAGCCAAAAAGATGGAACCGAAGCTCCCTGGTTGATTGATTGATTGAAGGAATAGAAAAATGCAATGTCTCTCCTCTTTCTCCCGTGCTTGGACGCATGTACAGTATAGAGCACAGAGTCTACTCCCCTGTCCCTTCTATCACAAATCACAAAGCAGTGAGGCGTCAAATCACAAAGCATGGACGAAGCAACCATCATTTCACTCTTCGCTCACTCCGCTTCTCCATCGTTTTCTTCGAGAAACCACCTCACTGCACTAAGTTGGACGGATGACGCTATTGTGTACTAGTAGTACTAGTATATTTACGCGTCCTTTGGTTCAACGGACTTCCTGGATGCAAATAAGCGGTTGTCTCGGCTTGCAGGCGGCACTTGTGAATGACTTACCGTGGTCTCCCTCAATGGTGTTCTCTATCGAACGCACTTTGCCAAACCACAACGTTCGAGATATCATCGACATCACCGCAATGGGGAAGGAAGTCAAATAGTTACTACCTCCATTTTTTTGTACACGAGGCCATTATATCAAAATTACAATTTGCAAATGGCCACTAACACTAATCGAGGCAAAATTGATGGGGTTTTCCTCATACTAGCAACCAAGGACATTAATATACCCTTGCATGCATGCGGAAGTGAGAAGGTTGGTTCGCATGGTGCTGCATTAATCAAGCGATGAGGAGTGAGATGGTTAGCTCTTTGGGCTTTGGAGAAAAAATACGCATTAATTGACACGTCAAACGAGGATTTGTATCGATTAATCCCGCGAAGGAAAACCCCGCCTTTCTTTTTTAACACTAGTACTCCTAGTACATACGTACTTATCCTGTTTGAGTCTAGGCCTTGCATTGCCATACTTTGCCACACATTTTTGCCAAGCTTGCCTAAAGTTTTCAAAATGAAAATGAGGCACACTTGCGCATGGCTGACGGGGTCGCACCGCACCCTCACACGGTCGCTCCTGCATGCCGCGGTCGCACCGCACCCTCACACAGTCGCTCCTGCACGCTGCAAACCCAACCAAGGGAACGCACCCTCACTGACACGTGGTACGGCATGTGAACAAACCAAACTCAGCCATCCTACCGCTAACACATAATTTTCGTTCATACAATATGTTTATCCAACTGCATGTTGGGGAGGATCCGTATGTCCCGTGCAGTGGTCTGTTGGGGAAGAAGAAGAGGTGAGTAAGAAGGGTTAGGAGACGTAGGATATTCATCCAACCGCCTAAAATGGTAGACTGACCCAAATGATGAAAGTCAGGCGACTTGCATAACAATATATGTTTTTACACATCAAAAGATCCCTAAAAACAATAATATAAAGAAAAACTATCACTGCTCGCGGAACGAGACGACCTCGTCGTCTTTTGCTGCCAGCGTGAACCAGCCGTAGCTGCCGACGTGTGTCTCTGCACCGTGGTTGTCCTCGGCCTCTAGCTACTCGTTCACGCGGAGCGTGCGGACGCTCTGCACGGACGAGAGCACCGCCCGATTCAAGTCGAGGACGTCCGGTTCCGCCTGCGGGAGGGCCTCGATGGTAGGGGCATCCGCGCGCTCTGCGTAGAGTTGAGCCTCCGCCGCCTGGTTCAAGTCCAGGACGTCCGGTTCCTCCTGCAGGAGGGCCTCGATGGCGGCAACATCCGTGCGCTCCGCGTCGAGTTGAGCCTCTACCACCCGGTTCAAGTCCAGGACGTCCGGTTCCGCCTGCAGGAGGGCCTCGATGGCGGCGGCATCCGCATGCTCCGCCTCAAGTTGAGCCTCCGCCGCCCGGTTCACATCCACGACATCCGGTTCCACCTGCAGGAGAGCCTCGATAGCAGCGGCATGCGCGTGCTCCATGTCGAGTTGAGCCTCTGCCACCCGGTCCTCCTTTAGTATCGCCAGGTTGAACCGCTGGTCCACCTGCACCATGGGGGACCCGAACACCGGCACAAAGTCGACGTCCATTGTCTCATACCCATTGGGGGCCTTCTGCACCACGACCTCCACCATGAACATTGGATCGGCTTCCTCCTCCTCGTAGCTTGGCTCCAAAGAACTCGGGGATTGGCCCGCCGCAAAGCAAGCTTGGGAACAGAGGTCTGTGGCGCCGACTGCTGCCGGGATTTCTGCGCGGCGCTCCGGCGTCAGCATCTTGTGGTACGTGATCTTGCGGCGCACCATGGCTTTCCAGTGAACTAGGGGACGCTTGATGCGGGCTACGGGATCGAAAGGTGGGGGAATGGGTTGGGAAGGAGGTGTGGTTTTGGGGAAGTGGCTGGCGTAGGCCAAGCAGCGAAGGTTCTGCTGTGGATAGTGGTTCCGGTGACGACCGGTCAATCGGTTTTGATTGTACATCGCTCTTGTCGCGTTCACGTTGCACCCTGGCATGTTGGACCCTCCATGTCGCTCAGTGAATGGAACGTGCTTCGTCTTGCGTTTTCCTTGCTTGTGGGACCGCAGCTGAGAGCAAACCGATGTCCCTCCCCCTCCCCCACCTGCGTCATTTATACTACCACTCCCTTCGTTTTATGCGGAGTAAATAAAAATAGAGGGAGTATACTACGGATGAGGATCCCTTGGCATGGCCGAAACCATTGAGTAACTGACATGCGGGGCCTAGCAAGCATGGGGTCCGCCAGTAAGTGACTGAAAGGGAGGGTAAGGCAGGGATACCTACGTCAGAGGATCCACTTCCATTACTACTCCCTCCTTCGATCTACTCCCTCCGTCCCAAAATAAGTGTCTCAACTTTGTACTAGCTTTAGTGTAAAGTTGTACTAAGGTTGAGACACTTATTTTGTGACGGAGGGAGTACTATATAGGGCCTAATGCGTTTTTTGAGGCTAACTTTGACCAAATGTTAGAGTAATAATATATGACATGCAACTTACATAAAGCATACGGTCAAATTTGTATGTGAAAGGAGCTTCCAATGATATAATTTTCACATTATACATCTCATGTACTATTAATCTTGTCAATAGTCAAAGGCGGTTTTGAAAAACGCATTAGAGCATGGTTAATAATATAGCTAGCCGATGGCTATAAGGAACTGCCATGTCATCTATAGCCATCATCTATATGCACTCATACAGTAGTGTGGGCTATAAGGTTGGCTATTTCCCGCAAAAAGAATATAAGGTTGGCTATTGTATTAGTATTTTTTTCCATCTCCTCTCTGTCTTTTTCTTCATATTTATTGTATTTAACTAGGAATGCTTATATAGCTAGGCTCTTGCATGAGAGCTCATTCCCCTTACTTTTTCACATCTCTCTCCTCCACATAGGCCCTATATAAATGGAAGGAGGGAGTACTATGAGCACTGCATACTCTACTACAGCTGTTGTCAGTACTCCACTAGTACTATTGGACAGGGAGCTTAAAAAAGTTACTATTGGACTGGCTATACGTGGAAAAATCCTAGTAGGAAGAGCATGCACGAGAACAAGCACATTCACATGGTTGAAAACAAATTGTAAACCATCTCAGTTTGAATACAAATCTAGGAGTACGTACGAATCTAACAATATTGATTGGGCGTTGTTGAATGTTGATACTTTTTTCTGTAAGTTTGATCAAAGTAGAGTTACTTTGACTACACATAAAACTTATATGTAAACTAGAAAGGATAGGAGGGAGTATATTTTACATTCAGAAGTGAAACGAGCATTGAATACCCTCTATATATGATTTGCGGATGCTATGATCACCGGTTCAAAATTTTGAATCCGCCTTAGGTATCACACATGCACCCACTCGTTCTCTCTCGATTTCATCTTGGGGTCCGGAGATCGATTGAAAGAGGACTAGGGTGGGTACAATACATTCATTTCACTTATGAACGTACAATATACTCCCTCTTATCCCCACAGACCCCCCCCCCCGCGGGTCATTTCTATCATAAAACAGACCAAACCTTTATCTCCTTGCACGACACGCAATTGATCTCTCAACATCAATCGATCTCTTCAACATGTGTTGGGTCATGAACCGAATGGGATGTCAAAACTAAGACGGTAAGTGACACGTAGTGGAGGCAAAGTGAAACTTTAAACGAACCATTTGTTTATATGCATGTCGGACAAATTACAACATTGTAAATACAAGCATGGTCTAGGCCCACATGCGAATGATACTCGACGGAATGTTCAAATGAGGCATGCGGGAGGATGGACTTGACCGGAGGGCAGCATGATCGATGGAGAAGAGGGTTGGAGAGGAATGAGAAACAAGCAAACGCCACATGATTATACTTGAACGACTCAAATAAACAATAAGTTGTCTCGTTTGGCCTACATAGTGAAAGGCCTAATGCGCAACGCGGAGCACTGACGCTCGAATATGGCCGGGAAAACAGGGAAACCGACATGTGGGGCACACATGTCGGGACGACGTAGCGCATACTAGTCCAATGGAGGAGCTGGCCCACGACCTCCTCACCACCGACAACCATTCATGTGGGTCGTGGGGGCCAGCAATGTGGCGCAGCTCCAGCACCTTCTCTGGACACGGCGACCGCGGTGAGCGACACGCTCATCATCACTGGACATGGTCGGTTTCAGTGTGCTGAGGGTGGCGTTAGCGCTGTGGCACGGCCAGCAGATCAACACCCGGCTTGTCGAGGATGCACGGGGCGCCGAAGTGCGCGCGCGCCGCGACGCATCCGCGGAGTGGTGTAGCGTGGCCAACTGCATCCCCAGGACCTGAACCATGTCAGGTCGTCTTGCTTTTTTAATGACATGTGGGGATCACATGCGAGCAAAGGGCATATCCAACATTGCCACAATCGCAGCTGACTACCCTGGCACACCAAAAAACCTTGTCCCTCGCGCTGTCGCGCGGTGCGTTCCCAACCGGCGCCAGCTACCCGCATTCATGCCGTCCGTCCGTATGCTTTCGTTAAGAGGCTCAGTGCCCGAGGAACCAACTCCGGAGACTTAATGACGCACCCGGACGCTTGGCCTCACCGGAATGCACTACTTAAAGCGGCAACGCCCAGCTAACCTCCACACCATAGCGCATCGTCCTACTACCTGGCACCACATCCACCATGACCATGCACGTGAATGCTCTGCGGGAGAGCTTGTCTTCGAGGATGAAGCTCGAGGTCGCTGCCCTCGCTCAAGTCGCCGCTCGCGATGCAATAGCGGTATAGACGGACGCGGACGCAACCGCACAAGCAGTGGCCACGCTGGCGGCTGATACGTCTCCAATGTATCTATAATTTTTGATTGTTCCATGCTATTATATTACCCTTTTGGATGTTTATGGGCTTTATTTTACATATTTATACCATTTTTGGGACTAACCTACTAACCGGAGGCCCAACCCGTATTGCTGTTTTTTTTGCCTATTTCAGTATTCCGAAAAAAAGGAATATCAAACGGAGTCCAAACAGAATAAAACCTTCAGGAGCGTGATTTTTGGAACGAACGTGAACAGGAGGACTTGGAGTGCAAGTCAAGAAGCAATCGAGGCGGACAGGAGATAGGAGGGTGCACCAACCCCTCCTGGGCGCGCCCCCTGTATCCTCGGCCCCACGAGCAGCCACCGACGTACTTCTTCCTCCTATATATACCTACGTACCCCGAAAACATCCAGGGAGCCAACGAAAAACAATTTGCACCGTCGTAACCTTCTGTATCCGCAAGATCCCATCCTGGAGCCTTCGTCGGCGCTCCGTTGGAGGGGGAATCGACCATGGAGGGCTTCTACATCAGCACCATAGCCCCTCCGATGAGTTGTGAGTAGTTTACCATAGACCTTCGGGTCCATAGTTATTAGCTAGATGGCTTCTTCTCTCTTTTTGGATCTCAATACAATGTTCTCCCCCTCTCTTATGCAGACCTATTCGATGTAAACTCTTTTTGCGGTATGTTTGTCGAGATCCGATGAATTGTGGGTTTATGATCAAGTTTATCTATGAGAAATATTTGAATCTTCTCTGAATTCTTTTATGTATGATTGAGTTATCTTTTCAAGTCTCTTCGAATTATCAGTTTGGTTTGGCCTACTAGATTGATCTTTCTTGCCATGGGAGAAGTGCTTAGCTTTGTGTTCAATCCTGCGGTGTCCTTCCCTAGTGATAGAAAGGGTTGCAAGGTACGTATTGTATTGTTGCCATCGAGGATAAAAAGATGGGGTTTATATCATATTGCTTGAGTTTATCCCTCTACATCATGTCATCTTTCTTAATGTGTTACTCTGTTCTTATGAACTTAATACTCTAGATGCATGCTGGATAGCGGTCGATGTGTGGAGTAATAGTAGTAGATGCAGGCAGGAGTCGGTCCACTTGTCATGGACGTGATGCCTATATACATGATCATGCCTAGATAATCTCATAATTATTCGCTTTTCTATCAATTGCTCGACAGTAATTTGTTCACCCACCGTAATACTTATGCTATCTTGAGAGAAGCCACTAGTGAAACCTATGGCCCCCGGGTCTATCTTTTATCATATAAGCTTTCAATCTACTTTTATTTGCATATTTACATTTTGCATCTATTTTATAAAATACCAAAAATATATTTATCTTATCATACTATCTCTATCAGATCTCACTTTCGCAAGTGGCCGTGAAGGGATTGACAACCCTTTATTGTGTTGGTTGCGAGTTCTTTGTTTGTTTGTGTAGGTGCGTGGGACTTTTGAGGAGCCTCCTACTGGATTGATACCTTGGTTCTCAAAAACTGAGGGAAATACTTATGCTACTATTGCTGCATCACCCTTTCCTCTTCAAGAAAAACCAATGCAAGCTCAAGACGTAGCAAGAAGGATTTCTGGCGCCGTTGCCGGGGAGGTCTTCGCTCAAGTCAAGACATACCAAGTACCCATCACAAACTCATCTCCCTCGCATTTACATTATTTGCCATTTGCCTCTTGTTTTCCTCTCCCCCACTTCACCCTTGCCATTTTATTCGCCCTCTCTGTCCCAACCTCCTCCTCTCTTTTCCGTTTGTCTTCATATTGCCACGGCCGAATCAAAAAGAACTAAGGGTCCTCTCCCGGGTTCTAGTACCTTGGATAACCCCTCTATCCTCTCTAAGCTCATAAATAATGATGCTATGGAAAGACCCACCGGGGTCACCAATGAGAGCTTAAATAATCTTGATGAAGATGACTCCAGAATTTTTCACTATTTGCTAGATGAGTCTTTAAAAGATGCTTGGGATAGGTTATTAAGGATTCGGGCTAGCTATGTGCCACAATATCAAATTGAAGTTTACTTCAAAAGTTTCTATGTTGGCTTGCACGCTTCTTTCAAACAAGTTTTAGATTCTATTTTTGAAGAAGGTTTTCTTGAAGGGGATGCTATAGATACCTATGAAAAAATGAAAACCATATTTGGGCACCCTATGAATGATAAGGTTGAATCAACTACTCTCTTGTGCTTTTATCAACATGAAACTATCAAAGAGATGAAGTCTAGCTTAGGGGCAAACTTCTGTAACGTGCTTAATCTTACTTCATCCATTAATGGCAATGTGCTTACTCTAAATAGAAGAATGAATTCCATAGAAAGGAGATCCTCTTTTTCCTTTCCGAGTGCCAAAGATGGAACTACTTAGATCTATCTTCGCTTTTATGCCTAGCTAGGGGCGTTAAACGATAGCGCTAGTTGGGAGGCAACCCAATTTTTTTTGTGTTTTTGTTTTTGTTTCTGTTTAGTAATAAATTTTGCATCTATCTTCTGTTTAGATATGTTTTGTTGTTTCAATTAGTGTTTGTGCCAAGTAGAACCTAGAGGATAACCTATGGTGATAGTTGATTTGATTCTGCTGAAAAACAGAAACTTTGCATGCACAAAATTAGGTTTGTTAAGTCACAAAAACATGATTTTGCATTTATTCTTGTTGATTCTGATCAATAGACAAATTTTCCAGGACTTCCTATTTTCGTAGGATTTTTAGAGTTCCAGAAGTTTGCGTTAGTTACAGATTGGTACAGACTGTTCTGTTTTTGACAGATTCTGCCTTTCGTGTGTTGTTTGCTTATTTTGATGCATCTATGGCTAGAATTAAGTGGTATGAACCATAGAGAACCTGTAATACAGTAGGTTTAACACCAAAATAAATAAAGAACAAGTTCATTACAGTACCTTATGTGGTGGTTTTGTTTTCTTTCACCAACGGAGCTTATGAGATTTCCTGTTGAGTTTTGTGTTGTGAAGTTTTCAAGTTTTGGGTAAAGATTTGATGGACTATGGAATAAGGAGTGGAAAAATCCTAAGCTTGGGGATGCCCATGGCACCCCAAGATATTCAAGAGTAGCCAAAAGCCTAAGCTTGGGGATGCCCTGGGAAGGCATCCCCTCTTTTGTCTTTGTTCATTGGTAACTTCACTTGGAGCTATATTTTTATTCGCCACAGGATATGTGTTCTGCTTGGAGCGTCATGTATTATATTAGTATTTGATTTTTAGTTTACCACAATCATCCTTGCTGTAAACACCTTTTGGGAGAAGCCCACTTGATTGAATTTGTTAGAATATGCTATGTGCTTCACTTATATCTTTTGAGCTTGATAGTTTTTGCTCTAGTGCTTCACTTGTATCTTTTAGAGCATGGCGGTGGCTTAATTTTGTAGAAATTCCTAGTCTCTCATGCTTCACTTATATTATTTTGAGATTCTTTTAGAACAGCATGGTATTTGCTATGGTTATAAAATTGGTCCTAGAATGGTAGACATCCAAGTTGGGTATAATAAAAACTATCATAGGAAGTGAATTGGATGCTATGATCAATTTGATACTTGATAATTGTTTTGATATATGGAGGTAGTGATATTAAAGTCATGATAGTTGGGTGGTTGTGAATTTAAAGAATGCTTGTGTTGAAGTTAGCAAGTCCCGTAGCATGCACGTATGGTTAAAGTTGTGTAACAAATTTGAAGCATGGAGTGTACCTGGATTGTGCATCCTTATGAGTGGCGGTCGGGAACGAGCGATGGTCTTTTCCTACCAATCTATCCCTCTAGGAGCATGCACGTAGTGCTTGGTTTTTGATGACTTCTAAATTTTTGCAATAAGTATATGAGTTCTTTTGACTAATGTTGAGTCCATGGATTATACGCATTTTTACCTTTCCATCATTGCTAGCCTCTTCGGTACCGTGCATTGCCCTTTCTCACCTTGAGAGTTGATGCAAACTTCGCCGGTGCATCCAAACCACATGATATGATACGCTCTATCACACATAAACCTCCTTATATCTTCCTCAAAACAGCCACCATACCTACCTATTATGGCATTTCCTTAGCCATTCTGTGATATATTGCCATGCAACTTTCCACCGTTCCGTTTATCATCATGACACACATTACTTTTGTCATATTGCCATTGCATGATCATGTAGTTGACATCGTATTTGTGGCAAAGCCACCATGCATAATTTTTCATACATGTCACTCTTGATTCATTGCACCATCCCGGTACACCGCCGGAGGCATTCATATAGAGTCATATCTTGTTCTAGTTTTGAGTTGTAATTCATGTGTTGTAATCAATAAAAGTGTGATGATCATCATTATTAGAGCATTGTCCCAAAGAAAAAAAAGAAAGGCCAAAAGAAAAAAAGAAAGGCCCCCCAAAAAAAGGGCAATGTTACTATCTCTTTTTCCACACTTGTGCTTCAAAATAGCACCATGTTCTTCATATAGAGAGTCTCATGTATTGTGCTTCAAAGTAGCACCATGTTTTCCATATAGTGAGTCTCATAGATTGTCACTTTCATATACTAGTGGCAATTTTTCATTATAGAACTTGGCTTGTATATTCCTACGATGGGCTTCCTCAAATGCCCTAGGTCTTCGTGAGCAAGCAAGTTGGATGCACAGCCACTAGTTTTCTTTTCTTGAGCATTCATTTATAGCTCTAGTGCATCCATTGCATGGCAATCCCTACTCCTCATGTTGACAGCAATTGATGGGCATCTCCATAGCCCGTTGATTATCCTCGTCAATGTGAGACTTTCTCTTTTTTGTCTTCTCCACACAATCCCCATCATCATATTCTATTCCACCCATAGGGTTATATCCATGGCTCACGCTCATGTATTGCGTGAAGGTTGAAAAAGTTTGAGATTATTTAAGTACGAAACAATTGCTTGGCTTGCCATCGGGGGTGTAGAATTTGGAAACATCTTTGTGTGACAAAAATGAAGATAGCCTAACTATATGATTTTGTAGGGATGAACTTTCTTTAGCCATGTTATTTTGAGAAGACATGATTGCTTTGATTAGTATGCTTGAAGTATTACTATTTTTTTATCAATATGAAATTTTATTTTGAATCATTTGGATTTGAACATTCATGCCACAATAAAGAAAATTACATTGAGAATTATGCTAGGTAGCATTCCACATCAAAAATTCTGTTTTTATCATTTACTTACTCGAGGACGAGCAGGAATTAAGCTTGGGGATGCTTGATACGTCTCCAACGTATCTATAATTTTTGATTGTTCCATGCTATTATATTAACCCTTTTGGATGTTTATGGGCTTTATTTTACATATTTATATCATTTTTGGGACTAACCTACTAACCGGAGGCCCAGCCCGTATTGCTGTTTTTTTGTGCCTATTTCAGTATTTCAAAGAAAAGGAATATCAAACGGAGTCCAAACGGAATGAAACCTTCGAGAGCATGATTTTTGGAACGAACGTGATCCAGAGGACTTGGAGTGCAAGTCAAGAAGCAATCAAGGCGGCCAGGAGATAGGAGGGCGCGCCCACCCCTCCTGGGCACGCTCCTGTCTCCTGGGCCCCACGAGCGTCCACCGACGTACTTCTTCCTCCTATATATACCTACGTGCCCTGAAAACATCCAGGGAGCCAACGAAAAAAGAATTCCACCACCGTAACCTTCTGTATCCACGAGATCCCATCTTGGAGCCTTCGACGGCGCTCCGCCGGAGGGGGAATCGACCACGGAGGGCTTCTACATCAACACCATAGCCCCTCCGATGAGTTGTGAGTAGTTTACCACAGACCTTCGGGTCCATAGTTATTAGCTAGATGGCTTCTTCTCTCTTTTTGGATCTCAATACAATGTTCTCCCCCTCTCTTGTGGAGATCTATTCGATGTAAACTCTTTTTGCGGTGTGTTTGTCGAGATCCGATGAATTGTGGGTTTATGATCAAGTTTATCTATGAGAAATATTTGAATCTTTTCTGAATTCTTTTATGTATGATTGAGTTATCTTTGCAAGTCTCTTCAAATTATCAGTTTGGTTTGGCCTACTAGATTGATCTTTCTTGCCATGGGAGAAGTGCTTAGCTTTGGGTTCAATCTTGCGGTGTCCTTTCCAAGTGACAGAAAGGGTTGCAAGGCACGTATTGTATTGTTGCCATCGAGGATAAAAAGATGGGGTTTATATCATATTGCTTGAGTTTATCCCTCTACATCATGTCATCTTTCTTAATGCGTTACTCTGTTCTTATGAACTTAATACTCTAGATGCATGCTGGATAGCGGTTGATGTGTGGAGTAATAGTAGTAGATGCAGGTAGGAGTCGGTCTACTTGTCATGGACGTGATGCCTATATACATGATCATGCCTAGATAATCTCATAATTATTCGCTTTTCTATCAATTGCTCGACAGTAATTTGTTCACCCACCGTAATACTTATGCTATCTTGAGAGAAGCCACTAGTGAAACCTATGGCCCCCGGGTCTATCTTTTATCATATAATCTTTCAATCTACTTTTATTTGCATCTATATTATAAAATACCAAAAATATATTTATCTTATCATACTATCTCTATAAGACCTCACTTTCGCAAGTGGTCGTGAAGGGATTGACAACCCATTTATTGCATTGGTTGCGTGTTGTTTGTTTGTTTGTGTAGGTGCGTGGGACTTTTGAGGAGCCTCCTACTGGATTGATACCTTGGTTCTCAAAAACTGAGGGAAATACTTACACTACTATTGCTGCATCACCCTTTCCTCTTCAAAGAAAACCAACGCAAGCTCAAGACATAGCAGCGGCCGACAACGGGAGCACCGTCAGCCACCCGTCCTACTTACTGCCATCCAACGTCCGGCACTGCCGAGGTTGGGGACTCCTCCGAGGATGAGTAGGGCATGGGAGGCGGCAGGGCATGGTGTGCTAACTGGCCGGTCCGTATCCCGTGTTCTACTCTTCCTCGCTTGAGACCGCACCTTCACTTCACGGGTCTTGAACCCTGCCCCCGTACATAGAGATCGCAGATGGAGGATGTCGGTTGCCGTTGTAGTATAGGTTTAGGGTCGGGTTTCTTTTTTTCTGTCCTATAAAAGTTCGAAATGTAATGAAAATCTGTCGTGTTTGCATTAATCTCGGCCGGTGTATATGAACTTTCACAATAATATAGTATATTGTAGGAGTACTAGCAAGATGACCGTGTGTTGCACGAAACATCAACATCTTGTGGGAGAAAAGGATGAACGAGGGAAGGCCTTGTCTTCAAATGTGGAGAGGAGTGTGGGTAAATTGTCATAGTTTCCTTCCTATCCGTTAGATACAGATCAAACGGCCTATATTGCAGGATGACAGGCACACCATCATCACCAACTCCGCTTTTTATTGAACCGAGACAAAGCTAACATGCGAAGTAAATAGACACACAGGGTCTACATACACAATTTATCTTAGGCACTCCAATAGTACGTCCACTACACATTCACGCATTTCACATCTTTCTACATCTACGGGAACCTACGAAAGGGTTAACGTAAATTGCCTCTCTCTCTCCCTTATTTTCATGGTGGTGGGCCCCTCCCTCCCCCCAATCTACAATCAACAACTCACACATTTCACATTACGTTAATTACGTAACTAGGATTACATAGGTGTAGCATTACTCGTCCTAAAAAACCCAACTAAGCCAACCTCCCAGCATATCGCGTGGGAAAAGACCCGGCCGCGCCGTTTTAGTCGAGATTACCGGATTACTAGTAGCAGCATCGATGGATCGCGTGAAGCACCACGTTTTTTTGAGGGGGCGAAGCACCTAGTTTAAAAGGAAAAAAGGCGGTACACTCACAGCACCCCTGTCTTGGTCGCATTGCACCCCACACACGTTCAGTCCTGCACACGGCTCACGCAAACGGAACGCGGTTCAGCTTGCATCTTCACTGACACATGGGACTGCACTTGGAGAAACCGACCATGCGCCAAACTCCCCTCGCCCACCGCGCAAAAATCCTCCCCCCAAAAAAAAATTCCCCTCAAATCCCAAATTCAACCGCCCTTCGGCCAACTAGCCAATAATATTCCCCAAACCACCTCCCCCCATCCCCCTCCACTCCATTTGCTCTGCCAAAGATGCCCTCCCTGCCGCACCAATATGTCGGCACCGCGGTTCGTCGAGGGGACACACGGCTATCCTGTCGCTCCCACAGTACGCTCACATAGACTGCCGTCCTCTAGCCTCGCCGCCACCGCTGGCAACGTTCTTGTGGAGGCGCACGGCGGTCAGCGCCGCCACCACTGGCGACGTTCGTGTGGAGATGCACGGCGGTCAGCTTCTCCCACGGTACGCGCATTCTAGATTGAGGCCCTGTGCATGTCGGTGTAGTGCTGAATGTTAGCTAATAGACACTGTTAATCTCACTATTTGCCGAAGTACTTTACAGTCAATATGATCTGCTTAAGAAGCTTCCTTGCCTTGTTCTGCACTCAATCTGCTTAGCTGAGATGGCATGCCAAGGCCAATTAGTTGCTAAAATATCCTGCCATATATTTATTGTGACGTAGATTGCCATGGTCTAGTAGCCAATCTGTTAGGTGAAATAGCTCTACACCGTTTTATACTCAATCTTTGTTGCTGTGATGGCCTTTGATAGTTTGATGGTTGTGTGCTCGGCCTCATTGACTGCTGAAACAGGCTGCCATAATTTAGCACTCAAAATTGTTTCTGAATTAGCTTTACATATATTTTGTTGCTTAGATTTGCTCGTCCAAATATCTTGCCATAGCTTTAGACATCAACCTAGGTAATTTTTTCTGGACTTCATAAAAAAGCATATATGTTTTTCCTGTAATATCTAGTAGAAGAACTAATTTGTATGTCTAACAGATGGACGGGACTTGGATAACTTCTGCTCGAAGATTCTCCGCTGCATATGTCGAAGGGGTTGAAAACTTCATGAACTTTATCAGAGCTAGGTACGGTGGTCCGAAATCAGATGTGCTATGCCCGTGTAGCAGTTGTATGAATTCAGTTGCAAGACCCCAGTCAACTGTGCAAAATCATCTACACTTGTATGGGATGTCGGTCACATATACGAGGTGGGTTCATCATGGTGAAGCTGGAACGTCAATGTTATTGACTACGTGGAAGCAGCATATCACCATCTTGATCTTCCTGATGCTCAGGTGGAAGAGTAGGAGGAGGTGGTGGTGTCGGAGCCAGTGAGTTTGACCAACATTGAAACAATGCTACGAAATGCTCGTGCATTTCGTGAACTTTTTCACCTGCAGAAGAAAACTGGTGGGCCCGCATGTTGGAACAATGTAACGTGGCTGTCAACCCAGGAAATAAGCTATCAGTATTCTCAGCTATGGTCACCTTTCTTCAGGTGAAGACATCTGAGCGGATGACCAACAAATCATTCGATGCGATGTTGGCTACTTTCTGCAAATCTTTCCCAGATGCGTCTGAGCTGCCACACACCTACAGTAAAATGAAGAATTTCCTTCGTGCAGTTGGAATTGGATATGATATGATCCATGTTTGTAAGTAATTGTGTTCTGTTCCGGGAGGATTATGCCAACTTAAGTGAATGCCCGGAATGCAAATCATCAAGATGGAAAGATGGCGACGCTGTGAAGAGGATTCCTCATAATGTTCTGAGACATTTTCCAATTATACCAAGATTGCAGAGGTTGTTTCATGATGCTGAAACAAGAGAGGATGTACTGTGGCATTCTAGGAACCAGGAGTACAGAGATCAAAATGTAATGAGCCATCCATCTCATGGTAGTGAGTGGAAAATCTTCAATCATAAACACAAAAGGTTTGTTGCTGACCCGAGAAACATTAGACTTGTCTTAGCTTCAGATGGATTTAACCCATTTGGCCACCAGAGCACCACATATAGCATGTGGCCAGTGCTTGTTATCCCTTACAACATGCCTCCAAATGTCTGCACCAAAGAGTCAAACTACATGATGGCCTTGCTCATCCCAGGTCCAAAAAGTCCTGGAAAGGATTTTGATTTATTCATGGAGCCTCTTGTGGAGGAATTTCACCAGCTATGGAGGGGTGTTCTCACTCGAGACCTATATAGCAGCCCACCAGCTGATTTCTTTCTGCGTGTTGTTATAATTTGGTGCATCCATGATTATCTGGCTTTGGGCACTATGTCAGGGTGAACGACACATGGTTACAATGCATGTGTTCGCTATGACAGGAATCCGCTATCATACGCAATACTTGCAAGATCTGTTACATTGCACACCGTCGTTTCCTTGCCAAGGACAAGCCGCGTCCTAGAAAACACCGAAGACATGTGTTCAATGCAAAGCATGAAAACCGTGATGCGCCAAAGAGGCTCACCGCTGATGAGCTACAAGTAGAATTAGAGAAGGTCAGGCATATTACACTAGGAAACCATCCTGGTAATGGTAGCGGGAAAAGGAAGCATGGCAGGGCAGAAGAGAGATTATTGTTTACCCGTAGGTCCACTTTGTGGGACTTGGAGTATTGGAAAGATTTGGATCTGCGGCATAATCTTGATGCGATGCACATCGAGAAAAATATATGTGACAGCATTATCGACACACTTCTTAATATTGAAGGCAAGACAAAAGATACCTTAAAATCTAGGATTGATTTGACACACCTGGGTATCAGACAGGATTTGCAGGTGCAAGATGAAGGTAAACCACGGGATATGGCACCAGCTATGTACGTCTTGGACAAGGTAAAAAGAAAAGAATTCTGCGAGGTCCTGTCACGTGTGAGATTCACACATGGATATGCTTCCAACCCTGAAAGGAGAGTCAGTGCAGATGGAAACAAGGTACAAGGGTTGAAAACTCATGACTGCCACGTCCTACTTGAATATGTTTTACCTGTTATCCTTAGAGGATTGGGCCGCCCTGACTTATACAAAGCAATTGCAGAGTTGGGACAATTCTTCAGGGAACTCTACAATATAAATATCAGGATAGATGCTTTGGAGCATCTTAGAGACAAGATACCAACTATCCTATGCGACCTTGAGAAGATATATCCTCCAACCTTCTTTGATGTGATGGTGCAATTGGCTGTTCATCTACTGATGAGGCACTACTTGGAGGTCCAGTATAGTATGGCTGGATGTACCCTATTGAAAGGTGGCTAGGCACTTTCAAGGTCTATGTTAGGAACAGAGCTAGACCCGAGGGTTCCATTGCAGAGGCCTACATTGCTACAGAAGCATTGACATTCTGCTCAAAATACATTGAAACAGCTAATCAACTTAGCAAAGAGGTTGGTGAAGACAATCCTGGGCTCAATATTTTCGATTATTCTATTCGAGTTACAGGGAAGAGTCAATAAGAGGACAAACCTAAAGATTTGGACAAAATGGTTTGGTATGTGTTGAATAACTGTCCTGAGATACCACCTTATATCAAGTAAGTGTTAAGTACTGCAGCTTATACATCATAATCTACTAAACTTGCAACACATTCTTATATATTTAGATGTTTGACACGATCACTATGTTGTGCAGCATCTACAAAAAGGAGTTACTGTCGCAAAATCTAAGAAACATTGACAAACTGGTTATGGCAGGATTTGCGAAATGGTTCAAGAGCCATGTAAGCTTTTGAATTGCATTGTCAGTTTTTTTAATATATTGAGTACATAAGATGATCAGCTTGTCTATTTTCTAACCATAGGTTAAGAAGATGTGGGAGGATGTGCAGGCAGTTGATGATGCCCTTTAGCACTAGCAATGGGTCCTGATACTCGGGTAAGACCTTATGAATCTTGCATTGTTGGAGATGTGTGCTACAACACCCTTGCACGCGACGAAGGCAGGAAGACACAAAACAGTGCCATCATGAGCACGGATACGTACGACAGAGAGACACTGAAATGTATGCTAACATAACCGACATTGTTCAGTTGCAGTATATCTCCAGTTTCAAGGATCATCGGTGTGTGGTTCTGTTGTGCTGTCGTTGGTATAACCTGTTTTCCAGGATCGCAAAACCTAGAGTTGATGATTATTTCGAATCCATCAATTTCAAGGCGGCGTACCAGACCAATGAGCCTTTTATTTTGACAAATCAAGCAACACAAATATTTTTCTTGGAACACACATTTGCACGTAGCGATGACTGGAGAGTATTGCAAAGGTTTGAGCAGAGGAATTTGTTTAATGAAGTTGCACAACAAGATGATGCTTACACTGCTCCTAATGTACAAGATTCCACAGATGTTCCTAATATCTTTGAGAACCATCACGTCAATGGCGCTGACGAAAAGATTGCCTGTCGTGCTGTGTACATACAAGAGTTGATCAAGAAAAGGCCAACGTTCGAGGACATTGAGGATGAAGAAGAAGATGACACTGTGGGGAACTACGATTCAGACTGATACACATGGCAAAGATGTTGACGCTGCTGCTGCGGATGATGATTAGATTGCTTTTGTCGTATTTGCCTGTCAGAAGACATTTTTTATCTACTATGTGAAATTGTGTTTGCTATGATAACTGAAACCTGATGAATGTGTTGTTTAGTATTTTGCTGTGAGAACATCACTTGTTATGTATGCTGATTTGTGTTTGATGATTGTATGACGACTAAAACATGATGACATTGTTGTTTAGTTGTACTCATATTTGGCTGTGAAACTTGAATTTGATGACATAGTTTGATGTTGGACTGCAATTTGCTCGATGTCTTCGAATGGGAACAAAGCTGACCCGATAGGGCCTCTGCTAATTTATTTATTTATTACCAAAAGGGCCTCTGCTATTTATTTATTTATGAGCAAAAGGGGATACCCCCCCCATTTCCGTTAATAGAAATCATTAGATGTTCGCAACACTACGCCCAGCCTGCTACACAGGTTTCATTCATTACTAGTTTCAGCAAATTTCTCATGTCATAGCCACTGAATACATCACGAGTGCTACATACACTGCAAATAAAGAGACAATCATCCTACAGAGCACATTGATTTTGCCCTTTATCTTCACAAGCTCTTTCATCTTCTCATTGCTATCAAGGCCATTCAGCAACTGTTGCTTGGCCATGATTAGAGGAACTACATCTTTAACCTTCTGCTCTGCATCTTCCTCTTTTGTCGTTCCTTCAGTTACTTGTCCAACACCCCAACCTGCTGGTATTGGGATTCCTCGGCTAACCAAATAATCAACGTAGTTGCATTCCCCCACATCAGCAACTTCTCAGAAATACAAATCACACGAATCTTCCTTTTTTTGCACGAATCAAATTGGAAGATCATCAACCAAACTATTAAAAAAATCAGCAATTGAAAGCAGCAGAACAACACTTAAACATATTATTACCCCATGATTCGGGCATTTGTAGAAGACTCGGCCAGGGTTGAGGATTGTGGTTGAGACACGATAGATGACTCTGCGTGATTTGCAGCAGTGGCACCACACCAACGGTAGCGGGTTGCGATGAGCAACCGGCTGCGGTGCGTGTGTCGGCGGGGGTGTGATGAGACCCACATGCGATGGTACGGGTGGCAACTTGGCGCATATCTGGTTGTTGCCTGCTGAAGAGCAGGTGGACGAGCAGCCAGTGGACATGGTTGCTGCGGCCAGAGCTTCTGATGCTAGGTAGAGTAAGTAGAGAAGAGGAGAAGCGAACATTGGATATGTCAGTTTCATTAATTGCAGAGTAGCATAGCACCATATATAGTCATAGTCTAGGTTTGGATTCGAACCAGCTACAGGAGCACGTCTCTCTTTTTTCTAAAACTCAGCAACGTCTCTTTACTAGTACACTAGCTTATTCTGTACGCCTTCTCAAGTCTTTGATTTTCTTTCTTTTTTTGCGAGGAAGGAAGGAGGGCAAAATTGGGAGTTCCTGGGACTCGAACCCAAGACCTCTCGGTTGAAAACCAAGGGTGCTAGTAACTTATTGGCGAACGTTCCCTGGGAGGAGGATGGCAGATGAACACATTTTCCTTGCAGTTTTAGTTGCGACGCAAGATTGAACGGTCGCAGTTTCAAGAATGTTATCAGGCGAACGAGCCCCATTTTTCTTTTCTTCCTATATATAAAAAAGTATGCTAATTGGTGTCAGCTTAGTCAACAAACGATTGTGCCAACCTTGACCGTTGGATTGACATTCAACGTCTATCGTGTTTCCTCAGTCTCTTCTTCCTCCGGCCGCCAAAGCCAAACCAGCGCCGGCGGGACCGCCTGCTCCCGCCTCCCACGGCTGGTTGTGCTGCCGTGCACGCATCATGGCCACATCGCACCCTAAAACTCTGCACATCTTCCCCAGCTCCTGTTCGTTCCCGTCTGAGGCCTCACCATCATCCTCCGCCTTGGTTCGCTTGCCGCGGCGCCGCCCTCCGGTGTTGTCAACATGGTCGACAACCGAGAGGAATGAGGAGATGACTGTACATGGTGAGGATGACAGTAGGGACCCAGCAGCGCGCGCAGTAATTTTGTTTTTTCGGGATGGAGAAGGGTATCAACTGGGTTGTGCGGGAGCTGTGGCCCGTCTAGCCCAGACTTTTATTTCATATGTTTAGCACATGAACAGCCCAGTTTGCTTTTTTCCTTTCTAAAAATGGCTAGTCAGCTATTTTGTTTTTTGTAGAATAACCAACGTAGGCCTACTTGCTTTTCTACGCCCTGCTGGGCCAGAAATCTTTCAAGACGAGGAGTGATGCATTTTGCCCCGAAAATGGGCTATAAGTAATAAGAAATGGGCTATAAGTAATAATAAATGGGTTGTAAAATGAAAAAATACAGCAAACAGGCAATTAGTTCCAAAATAATTTTTTCTTTCGGATTTTGATATTTTAAATTTCATTGTGTTTTGTGCGGGTAAAATTTCATTGGATTTAAATTAAGGTATATTTATTTTTAAAATTAATTTGAATGTGGCTAGAAATTTCGGGCTGTAGGCTATTTGGGATAGATTTGGAGGCTGACTTGTGGGTCTACTAGGTTGATGTGTACGAAAGGCTTTGTCAACTTAGTCCACAAATGATTCTAGCAGCAGTGACAGTTGGATGTTAATCCAACGGCCTTGCCGCTTCTTCAATATCTGATCTTCTTGCTCTAGCCACCCAAACCAGCACCGGTGGGACTGCCTGCTCCCGCCTCCCGTGGTCGGCTGTGCTGCCGCACAGGCCGCACCGCCCCACCCTACTCCATTGCTGGCCAGGCCATTCCTCTACTCACCAACACCTCCTGTTATTTTCCGGCGACGGCAGCCGGACCAGTAAATCCTCGTACTCCCCACCACGTGGGCAACCACTGCCGAGTCTTCCCCGGCTCCGTGTTGTTCCTTTCCTAGGCCTCGTCGTCGTCCACCGCCCTGGTGCTCTCGGCACGGCCTGATCAACATGGTCAACGAACGACATCCATCGGACGTGGAGTGTACATGGAGAGGCTGACAGTTGGGTCCACGACCGCACACAAGGAAATGCCTCCTTATTACACGCAAAATAATGATTCCTCCACCTGACATCCGGGACTCACCAGAAGGGCCTCTGTATTTCGCGTAAAAAAGGTTCCCCTCGCTGACAGGTCAGACCCACCAGCTATATCTTCACACGCAAGGAAGTGCCTCCTTATTACGCACAAAAAATGAATACTCCCCCTGCTAGCTGGGACCCAACATAGTGGGAGGTTGACTTGTGGGCCTACTAAGTTGACGGGGACGGAGGGCTTTGTCAACTTAGTCAATATGAACGATTCTAGCTCCAGTGACCGTACGATGTCCATCCAACGGCCGTAGTGCTTCTTCAACCTCTGGTCTTCTTGCTCCAGCCGCCCAAACCAGCGTCGGTCGTGCCGTGTGCTCCTGCCTCCCGTGGCTGGCTGTGATGCCGCAGAGGCCTTACCGCCCCCTACTATTCCCACCGCTGGCCAGGCCATCCCTCTACTCACCCACACCCCCTGTTATTCTATGGTGATGACAGCCTCACACCGCAGCCGAACCAGTGAACCCTCGTACTACTCTCCGCGTGGGCTTCCACCGCTACGTCTTCCCTGGCTCCACATCGTCCCCTTCCTAGGCCTCGCCGTCGTCCATCGCCCTGGTGCTCTCGACGTGGTGTGGTCAACATGGTCAAGGAACGACTTCCATCAGAAGAGTACTGTATGTGGAGAGGCTGACAGCTAGGTCCACAGCAGCCGCAAGGAAGTGCCTTCTTATTACGCGCAAAATAATTATTCTCCTACTGATAGCAGGGACCCACCGGACGGGCCACCATATTTCACGAAAAAAAATGTTTCCCCCCTGACTGCTGGGACCCACCAGCTACATCTTTACATGCAAGGAAGTGCGTCCATATTACGGGAAGAAAACGATTCTCCCCCTAACTGTTGGGACCCACCAGCTACATCTTCGCACGCAAGGAAGTGCCTGACAGTCGGGACCACCTGGTCGAAGCGTACGTGCATTGTCATTATGGTCGCGAACATGTACGTACATACTGGTCGATCGGTCTATCTGCAGGCTGCAGTGATGAACCGTGGCCCTGCAAGGAAGGGCACGTGTCGTAGTAGAGGCGCGCACGTAGATGTACATGTACGTACAACGGCCAGGTGCAAGAAAGTAAATACGGCCATGTACGTACATACGGGCGGGGTCTCAAACGCCTACTCGCGCATACGTATGGCCAGGGCTCGTGTACATGGCTGGGTCGGAACGAAGAAACTGCGCCGTTGTCGTGTCCATGGGGAGCCAACCGGTTGGGTCGAAATGAAATGCGTCGTCGTGTTCATCGAGACACAACCAGCTTGTACGGAACAACCGATGAAAACGAGGCCTGGCGTACTGCAGAACGGAGGAAATGGCCTTGTGTTCGACCGGCCACGGTCGAAACGGGATCCTGTTCATCGGGAGGGGTCTAGTGTACCACAAAACGGAGGAAACAGACTTCTGTTGGACCTCCTATGGTCGAAACGGGGTCCTGTTGATTGGGAGGGGTGTGGTGTACCACAAAACAGAGGAAACGGACTTGTGTTGGAGCGCTACGGTCGAAACGAGGGTCCTGTTCATCAAGAGGGGTGTGGCGTACCGCAAAACGGGACTCCACGGGATACTGTTCATCTCCATCGTCGACCTCCTCCAGCCTCCACGGGTTACTATTCATCCACCGTCGACCTCATCCAGCCTCCACCTGCGAATGTTCATCCATGGGCTCCTGTTCATCCAGCCTCCACCACACGCTCCTCCACCGGCTATTGTTCAACCAGCCCTCTCCACGGGGTCCTGTTCAACCACCCCTCCACGGGCTACTGTTCATCCAGCCCTCCACCGGCTACTGTTCAACCAGCCCTCCATGGGATCCTGTTCATCCACCCCCAACCGGCTCGATCGATCGGGTCCTGTTCATCCAGCGGCAATGGCCTCTACTACCACGGGGTCCTGTTCATCCAACCCCCTACTGGGAACTATTCATCCCACCCCTCCCCCAACAAGGCTCAATGTTCATCCAGAGGCAGCATCGATCGACTTCAGTTAGCAGCAGTAGCAAAGGAATCGCACGATCAGGTTCAGTTAACAGCCATCGATCGATTGCTCGAGTTCAGTAACGTGTAGCCTGCAGTGCAATCGCTCGGGTTCAGTTAGGCGACGCCTCGCTCGGGTTCAGTTAGGGCCCAACGCCTTGCACCCACGCGCGTACGTGTACGAGAGAAACGCGCATCGCTCGGCCCCCGACCACCCACCGTAACCAGGAACTCCCCGATATTTTCCTCGCCCTCGCTTCTACCATGATTTCTCCTATCATGCACGACCCAAAGAATGTCATGTAGCTGCGTCTCCGGCCCGCCCAGGGCGAAAATAACATTTTCTGTCATGATTTTTTGTCATAGAAGTAGGATCCCATCACATCTATGATGATACCGGGTTTTGTCACAATTACCGTCATAGAAGTGTCATAAGCATGACAGAAAAAAATTGTTCGGCCCAAAATGTCACAGATGTGTCTTTTTTTTGTAGTGGCACCAAGTAGGTTTTGACCATCCTCCGCAACGGGTGCGCCACCTCCCTCATTCCCTAGATCGACCATATCCTCTAAGGTTGTAAAACCTTATATTAGAGCACGAGGCTCTGATACCAATTGAAAGGATCGATACGGTTAACTAGAGGGGGCTGAATAGGAGACTACAAATTTTAATCTTTCTTGTTAATTTTAAGGTTTAGCAGATAAATTGGGTTCACTAGATATGCAACTAGGTGAACACAACCTATATGACAAGCAAGCTTAAATCAAGATATGCTAGGCAACAAACTAATTAGCAAGCCAACAAGCATATACGGGAAATAAAGGTACGGGAAAGGATTAACCACAAGTGAGGCGAAGACACGGATTTTATCTCGAATTTCACTCTTCCTTGGGGAAGAGCTACTCTCCGTTTAGAGCGGTGCCAGAGCCAAAGCTTGCGGAACGCCATGAAGGCTCACCGTAGTATCTTTTGAGTCACCCCCAATGGATGAGCCTCGAATCACTCAAGGTTGGTCTTGAAGGTGACCACCACACCTTTACAAACTCCTCCGGAGCACACCACAAGCAAGGAAGCTTCTGGAGGAACCTCTAACCGCCTAGGAGCCCAAGCTCCAAGAGTAACAAGTCAATGGGGAAGAAATGTGGCGGGGAACGCGATTTGGTTTGGTCAAGATGTAGATCGGGTCTTGCTCTCCCAATCCCCAAAGTTTCAACAAGTTTGGGTGGAGCGGTTGAGAGTATTGAGCAAAATGAGGTGTAGCAATGGTGGAGCTGAACAAGACATTAGGGTTAGGGATGGAGGTGGAAGAAGTGGGGCTTTTATAGTGTTCTTGCCCGGGTGGCCGTTTCTACCCGTTGGACCCCGTGCGCACAGGCTAAATCAGCCCCGTGCGCACAGGGTACTCAGAGACTTTCACACGACCCCGTGCACACGGGGGTCAAAAGACTCCGTGCGCACGGGGTACTCAGAGAGTTTACGCAGAAGCCCGTGCGCACGGGGGTCAACAGACCCCGTGCACATGGGGTACCCAGAGAGTTATGCAGTACCCCATGCACATGGGGGTCAAAAGACCCCGTGCGCACGGGGTACCACTTTCTGTTATGAGCTTTGAGTACCATGAGCACACACACTAAGACTTTAGGTGGTAGGAATGGGTAGGCTAGTGTATCAGGCTCGACAAAGACAATCCCACACAACTTTCATCCACACCAACCCCTCTTAATAGTGCGGTCTTTCCTACAACCTGAAGCAAACCAAAAACTAAAACCTTCGACTCGCCGGAAGACCACACCTTTGACCTTTTTGAATTGGGGGGTCGCACATCTCCATCACGAAGCACTTGGAACCAATATCCTGAGATAAACTTTAGCAACCGATATTAGTTCCACTAACCACATTGTCATCGTAGCAAAACATAGTATAAGTGCCACTTGCACTTTTAGTATTGATTTTCTGCGAAGTAAAAAACAAGCAAAAAACAACGACTGGCACTGGGCACTATGTCAATAGGTTAGTCCCAAAAGTATAATGTTGCTATAAAATGATTGTAAAACATCCAAAAATGATAATATAACAACATGGAACAATAAAAAATTATAGATACGTTGGAGACGTATCATTGGGTTATCATTGGGCTTTACCTTAATTATCTTTGGTAGTTGCGGATGCTTGCTAGAGTTCCAACCATAAGTGCATATGACCCAAGTACGGAAAGTATGTTAGCTCATGCCTCTCCCTCATATAAAATTGCAATGATGATTACCGTTTTAGTTATCGATCGCCTAGGGACCTTTCTTCTGTGACAAAAAACCTTTCTATTAAACTACTAAATTTATTATCTTGCAATTTATTCGTAGTTTTATTCTCGCAAAGTACTTCTAGTTTTGTTCTGTTCTAGATAAAGCAAACGTTAAGTGTGCGTAGAGTTGTATCGGTGGTCGATAGAACTTAAGGGAATATTTGTTCTATATTTAGCTCCTTGTTGGGTTTGACACTCTTATTTATCAAAAAAGGCTACAAAACGATCCCCTATACTTGTGGGTTATGAAGACCTTTTTCTGGCGTCATTGCCGCGGAGCAGTAGCATGGGGTGAATATTCTTGTGTGTGCTTGTTTGCTTTATCACTAAGTAGATTTTATTTTGTGCTCTTGTTTTCTATCTTTAGTTATGGGTGGGAAACGCAAAATACCAAAAAAAATTAGTTGTACCTACTGAACCAATGGTTGATGAACCACCCAAAATCTATCATACTGCCGAAGCTTTCTACTGTGATCATCTTCGATCCCTATGTTCTCGTGTTGAAACCCCAACTAGCTTAGTTGAGGGAAAATCATTAAATGAGCATGCTTATTTTGTGAGACACCGCTTATTTCAAAAAGGAAAACTTTTATGGCATCATATTAATAGTTTGTATTGCTATGCTTTGAATTTATGCGAAATACATGATTTTACTTGTTGTTCTGAAGACCCTAAAAACACCTTTCTTTCCAATGTGAGTTTAAGGATAATGGAATCTTACCTTCTTATGTCAAGGGTGTTTATAATTACTATGATGTTGAACAAATTGAAGAATTTGTTGCTTTTAAGGGTGCTTATGAAATTGCTTCTTTGATTGAAAAGTATGATGTTACTCTTTACAAATCTGAAATTTTTGCCATACTTAAATATTGCTATGAAAACTATGCTTCTAATGCTTATATTTAAGAGTATATTGAGGATGCCTCCACTGTCCAAGAAGAGATTAATATTTTGCAGGAAACTATGGATGAAGAAATTGCTGAAACTGTGAGCTCATTAGATGAAAAAGATGAGGAGGAGAGTAAAGAACAAAAGGATGAAAAGCGGATTGATCACCCGTGCCCACCTTCTAATGAGAGTAACTCTTTATCCCATGCATTGTTTAATTTCCCTTCATGCTTATCGAAGGATGAAAGCTATGATCCCTCAGATTCATTTGAAACATCCTTTTTTGATGAAATTGATGCTTGTTACGCTTGTGGCCAAGATGCCATATGAATTATGCTCATGCAGATGAACTTTCTATAGTTCCTTATGTTAAGAATAAAATTGTTGCTATTGCACCCAAACATGATAGTCCTATTATCTTTTTGAATTCTCCCAACTACATTATACCGGAGAAGTTTGCTTTTATTAAGGATTATATTAATGGGTTGTGTTCTACCATTACACATGATGATTTTGATGAATATAATATGCATGTGCTTGTTGCTCCTACTTTCAATTATTATGAGAGAGGAACTACATCTCTGCCTCTCTATGTTTCCAACACGATAAAATTGCAAGAAACTGCTTATGCTATGTATTGGCCTTTACTTGATGTGCATGAATTGTTCTTTTATGACATTTCGATGCATAGAAAGAGAGTTAGACTTCGTCATTGCATGATATATGTTGCTTTGTGCTCAATATTAAATTATAAATCATTACTAATTAAAATTGGCTTTGATATACCTTGGGATCCGGGTGGATCAATTAGTTGAGCACTTTATGCCTAGCTTAATGGCTTTAAAGAAAGTGCTGACAGGCAGACAACCCAGAAGTTTTAGAGAGTCATTTACTACTGTTGTGTGCTTTTAAAAGGTTTAAAAACAAAAAAAATATAGAGGAGAACCTAAAACTTTTCAAAAAGAAAAGTGAAAGTGAGAAAGACGAACACCGTTGAAGTGGGGGACGTCCTTGAACTTTGTTCATGCCCATGGAAACTTTGTGAATCTCGATTATAGAAACTTCTCAACCAAAATAATTATCCCCTTGTACAAATTCATTGTATTATAAAAGTAATATGCCAAGATTTGCCTTTAGGAGGATTAGATTGCTTGTTTGGTATGTGTGGGGGGGTGCAAAAACAGAAACTTTGGTTGTAGTGCGTGAATTTACATTTTTTACTAGAATGTTAAAAGTTTCTGAAATTTTTACACAATACTGCTATGATTTTTTTATTTTGTCCTAATTTTTAAGAATTTTTGGAGTTATAGATGTATAGTCATGTTCAGATTGCTACAGACTGTCCTGCTTTTGACAGATTCTGTTTTTGATGCATTGTTTTGCTTGTTTTGATGAAACTATCGATTGTATATGTGGTATAAGCCATGAATAAGTTATAATATAGTAGCTATAATGAAATAATGAAATATGAATGGGTTTGCAACAGTACTTAAAGTAGTGATTTGCTTTATTATGCTAACGGATCTCACGAAGGTTTTTGTTAAGTTTTGTGTGGGTGGAGTGTTCAAAGATTGAGGAGGTCTCGGTAGGAGGAGAATGAGGAGAGGCAAGAGTTCAATCTTGGCAATGCTCAAGGCACCCCAAGTAAATATCCAAGCAGACTCAAGCGTCTAAGCTTGGGGATGGCCGGAAGACATCCCAACTTTCTTCAACAAGTATCGGTATTTTTCGGTTTTCGTTTCGTTCACGTGATGTGCGTAAATCTTGGAGCGTCTTTTGTGTTTATTTTCCCCTTCTCTTTTATGCACCATGCTGATATGAGATAGTTCTTGGTTGATTTATAGAATGCTCATTGCACTTCACTTATATCTTTTGAGTATGGCTTTATAGAATGCTTCATGTGCTTCACTTATATCATTTGAAGTTTGGATTGCCTGTTTCTCTACCCATAGAAAACCGTTGTTTGTAGAATGCTCTTTTGCTTCACTTGCATTTATTAGAGCATGTTCTTTTGTAGAAACATTTCAACTCTCATGCTTCACTTATATCTATTTAGAGAGTCAGCAGGAATTGGTCATTCACATGGTTAGTCATAAAATCCTACATAAAACTTGTGGATCACTGAATATGATATGTTTGATTCCTTGCAATAGTTTTGCGATATAGAGATGATAATATGTGGGAGGTACTAGTAAATGGTTGTGGTTAGTATGAATATTGGTGTTAAGGTTTGTGATTCCCGAAGCATGCACGTATAGTCTCTCATTATGCTAAGAAGTTGGAGCATGATTTATTATTGATTGTATTCCTTATGAGTGGCGGTCGGGGACAAGCGATGGTCTTTTCCTACCAATCTATCCCCCTAGGGGCATGCGTAGTAGTACTTTACTTCGAGGGCTAATAAACTTTTACAATAAGTATGTGAGTTCTTTATGACTAAGGTGAGTCAATGGATTATACACACTCTTACCTTTCCACAATTTGCTAGCCTCTACCGTACCGTGCATTGCCCTTTCTCACATCGAGATGTGGTGCAAACTTCGCAGGTGCATCCAAACCCCGTGATATGATACACTCTATTACACATAAGCCTTATTATATCTTCCTCAAAACAGCCACCATACCTACCTATTATGGCATTTCCATAGCCATACGAGATATATTGTCATGCAACTTCCACCGTTCCATTTTTATGACTTGAGCATTCATTGTCGTATTGCTTTGCATGATCTTAAGACAGCCAGCATGATATTTCCATGGCTTGCCGTATATTTTTGCTACGCTAGATCATTGCACATCCTGGTACACTGCCAGAGGCATTCATATAGAGTCATACTTTGTTCTAGGTATCGAGTTATAATATTGAATCGTAAGTAAACAGAAGTCGGGATGATGGAGACTATGATTCCCCCACAAGTCGGGATGAAACTCCGGGCAAAAAAAGAAAAAAAGAGAGAAAAAAGTGAGGCAAAAAGAGCCCAAGAAAAAAAAGAAGAAAAAAAGGAAAAAATGATGAGAGAAAAAGAGAGAAGGGGCATGCTAATTCCACACTTGTGCTTCAAAGTAGCACCATATTTTTCATATAGAGAGTTTCCTATGTTGTCACTTTCATATACTAGTGGGGATTTTTCATTATAGAGTTAGATGCACACCCACTTAGTTTTCAGTTTGGATTTTCATACACTTATAGCTTTTAGTGCATCTGTTGCATGACAATCCCTACTCCTCACATTGATATCAATTGATGAGCATCTCCATAGCCCGTTGATTATCCGCGTCGATGTGAGACTTTCTTACTTTTTTGTCTTCTCTATGTTTACCCCTATCATCATACTCTATTCCACCCATTGTGCTATGTCCATGGCTTGCGCTCATGTATTGCGTGGGGGTTGAAAAAGCTGAAGTGTGTTAGAAAGTATGAATCAATTGCTCGGCTTGTCATCGAGGTTGTGCATAATAAATACTTTAAATTTGTGTTAAGAAGATGGAGCATGACAAGACTATATGATTTTGTAGGGATAGCGTTATTTGGCATTGATATTCTGAAAGACATGATTGTTTGTTGGGATGCTTGAGTATTGATATCTTTATGTCAAATTCTAGACTATTGCTTTGAATCACTCGTGTCTTAATATTCATACCACATCAAAAATTATCTTGTTTAGCTACTCGAGGACGAGCAGGAATTAAGCTTGGGGATGTTGATACGTCTCCATCGTATCTATAATTTTTTATTGTTCCATGCCAATATTATACAACTTTCACATACTTTTTGGCAACATTATATATTATATTTGGGACTAACATATTGATCTAGTGTCCAGTTCCTGTTTGTTGCATGTTTTTTGTTTCACCAAATATCCATACCAAACGAAGTCCAAATGCAATAAATTTTTACGGAAAATTATTTTGGAATATATGTGATTTTTGGGAGGTGGAATCAATGCAAATGGAGGCCCACAGCCTCCACTAGGCACCAGGGCACGGGCCCTCCCCCAAGCACGCGGTGGTGAATAGTGGCCACCTCGTAAGGCGTTTGCTGCCATTCTTTCGCCGGAAGAAAGATAATATCCAAAAAAATTGTGTTAAAATCTCAGCGCAATCGGAGTTACGGATCTCCGGAAATTTAAGAAACGGTTTTTGGCCAGAAAATAGGAACGCGAAACATAAGAGAACAGAGAGATAGGTCCAATCTAGGAGGGGCTCTCGCCCCTCCGCCGCCATGGAGACCATGGACCAGAGGGGAAACCCTCCTCCCATCTAAGGGGGAGGTCAAGGAAGAAGAAGGAGGGGGGCTCTCTCCCCCTCTCTCCCGGTGGCGCCGGAGCGTCGCGGGGGCAAGGATCATGACGGTGATCTACATCAACAACTTCGCTACCGTCAACACCAACTTTCTCCCCCTCTATGAAACGGTGTAACTTCTCTATTCTCGCTGCAATTCTCTATTTAAACATGGTGTTCAACATTATATATTATTATCCAATGATATGTGGTTATCCTATGATGTTTGAGTAGATCTGTTTTGTTCTATGGGTTGATTGATGATCATGATTGGTTTGAGTTGTATATTTTATTGTGGTGCTGTCCTACTGTTTCCTCCGTGTCGCGCAAACGTGAGGGATCCCCGCTGTAGGGTGTTATAATACGTTCATGATTCGTTTATGATGGGTGGCTAGAGTGATAGAAGCTTACGCCCGAGTAAGGGGGTTGTTGCGTATGGGATAAAGAGGACTTGATACTTAATGCTATGGTTGGGTTTTACCTTAATGATCTTTGGTAGTTGCGGATGCTTGCTAGAGTTCTAATAATAAGTGCATATGATCCAATTACGGAAAGTATGTTAGCCCATGCCTCTCCCTCATATAAAATTGCAATAATGATTAACGGTTTAGTTATCGATGAGCTAGGGACCTTTCTTGTGTGATAAAAAACCCTTTCTACTAAACTACTAAATTTATTATCTTGTAATTTATTCGTAGTTTTATTCTAAAGTACTTCTAGTTTTATTCTTGTTCTAGGTAAATCAAACATTAAGTATGCGTAGAGTTGTATCGATGGTTGATAGAACTTGAGGGAATATTTGTTCTACCTTTAGCTCCTCGTTGGATTTGACACTCTTATTTATCAAAAAAGGCTACAAACAATCCCCTGTACTTGTGGGTCATCAATAGAACACGTAGAAGCCGACCAATGGTGGGTGATCTCCTCCGGTAGACTGAGCTGGCGTGTTGTGAAGGCCTCCTCCGCCAACAACGGTGTCCCGCCGCGATGCCCTCGATTTGATGGCGACTTCACCGCTGACAATGGATGAGCTCCCCCCCCCCCCACACACACACACACACACATCGAGTTTGCGTGCCGCGAAGACCTTCTCCCGCCATCACGGCAGCCCTCAGTCTGGTGGCGACTTTGCTAAAGATAGACAGACGAGAGGAGCGAGTAGGGATGAGGTATGGATAGGACATGGTAGAAGAGAGATGACATATTGGGAATGGATAGAGCGGCGCAGCTGGAAAGATAGGCTAGCAACATGTCACGCTAGATATGTCTTAGAGTTAGAGGGAACGCTTTTTCATCAATGGACACATCATCACCTCGCGTCGAGATTTGTGTGTTGCGCGAAAAACTAGCTGAGCGGATATAAGTTCGTTAACATTTAATTCTGTTTTTTTGACAGATTTAGCCACACCAAGAGAGTCATGGAGGTGCTAAGCATAGGAGAACAACTTATTTTCAATACAACTTCTTATATTAGAGTAAGTACAATAAGATGATGTAAGCGGGCTGTAAGACTTAAAATAGTATATTTTTTGTTGAGTTGAAAGAAATAGAAGAGGAGAGAGAAAAGAAACGGGCTACAAACTAATAGACGGGCTACAAACTAATAGCCGGCTGTTGCATGTGTTTATAGAGACTTTGTGGAAAAGAAATGTAAGTCATATATCAGTGAAGTAATACTTATTTACATATAACTATTGTACTTACCGGCTATAAGTTTGACAAAAAATGATGTGGCAACATCGTAAAGCCATCAGTTAGGTGTGTAGTATGCTCTTATGTGATGGAGCGAGTAAATATTTTTCTTAGGACCTAACACCTCTAAGCCTCAAGGACTTGGCAATGGAGGACGCGGTTTTTGGCCCGGCCGCGGCCGGCAATGCTCGCGAGGAGGTTCGTGACGAAGCTCTTTATCTGCCCTTTGCCGACGAGGGTCTCCCACGGCTGGTTTCCTTCCCCGGCGGCGACGTCGACGACCGACACGCTCATGTCGTTTCGAACGACACAGAGCTTGCCACGAAGCGTGACCATTGCGACCGCCTCGAGAGCGTGCGAGCTCCCTAGGTGGTGCCCGCTTGAGGCGCAGCCACTCCACGCGTCTGCGGCCTCGTCGTAGGCTCTGAGCCGGCAACCGTCCTTGCAGTCAGCGGCGTAGAGCCGGCCGTCGATGCAAGCGCTGGGGCTTCTCCAGCCGGTGACCATGCTATCGAGCGTTGCCACCGTCGACCACTTGTCCGTCTCCGGCGTGTACACCTGGCTGAGAACCTGTCGCTCCGCGCCGAGCCCCTTCACGTACCACCTCCCACCGTGCACCACGCTGACAAATGGCACTAGCGCCCGGGCCATGTCGGACAGGAAAGACCACCGGTTCTTGGCCGGATCGAAGACATCCGCAGACCTGAGGCCGCCGCCGCCGCTCTCTCCGCCAGCGACGTACAGGCGGTTTCCCATGACGCACGCGCCGAAGCAATGGCGCCGGCGCAGCATGTCCGGCGCGCGGTGCCACCGGTTGCTCCGGGCGCTGTAGAACACCACCCGCCGCATGGCGCCCCTTCGCGGGTCCCTGCTGCCGAGCAGGTACAGGTGGCAGCCGCGAGCACGGCGCAGCTGAACCATGTTAGACTATGTATAGCTTCTGTACTTATGTACGTATTGTAACACATCCATTATATATAATGAGATAAGCCACCCCTAGAGGGTTGTGCTGGTTCCCCCAAAACTTATTGTCTTACATGGTATCACGCTAGGTTACGATCGCTTCCGCTTCCAAACCCTAATACCCGCACCGCCGCCGCCGCCGCCGTCGCCTTCACCGCCGCCATGTCGAGCGCCGCCACCACCGGTTCCACTGCTGCGGGTTCCTCCCGGCCTCTCTTGCGGCTCTGCTCAACCTCTTGCTCGATGCCGTCGCCGTTCCGGCTCCGATCGGGACCAGGAGCATCGGCTCCGTCTACTCCACGCCGCCAGCGCCCTCGCTTGGGCGCGACCTCGTGGTCCACACCGCGGCGCCGCCGTCCGCTGCGGACTCTGCGGGCGTCGTCCCGCCGCTCCTGCCGCAAGCGGATCACACCGCCCCGCTGGCGGGGTTGGCGGCGTCCGCCCCGGCCGCGGGCCTTGCGGCGTCCGACCCGGCCGCGAGCTTTGCGGCGTCCGCCCTGGCTGTGGTCCCGCCTCCTCCCGCATCGGCTTCGGTGCCTCCGGCTGCCTCCATGGTGTTTGCACCCCAGGCAGCCCCCTCGATGGGATCGTCTTCGCCGCCGCCGTTTCACTTCGGTCATCTCATCACCATCAAGCTCTCCGCCGACAACTACATCTTCTGGCGTGCGCAGGTTCTCCCGCTCTTGGGGAGTCACTACCTGCTAGGCTACGTCGACGGATCGCTTCCCTGCCCACCCGCCCTGGTAGACAGCATGCACGGTCCGGTCTACAATCCGGCCCATCGCGTCTGGACGGGGCAGGACCAGGCGAACCTCTCCTCCATCCAGGGGTCGCTCTCGCCGGCAGTTGTCGGACTTGTTGTCTTCGCGAAGACGTCTCATGAGGCCTGGACCATCCTTGAGCGAACCTTTGCAGCGCAGTCCCAGGCTCGTGTCTCTGCACTCCGTCGTCAGCTTGGAGAGTGTCAGAAGCTTGACTCCACTGCCACTGAGTTCTACAACAAGGTCAAGGGCCTCACCGACACATCGGCCTACATTGGACAGCCCCTCACCGACTTCGAGTTCAACTCGTTTATTGTCAATGGTCTTGATGAGGAGTATGATGCCTTAGTCGAGATCATCAACGAGCGGGGCAACTCGACACCCATGCTGGCACACGAGGTTTTCTCTCGGCTCCTTCTCACTGAGCAACGGGTCGAGACACGCCGCTCCAGGGGCACTGGCTTCCTCTCGGCCAACGCCGCCACCAAGGGTGGCCGCTCTTCTTCATCACCCCGGTCTCCCTTGGGGCTGCCACTGTCGCCCGCCTCGGCCCCCCCACCTACTGCGACCTTACCGGGGGCTGGCGGTCCACGTGTGTGCCAGCTTTGTGGCCGCGATGGGCACTGGGCCTTCAAGTGTCATAAGCGCTTCCAGCGAAGCTTCCTTGGTCTTGGCAATGACGGCAAAGATACACGCAACAATGCCCGTCAGGACGCCATGGCTGATCGTCCCGCGCCGCAGAAGCAACAGGGACACACTCAGTCCTACTCCATCGATCCACACTGGTACATGGACTCTAGGGTGACAGAGCATATGACCAGCGAGATGGGGAAGCTTCACACTCGTGAACCCTATCATGGCTCCGACAAGATCCACACCGCCAATGGAGCAGGTATGCACATCTCTCATATTGGTCAAGCATCTCTTCTCACTAGACATGCCAATAGGAGTCTTCAGCTTCGCAATGTTCTTCGAGTTCCATCTGTGACCCGTAATCTTCTTTCAGTTCCTAAACTCACACGTGATAATAATGTGCTTTGTGAATTTCACCCTTTTGATCTTTTTATTAAGGATCGGGGCACGAGGGACATTCTTCTTAGTGGGCGGTTGTGCCAGGGCCTCTACCGTCTGGAGCATCCTGGCGTCGCCCGTGTTTTCAGTGGAGTTCGGGTCTCTCCGTCACAGTGGCATGCTCGTCTTGGTCACCCGGCCACACCTATTGTCCGTCATATTTTGCGTCGTCATGAGCTTCCTAGTTTGTCTAGTAATAAAGATGTAGCAGTGTGTGATGCTTGTCAGCAGGGGAAGAGTCATCAACTTCCTTTTTCGGAGTCCAGTCGTGAGGTGAAACATCCTTTAGAACTTGTGTTTTCAGATGTATGGGGTCCTGCTCAGACTTCTGTCAGTGGTCATAATTACTATATCAGTTTCGTTGATGCTTATAGTCGCTTTACCTGGCTTTACCTTATTAAACGCAAATCTGATGTGTTTGATATTTTTGTTCAGTTTCAAAAACATGTTGAACGTCTTCTCAAGCACAAAATTGTTCATGTCCAGTCAGACTAGGGGCGCGAGTATCGCAACCTCAACTCCTTCTTTCAGTCGCTTGGGATAGCTCATCGTTTAGCATGTCCACATACACATCAGCAGAATGGTTCAGTCGAACGTAAGCATCGTCATATTGTTGAAGCTGGTCTTACTCTTTTGGCCCATGCATCTGTTCCGTTTCGGTTTTGGAGTGATGCTTTCACCACTGCATGCTTTCTCATCAACCGTACTCCCACTCGTGTTTTAAACATGAAGACTCCCATTGAGGTTCTCCTTAATGAACAACCTGATTATACCTTTTTCAAGGTATTTGGGTGTGCTTGCTGGCCGCATCTTCGTCCATATAATAAGCGCAAGCTTGAGTTTCGTTCTAAGAAGTGTGTTTTTCTTGGCTATAGCTCTCTTCATAAAGGTTACAAATGTCTTCATGTTCCCACTAATCGTGTCTATATATCTCGGGACGTCGTGTTTGATGAGCATGTTTTTCCCTTTGCCAAACTTCCTGTGTCCACTGTCGAACCACCATCTCTGCATTCATCCTCTGTTGCTTCTGACCAATTTGATGATGTTGCATACTCTCCTTTGCTGTTACCTAACCATGGTGCAGGAACCGGACGTGGGGCTCGTTTGGAGCTGTTGGAGGATTCACCATCATCATCGCCGCCTTCTGATGGGCACGTCGATCGCCCTATGTTGCATGGCATCGATTCGCGTGCCCATGCATGGTCACCCGAAGAGCCCGTCGCGCCGAGCATCTCCACTGCTCGGTCCGCTACGCCAGCGACCACCGAGTCTCCAGCGGCTCGGCCCTCTTCGCCAGCGGCCGCCGAGTCTTCAGCGGCTCGGCCTGTCACGCCGTCTTCGCCCGCGGCTCGGCCCGTCACGCCGTCTTCGCCTGCAGCTCGGGTCCGCGACGCTGTCCTCACGTCGCCTTCATCCGCGGATCGGCCCGCGACACCGGCCGCGCCACGGCCCACTATGCCGGGCTCGCCATCGGCCCGGTCTGTGACGCCGGCGTCGCCAGCTGCTTCGCCTGCTCTGCCGTTTTCGCCGGTGGGCCGGCCTTCTTCGCCGACCGAGCCCGAGGCTATTGTGTCTGGCTCCTCGTCACCGGCTGACTCGTCAACGTCGCCGTCCTCCAGCCCGTTGCAGGCTGCTCCGTCGACCTCGGTGGTTCCTGTATCCCGACCACATACACGCAGTCGCAGTGGCATTTTCAAACCTAAGGAACGTAAGGATGGTACGGTTGCTTGGTTGGCTGCTTGTTTGGCTGCTGCTGTTGCGGATCCATCTTCTGAGCCTCGCTCATATCAGGCTGCCCTGCGCATTCCACATTGGCGAGAGGCTATGGAGCAGGAGTTTCATGCTCTCCTTCGTAACAAGACATGGACTCTCGTTCCTCCACCACCACGGGTAAATGTTATTGACTCAAAATGGGTATTCAAAGTGAAGAAGCATTCGGATGGTTCTATTGAGCGTTACAAAGCGCGACTTGTTGCTCGCGGTTTTCGGCAGCGCCATGGTCTTGACTATGAGGACACCTTCAGTCCTGTTGTCAAGCCTACCACTATTCGGCTTCTTCTCTCCATTGCTGTTTCTCGTGGTTGGTCACTTCGTCAACTTGATGTGCAGAATGCTTTTCTACATGGATTTTTGGAGGAAGAGGTTTATATGAAACAGCCGCCTGGTTTCTCTGATCCTGATCGTCCTGACTATATCTGTCATCTCTCCAAAGCACTATATGGTTTGAAGCAAGCTCCTCGTGCCTGGCATGCCCGCCTTGCCTCTGCCCTTCGTGCTCATGGGTTTGTGCCGTCCACTGCTGACACTTCATTATTTCTTCTACAGAAGCCAGAAGTCACTATGTATCTTTTGGTATATGTCGATGATATTATCCTTGTCAGCTCTTCTCAGTATGCTGCTGATGCTCTTGTCTGCTCTCTTGGTGCTGATTTTGCGGTCAAAGATCTTGGGAAGCTTCACTACTTTCTTGGAGTTGAGGTCACTTCTCGTGCTACTGGTCTTGTCCTTACGCAAAAGAAGTACTCCTTGGAGTTGTTACAAAGAGCGGGCATGCTGAAGTGCAAACCGACCACCACACCCATGTCGTCTACCGACAAGATAACAGCTGTTGATGGTGAGCTTTTGTCTCCTGCGAATGCCACAGAGTACAGGAGCATTGTTGGTGGACTTCAGTACTTGACGATCACGAGACCAGATATCTCTTATGCTGTTAACAGGGTTTGTCAGTATCTTCAGGCTCCCAGAGATACTCATTGGGCTGCTGTTAAACGCATTCTTCGTTATGTTCAGTTCACCCTGACATTTGGTATGCATATTCGGCCGACTTCCTCTCGGGTCCTTTCGGCCTTCTCTGATGCAGATTGGGCTGGTAGCCCAGATGACAGGCGATCCACGGGGGGTTATGCAGTATTCTTTGGCCCTAATTTGATCGCCTGGAGTGCTCGGAAACAGGCTACTGTGTCACGTAGCAGTACTGAAGCTGAGTACAAGGCTGTGGCTAATGCTACTGCAGAGATTATTTGGGTGCAGTCTTTGCTTCAGGAGTTGGGTTTGTCTCAACCACAGCCTCCTATTCTTTGGTGTGATAACATCGGTGCTACATACCTTTCTGCAAATCCAGTATTTCATGCCCGAACGAAACACATTGAAGTTGACTATCACTTTGTACGGGAACGTGTATCACAGAAGCAACTCCAGATCAAGTTTATCTCATCTAAGGATCAACTTGCAGATATCTTCACTAAGCCTTTACCTCTATCACAGTTTGAGGCTTGTAGGCGCAATCTTACCCTTCTCAGTTCTTTAGAAAGTGGCTAAGATTGAGGGAGGGTGTTAGACTATGTATAGCTTCTGTACTTATGTACGTATTGTAACACATCCATTATATATAATGAGATAAGCCACCCCTAGAGGGTTGTGTTGGTTCCTCCAAAACTTATTGTCTTACAAACCCGGCGGCGGCCGCGTATTCAGCAGGCACGGGCGGCATCGAGCGCCATGCCGCGGCCGCCGGGTCGAGCACGTCCCACGACACGCGCCCGTCGCCATCGGACTTGAAGGCGTACAGCCATTGCTGGGCGAGCCCGAGCCTCCCGCGGAGGCCGTAGAAGTAGTTGCCCGCGAGGAGGCGGAGCCACCTCCTGCACACAAGCCTCAGCTTGCAGTGATCAGCTCGCGGCACGCGGATGAGGCACGCGATGGCGAGGTCGTCGGGAAGGCCGGGGAGCAGTGGCCGTTGCCCGTCGCTTCGGCGGTCAGCCCGCGACGATCTCTTCTCGCTCAGTGGGTGGATGGAGGCTCTGACGCTCGACTGCACGCAAGGTCTGGATCTCGGGACGTGCCTGCCGGTGGAGGCGACGGCGGCGGCTCTCTCCGCTCTGCACAAGCATGCCGAGCTATCGACCTATCCAGCAAAAGGACAGGAAAAGTGTAAGTAAGCTGAACAAATCGCTGAGGGACAGGGGAAGAGTAAACCAAGAGCAAACCCATACTTCAAAATGTGCAAAAAAAATTCTCAACACGCGTTCACAGGGATTGGCAATTAACTTATATGCACAAAATGATTCAATGGAACCCTCAATCAAAAACAAACTACCACTGTCAAAAAAGAAAGGAAAATAAACTTCTTCACCGAGCATATTCTGACAGGCGCATCATTGTTTGGTTCCATATGAAGAACTCTTCTACGTTCAGTGGTGGACACACGCGGTTCCCAACCTAACCCACTCAGGCTGGAGTGTCTTTTCCAAGGTGATTTTTGAGCGAGTCCTTTTGAATTGGGAGGGTCCAAGTCTCATGCCACTAACCGCAAAAGGAGAAGAGAAAAAGGAAGAAAACGGTGCCGGTTAGAACTAAAGTCTCGACTGCCTGTCCTTTTTTTAAAGACACTCGACTGCCTGTCTTAAAAGAGAGTTTTTACAGTACCCTATACTGTTGAGAGGAGAGGGAACGGTATATTAAAATCTGGCCGCTGATTTCTAAGGGTAGGATAGACATAGGTGAGAGTTTTTAGCGACATCATTGATCTGCGGATGATAGAGACGGCAAATCAAGACGCTGAGCCTCACGGCCATGTCCTACGACTCCTCCACGATCTCCTTGAACCTCCTGTTCCAGTAGAAGGACGGAGGCACCTCCCCGAGCCGTCGTCCTTGACCACGAGTTCCACGGCTCCCTCTCGAGCTCGTCTTCGACGTCGACCCCGAGGACCATCGCCGGCATCAGCGTGCTCCTCGCCATCTCCACTGCGTCGCCGGCCATCTCGTCGGCCCCATCGAGCTCGTGGCGAGCTGCCCTTCTTTGCGCCTCCTTTCCTGTCGTTTTTGTCCACCGTAGCGTCGTCTCCCTTAAGCCGGCGCCCTGTCCGCCATGGACGAGTCCCTGCCTGGTGCTTGTCCCGCACACACACACCCAGCCAAGCGCGCCCGTTCGCGGTCCAGGCCCGCTGCAGCAGCCGGAGTGCACGCTCCGCAGCCCCGCAATGAACGCGCTCCCGCCTCCCGTACGCAAGCATCACCACAGCCTCCCCTCGCGTCGCCGCCGTCCATGGTTAGCGCGAGCGCGATCCCTAGAGGGCAGGCCGGAACAGCCAGCCGCCATGGTCTTGCCTACCCGGTAGGGACCTCTGTGGATACGAAGACGTGGAAATACCAGTCACGGGTCAGCGCCGGCGCAACGGGATCCCAGGGGAGCAGCGGTGCCGGCGGTGTGGCGAGTCCTCGAGCGCCTCACGGCACGAGGAAAAGGAGGAGGGGGAGGGGAGAGAAGCAGGGCGTTGATGACAACGAAGATGGCCTATATCTCGACAGCCTCCTGATCCACCATAGATGGCGCGCACGCCGGCGGCGGTTGGAACCCGCGGGCGCGGTCGGGAACGAAATGGAAGGGCGGGGGCGGGGTGGGCCAGGTCGACACGCTTGGGTACTGGGATTTTTTCTTCCCAAAATGACCTCAGGACTTGTATACTGGAGGAAGAAAGCGATGTGGTGCAAGCTATACCGCTCGCGGCCGCATTGGCAGATTGGAGCAGTACAGATTGATCACCGCCGTTAGATATCACGAATGGACGACCAGTATTTGCCGCAGGGTACCATAAAAGAGCTCGTCTTAAAAGGGGTTAATTTTTTGGATAATGGCAAGAGTGATGTGATGAGACAGGAACACACAACACTCGACGGTGTCACGAAACAACAGCTACTTACAAAAGTAGTTGAACTACTTGGTGGGGAACCAACCTCTTGCCACGCGTTTGAAGTTGATAACAACGAGGGAAAGAGACCCCAACATTTTCCTTATATTTTGTTAGTACAATTTAGATCATATCTATATAAACATATACTACCTCCGTCCCAAAATATAACGAACTGCAAAATCGTCCTATATTTTGGGACAGCGGAAGTATAATTTTGTACAAGAGTACAACAATATCGACAAAAGAATTCTCTCTTGAAGGAAAGTCTAGTTGCTCAAAACCACTTGCAGCTACAGCTTCCTAGACTTCAGTACAAGCAGATATGGTTCTTTCTGATCCAAAATTCTGAAACAACTTCGAATGATGCTGATGGACCAGCAGATGAACGGTGGATTTATCCAAAAGCATCCGTACAACACCAAACATTTCAGAACTCTGAAAAACTCGGGCGATCTAAGCATGGCGCGTATGCAGAAAAAGAAGAGGGGGCGTAAACGTGATGGAAGACTCACCAGAGGAGCTTGGATCGGTCTATCCATGGCTGACTGTTCCTGGAGCAAAGAATCAAGAATCCACAAGCACACGCTCACCACCCAGATATCACAAAACTTCTACAGGCTTCTCTGTGGTAGCGCCCCGTTCCCAGGAGGAGGAAGAAGGGGGGAGCTGAAGAGGAGGAGAAGGAAGATGGTAATGTAGAAAATATTGGATAACTAATGTTTATGTGTTGTATTGATCTGACCCTTGTGTAGGGTATATATAGGAATACAAGAGGGGTAGAGACTTGGAGTACAAGACAAGTTACATGTGGTTTAAACCAATCCTATCTCTAACTTCTAATCTCTAACTTAAACATAATTATACTTCTAACATTCCCCCTCAGTCGTAGCGGGAGTGAAGCGGACGATGACTGACTGAATTTGAACTCTTGTGCTTTCGTCGTCTTCTCCGCCGCGCCATCATCAACTGCGTCTCTGATGGGTCGGCACCTAGGGCGGTGACTGCGTCCCCTTCTGGTGCCTTCCTGCCTTCTCCTCTATTCCCTCCCGCAGTCACAGCGGGAGTGTCGTGGACGCAAGTGACGAGGCGGACGCTGTTGACTGGAGTTGTTGCCGATGAGTTGTTGTAGACGTAGCCTTTAATGTCGAGGTAGCCGATCATGGTGATGTAGCCGTGGTCGAGGTAGTCGTGCTCGATGGTGTGGTCGTCGTGGATGATGAAGCCGCACAAAGCCGGAGGCGCAAAAAAAAATGCGCTATGACGGAGCTGCAGACGTGGACGATGCACCTTGCTGATGTCAGAGGGTGCCGTCGGCGATGAGTCCACCGATTTTGCCAAGACCGGAGGAAGCCCATCGAGCA